>NW_012151840.1:7082327-7093333 GCF_000956105.1 Propithecus coquereli
CCTTTTATTTTTTATTTTTATTTTTTTTTTGAGACAGAGTCTCACTCTGTTGCCTAGGCTAGAGTGCCGTGGTATCAGCCTAGCTCACAGCAACCTCAAACTCCTGGGCTCAAGCGATCCTCCTGCCTCAGCCTCCCGAGTAGTTGGGACTACAGGCATGCACCACCGTGCCCGGCTAATTTTTTCTATTTTTAGTTGTTTAGCTAATTTCTTTCTATTTATAGTAGAGATGGGGTCACACTCTTGCTCAGGCTGGTCTCGAACTCCTGAGCTCAAGCAATCCTCCCGCCTCGGCCTCCTAGAGTGCTAGGATTACAGGCGTGAGCCACCATGCCTGACCAACTAGATTCTTTTAAAAGACATATAAGCCATCCTGAGCCTGCCATGGCTTCTCATTTATATAGCTTCTAACAGCATCTTTGCCCTCATTAATTATGCTCTTTTGCCATCTGGCCCTCCATACCTAGAACTCTCTGCTTTGCTAACAACTAGGTTCCCTTTCATTTGTCCTCTGAGTCTTCAAGAACCCCACCATATTTAAGCCCAATCAGATAAGTATTCTTAATTAGAAAATGACTGTGATAGGTCTATTTCCAGAAAAACTAGTAAGTAATCTATTAATATAGAGCAAAGAACACTGCTCTAAAAAGATGTGTTTTATGCTCCTCTCCACCATTCGAAAACTTAAGGCAGAGGGCCAGCTCATATAATTTCTTTCCCATAATTTTTGGTTAAGAGAGGGGGGTCTCGCTACATTGTCCAGGCTAGAGGTGCGACAATAGCACATTTGCACTACAGCATCCAACTCCTGGGCTCAAGCGATCCTCCCCAGCTTCTAGGGTAGCTGGGACAAAGGTGTGTACCACTGTGCCTGCCATATAATTTTTTTTTTAAGAGACTGGTTCTTGCTCTGTCACCCAGGCTGGAGTGCAGTGGCATCATCATAGCTCACTGAAACCTTGATCTTCTGGGCTCAAGGAATCCTCCTGCCTCAGCCTCCCCAGTAGCTGGGGACTACAGGTACGCGCACCGCCACACCTGGCTCATTTTCTATTTTTTGTAGACATGGGGTCTTGCTCTTGCTCAGGCTGGTCTCAAATTCCCAGCCTCAAGCAATCCTCCTCCCTCAGGACCCTAATCTGAATTCATCTCTTCCATTAGCCTTGTCCCACATCAATCACTCCCTCAGCTTTCTATTTACCATGTACTATGTTCCTGCTTCCTAGCAACTTCACATCGTGATTTTTCCTTTGGGCTCTTTTTAAAGTCTTGTATAGAGTTCATCACCAAAGGGATGATTACTTGTTGAATAAACTTCATACAGTTAGGTCTTGGGAAGAATCTCATATTTAAGATAAACTGAGAGGCTGAAAAGTTTCAAAAGACTGTGAACACCTGGGCTGGCATTGGTTGGAGAACGATCTATGACAAAAGGGACAGAATAACCACCTTCTCACAGAGTTGATCTAGGCATGATTCTGGTCCCTTAAAAGTTACCTGTTTAGGGTCCTGTATGCACCTTCCACGTTCCCTTCCTGTACCATCACAGTCCTAGCAATGAACTTGAGATGATTTGCCATGACCTGGGATTTAAGTCTCCACTCTGCAGGACCTAAAAGATGACGGAGAAAGGACATAAAACACACTTTACCAAGAGGCTTATTTGGGATCTGGAAGTGCAGTGCTCAGTGACACAGGAGACGGGGCACGTGGAAGTTTCATATCCTAGAAAGTACACGCAAATTGTTATCAAGATTCCCCCGTTCTCTTTCCTAATACGAACACTAGCATAGAGGAAAGAGATGGTAGCAGCGCGTGATCACGAAATCTTGCGTTGCAGTGCACCGAAGGACAGGAGTAGCAAGGACGCGCCGCACAGGGCCCCGACTATCGCACACAAACCCAAAAGGGTTTGGGCTGGGAGTTGGGAAAGGAGTCTCTGTCGGTCTTTAGAAAAGGAGGTAACAGCGCGCAAACTTGCCCTCCCGCCATGACCACCCAGCTTTTCCCCAACCCGCACAAAATCCTCAACCCGCGCGCTCAGTACCCAGCGAACTCACAGCCTTCTCGCAACCGGAAGCGGAAACTACGGAATCCCTGCGGCGTGTAATTGAAGCCGGGACTAATGGGAGAGAACAGTGCGTGGAAACCATGGCAACGGTCTTTCTGGCCGCCTCCCCTAAATCCCTCCACCGGCCTCTACACCTGACAAAGCAAAATATTCCTTGACTTAAATTCCTCCGAAACAGGTTCCTCGCCTTCTCATGGAATCGTAGTCCTGCAGCCCCTGGGAAGGTCAGCCCAATTTCACACCTCTCAATGCTAAACCCCTAAGAGATACTCAAGCCATGTCTCTTTCTAGATGGAGAACGTGAGAAATAGGGGAAGCTTCTTGTTTTCTCTGCGGAAAGGACAGACTCTTTGAGATCTGCTCTCTGGACAAAAACAGCTTCACACCCATAATCTGCTTAAAAACTAAGGAAAGAAACAAAATGAACAGAGACTTTCCTACATCATCTTTCCAGCCATTTTACGAAATAAAGGAAAATCCCTGAATAAAAATATGGAAGGCCAGCAGCGGTGGCTCACGCCTGTAATCCTAACACTTTAGGAGGCCCAGACGGGAGGGTCGCTCGAGGCCAGGAATTTGTGATCAGCCTGAGAAACAGAGCGAGATCCCGTCTCTACCAAAAACAGAAAAATAAGCCGGGCGTGGTGGTGAGCACCTGTAGTCCCAGCTACTCCTCAGGCTAAGGCGGGAGGATCGCTTGAGCCCAGGAGTTTGAGGCTGCAGTGAGCTGCGGTGGCTTCACCATAGCTCACAGAATGAAACCCTATCTTAAAAAAAAAATGATATGGGAAACAGCTGCAGGATTTAAAATCAACAACTCTTTTATGTGCGCTTCTATGCCATTTGCCTCCTAGTTAGACCTGATGGAAATATTTCCTTTTTAATTTCTTCTTCCCTGCGGAGACAACCGTCCTTTTATTTGTATGCTTGCTTCTACATATCCATGTATGGTTATTCACTTAAGTACAGGTTTAATGGCTATGGAAAAATGTACCTCCCCTATAGCTTGTGTGCTCGTGTGCATACACACACCCCCTCATCAGTTATGCTAATAGGAACTCACATAAAAACTTAAGCCCACTTCAGAGCAAGCCAGGTCCAAAGTACCAAAAGAGAACTAGACTGGGACATCATTGTGCTTATCAACAAATTTTTATTGAATGCCTACTCTGTGCAAGGTACTGTTGATACCATTCCAGTGCCTCTTGGACCATTAGAAGACATTATGTAGACATAACAGATAAATAGTAAAACAAGGTAGCATACAATAAATGCAAAATAAATTATATAGGCTACAGCGTAATATGGTGGAAAGGCACTGGATTAGAAGTCAGAAGGTCTGGATCCTACCTGAATTCTGATGCTCATCAGACATATGACCTTGAACAAATCACATAAAACCAGGGGTCTGCAAATTACTGCCTGCAGGTCAGATCCAGCTCCACCTGTTTTTGTAAAACTATTGGAACACAGCCATGCTGATTTGTTTATGTATTAGGTATGGCTGCTTTGGGCCACAATGACAGAGTTGGGTAGTTGCAATAGACATGTATAGCCATTAGCCTACAAAGCCTACAATACTTACTATCTGGCCCTTGTCAAATTTAAATTCCATCTATTTCCTCATCTCTAAAATGGGACAAATATCTGCCCTGTCAGTCTCACAGAATCTGTCTTGGGAATAAAATGGGGTAAAATATAAAGATACTTTGAAAGAAAGGAAGGGGAAAAGCAGTATTTTTGAGAGCCTACAGTATACCAAATCCTGTACTAGGTGTTTTATATACGTGATCCCATTTGATGGAGTAAAGGGCCAAACACAGCCTATATATCACGCTGAACAGAAAGAATGACAGAGATGAACTTAAGTCAGTCATTGAAAGAGGGTAGGATTTAGATAACAGAAGCAGGAAAGGCTGGGCAAGATGAACAGCATGAACAAGAGCTTAGAGGCAAAAAGATGTACAGTGTTTGGGGGTGAATAAAAAAACTGCAACAGAAGGATAATGCAGGCGAGCAGAGCGAGAAACAGAGAACTTGATTGAAGATTTTGGATTTCCTTCTCAAAGCACTGGGGAGCCACTGAAGGATTTGAATAGGGAATGACATGCAAAGCACTGTTCTGGGAAAATTAATCTGGTTGTTAGTGAGAAGGGATTAAAGGTAAGAGAGATCATTGCTATAAGTCTAGATCAGCATGGTGGCAATGGAATGGATAGGAAGAAATGAATTTTTTTTTTTTTTTGAGACAGAGTCTCACTCTCTTGCCCTGGCTAGAGTGAGTGCCGTGGCATCAGCCTAGCTCACAGCAACCTCACACTCCTGGGCTCAAGCAATCCTTCTGCCTCAGCCTCCAGAGTAGCTGGGACTACAGGCATGCGCCACCATGCCCAGCTAATTTTTTCTATATATATATTTTTAGTTGTCCAGATAATTTCTTTCTATTTTTAGTAGAGACAGGGTATCGCTCTTGCTCAGGCTGGTCTTGAACTCCTGACCTTGAGCGATCCACCTGCCTCGGCCTCCCAGAGTGCTAGGATTACAGGCGTGAGCCACTGTGCCCAGCCCGGAAGAAATGAATTTTAAGTGACATTCCAAATAAAAAATAAAAAGGAACTGATGACCAAATGGCACCAAGTTTTAAGCCTAATTATCTGTAAAAATGGTAGCACCATAAGTAGCACTAACAGAAGAGGAGAATGTAAAAAGGAAATTTGATTGGTGATCACTGGAAAACATACCAAACTGGAAACCAAGAGTTCTGTACCATACATTGTGTTGTCTTGGACAAGTCACCTAAGTTTCCTTATCTATAAAATGAGGAGGTTGAGTTGAATTAGATATACAAAATGTACATCTTGGCTCTAAAATGATGAAATTTTTGATAATTTTTAAGTGTCAGCAACATATAAATAAAAGTGTCCAGCAGAAATGTAAACATTCAGTATGCCATCTCAGGGGAAAGGCTGGGATTGAAGATGAAGCTTTAGCAGTCTTCTAAGTTGAAGCAATAATTAAAGCCATGAAAGAAGAGGAAAGCTTTACTTGAAAGAATGTAGTCAGAGAAAAGGGCCAAGGCCTGAGCCTAGGGAAACACCCACACTCGGGAAGGTGAAAGCAGAACCATTGAGAGATCCAGGAGTTGCTGCCAGATAGGTAAGAGGAGAATTAGGATAGTGTGCTATCCTAACTGAAACAGGAGTTTCAATAGGCAGCATCAAGAGTATCAAAGGATACAAAAAGCATTATGTACATAGCCTTTGTAAAATGTTTAGTTGTTGATTAGGTGGGAATTACATTATAATACTGATTCAGTGGGTGCATTAGTGACTTCAGAAGGTGCAACAAAGTGAAAGCAGTGGAAGCTAGGCTGTAAGGGGTTGAGAATTGAGTGATAAGAAGGAATCAGAAAGATTAGACTACTCTGTCAAGACTTATGGAGAAAAGAAGAGAAAGAGGACAATCAGGCTCCAAAGATGTTTTTAAGGAGGGGGGATCTGATAATACTTGTGGAAGAAATAAGTTATTATGGGGAATAAATTCAACAAGAGGAGATATGTGATACAGCAAAGTTCTAGAGGTAGAAGGTAATCAAAAGCAAGAATGGAGAGGTTTGCCTTAGAAAGGTCATATTCTCTGAAATAAAGGGAGGCAATTATTCACTGAGAACAGAAGACTCGAGAAATGGGGAAAAGATGTGTAAGTTGCTATGAGAAACATGTTAAGGAGCCAATAAGCAATGACTAAGATGACAGAATAGCCTGATACTCTATACAGAGGCTTAGGATGAGAGAGGAAATGGTTTTGGTGGAAAGTGGGACAAATCAGCAAGAGAGTAACACAGAGAGAACGGTAGAGATAGATTCATGAACTTCATTTTTGCCTCCTTACAATACTGAGTAGCCTTCCTTAGTCTAGCATACATCTAGCAGCTGCAGCTTTTTGAGTAAGAATGAGGCCCAGTGTCTGAAGGGTCCTCCCACTCTGAAAATCCTGAGAGAGCCCCTCCCTCTTCAAAACTGGCAACCACAATGGCTGTTTTGGCCTTTGTGCCCCTCCTCTGGCAGCAGAAGGTTACATATGCATTTACTCACTGGCATCAACAGCTCCCATCAGACAAAGAGTCATCCCAGAGCAGAAGAACCTGCTAGTCTGGGCCAGCTGGAAGATTACATGTGCGAGACACACAAAGGGAAAGGTACTCGTCTCTAAGTCTGAACAAAAATAAATAAATAAATAAACAAACCCAACTCTGAACCCTGTAACTTGTCCCCAAAGGTGTTCCCTGGGAAAGCAGAAGCAGAGAGTCCCTTTTCCTCTCTCTTATATTGTCCCACCCAGACTCTAACTTGGTGGAGCACATGTTCACAAACATTCCCATCCCTTTTCTTTTCTGCAGCTCAGAGGATAAAGACCGGTATTTGAGGCAGAAAGTTTTCAACTTCCTCCAGTCAGCAAACTGTTTAGGTAAAAAAATTCTTTAATTAGAAAGGATTTATCTTCCCTCAACACGGGTGCACACATTAAAAGTAAAAATACATATATACATAAATATTCACACAAATTAGAAACCACAGAGGACAGTTGCATGCCCTGGGTTAGAGGTTGAGAAGATGGGCATCAGAAGCACCTGGAGGATGGCTTCTCATCTGCTGTTCTAGTTGTCCTATGGTCATCTCTCTGGCCATGGTGGGTAGACTGGGAGGGGAGAGGGTACAGCTCCAGTCTGATGGCATGGTTACTGGCAAACTGTAGCAACGAGGGCCCTCTCTAGATAGTTTCTTAGTATCACTAGAGATGACAGGAGATGCTGTAGTAGGTGGAACCGGAGTGGTTGGGGTAGAGTGGGTGACAGGCTGCACTCCATGTTGGACGAAAAGGATGACGCCAATGCTGGTTCCAGTGCCTAAAGGACCATGGCTAAAAGAGATGGTACCTGGGGAACTGAGAGGGGGGTTGCAAATAGGAGTGGTGTGGATCCAGGTAAGGTTCATAGCTGGCCATTCTGTGAGGTGCCAAGGCTGCTCTGGTTTCAACAGTACATGTCCTAGCTGTGTCTGGCTCATCTTTTCCACAGGCGATATAGGAGAGGAAGCAACTGAATCACTATGGTGGCTTGGAAAATGCTAGAGAGGGGAGAAATGAGAAAAAAAATGTGGAGAAAGCTTTCACATTAGCTCTACCAGATTACTTAAACCTTTACTTTCCTTAGGAACTCAGTTTGCAATGCAAACATACCTTGTTTTATGCAACCGATACGTTCTTGCCAGGCCATAATTAAGTAAAATTTTTAGCAATGAAATTGTACTTTCATTTATTCAACAAACAGTTGAGGACCTACTATGTACCACAGACTACATTAGATACTGGATATCCGAAGATGAACAAATAAACAGCACCATATATTCTCATTATTTATAAAATAATTATTTTTAGAATTTCTTTAAAGAAAAGGCTATTTTTATTGGAATTATCATTTCCCAATTTCTGCATTTCAAATTCTAATTTTCTATGTTGAGTTCTTTAAGAAGTATAAATTAATATGCAGGCAAGATTCTGCTGCTTATTTTTTAATCAATTATTTTCATAGCAATAATAACCACAGTTGATTGAAAACAAGGACTGGCAATTATCCACAGGAGACTCTCCCCTCCCCATCATTTGAATGTCCTCTTAATACCTTATTATTTGAAAGCACATAAAATAGGTCACTTCTACACCAGGTCTAAGAATCTATTGAATACTCCCCCATGGGTGCCCCATGGGTGCCCTCTCCCCTACTCCCAGTGGGGTACCTCTTATGACCAGTCCTTGAAACCTCGTGTAGACTCAAAGGCTTCCAGAGAGTTTGGTACTAGGATACTCGGACAGGAGTGAAAAGAGGGAGACAGGAAGGGTTTAGGGGGATCAGGAAAGAAAGGATTTGCAGAGAGAAGCTGAGGCATCTCCCTACACGAATCATTTAGCCAAGTAAAATGCCTTCCGTATCTACGAAGAAAGCAGATAAGCTAAAACATGAGGGATAGGATTAAACTTCATAGAGTTCTTCCCAGTGATCCAAACAAAACAGAACAAAAACATCTAGAAATCAAGACAATGCAGGAAGTTTAGGCATTCCCTTCCCTGAATAGAAACTTGGGGAAAGGACCCAGAAGAAAATGGAATGGGGAGTCCATTTCTGCATGTACATTTCATTTCCTTGATTGTTTTCCCACCTCTTCCCCAGGTTTTTAAGTTCTTACCTTGGTGAGCTGATGCCTGCTACCACCCAATGATGTCTTCTGGGCAGCTATATGAGGAAACCAAGTCTTTAACATCCCTTCTACCTGTAGCAGGGTTCCTAGGTAACGTTCCCTGTGAAAAAGACATTTTTTTTTAAAAAGCCATTAGGTATGAAAAAAGAAACAAAACAAAGTATGAAAAAGAAATAATACATAAAAAGGAGAGATCTTCTTTTTATTACGTCCTGAGGAAAGAGCTAGGGGGACTTACCCCATCTGTGGCTTCTGCAAAACACCTACAATACGCTGGATCCTGTCCATTGCCACACTCTGCTGGAAACTGCTCAATCCTGGAGTCAGGGAAAGACAAAGATCAAGGATTTAGCTTCAAGCATGTAGTCAGGTAAAGGAAGGACAGAAGGGGCTTAAAACTGATTCACCTAAGAAATTAGGTCATGCAAAAAAGGAATAATCTAGGCCCTACTCAAAAACTTAAGAGAAATACACATTCAACAGAAAGGAAGAGAAAGAGAAACAAACTTAGCCCAAACAAACACAACTAATCAGAAAATTACCTCTCTCAAAACGACCCATCTTCAGCCCATTCAGTAGGTCTGTGAGAGGGGGTATATATCCTTGGAGTTCTTTACACTGAAGGAAAACAGGACAAAGGCTATAAGAAGACCAAGAATTGCCCACACTAATGGTGATTCTTCCTCCATCTCCAAATCTGGGAGGCACTACTATCCTTATTGATTCCTTATTAACCAGCTGGGTGCTAAGCCACTCCAGAAGTGTCTCCTTTCTCCTGCTGTCTCTTACCTTCTGAGCAAATAGCAGGTCTCCCTCTGTAGTACAACCCTGGATGTTTAGACTGGTCTCCAATTCACCATTTCTTGATCTTTTGACCCCAGATCCTGCCATAGGAGAAGCCAAGCCCCGCCGTTCCGGGTGAGATGCTGTATGATGGTGACTGGAAACCTTGGATCGGTGCCTGCAGCGGATAGGACCCGGACTGGGCCGTGAACCTCCCCTCTGCCCAACAGTGTCTGGCCTGGGCCCGTGGGCCCCCTTGTCCTCCCTCTCACTATCAGAGGGGAAGCCAAAGTCACTGTTCACTGGGGAGGTGGAAAAAGAGGAAGAGAGAGAGTAGGAGGAATAGGAAGAAACGCTAGATGGAGAATCCATAGGTCCAGAAGCAGGGGCTGGAGAGCAGCTCCTGGAGTACCCAAAGATTGGAACCTGCAACTGAAGAGCAAAGCGAAGTAGTTTGAAACCAAAGTCTAAGGATTAGGAAATGGACTGGGAGACTGGGGTGTACTGCACAGGTATTACCTCTTCTCCTCCTCCCCAATATTACCTGTCTCAGAGACAAAAGAAAAACTCATCTCCCCCACCCCCGCCCATTAGGAAACTGGGACTGCTTCTCTGGCCTCCGTTCTTTTCTTCCCTCAGTTCAGAGTAAATACCTGACTTGAATGACACCTTTCCCCTCGGCCCGTTGTTCGCCTGGGCTGCTTCCCAACCTGATCCCGCAGCAAGCCTCTCCACCTGAGGCCACGCCATGAGCAAGCAGTAAATCTGGGCACCCAACCCACCTAGTGACCCCACCGCAACCACCCCCACAGAAACAGGCCTCCTGCCCTTTCCCAATCTTTTAAGATCAGGATCCCTGCGCCGATCCCGCTCAGGTCGTGCCTGACACATGATGCAATCCCTCCCAATACCAAGATCTGGGTTCAGTCCCCAGATCCACTCCCTTTGGGTCCAGACCTCCCTAGCAGTTCGCTTTGTCCTTACCTGTGCCGGTCGGTTCAGCGTAGACTCTGCCTCCAGCTCTGTCTCAGTCTCTCCGGGTCTCGGCTACCCACCTCCGCTTCTTTCTCAGTCGGTCCCGCCCCTTCCCCCTCCCAGACACGTGCGGCTCGGCACGTGCCCTGCGTACACAGATCTCGCGCCCTCATTGGTTGTCTAGCCGGTAACGTATGACTCTCGTTACTGAAATCCACAGCCTATTTGCTACAGTACAAAGGGGCTCAGCCAATAGAGAGGCCTCCAGCTGATGATTGGCTGGAAGGGAAGCCTTCCGTGCTCCGCCCCTACATGCGGCTCCTGGAGAGGACCCGGTGATGAGAAAAGGAGGAGGATGGAAAAAGAGTGGAAAAGAAGGGAGGGGAGGAAAAAGGGCGGAGTCCAAGGCCTTAACTAGAATGATGATGCGCCAGACACGCGCGGCTTGAGTGTTGAGATTCGTTGTGCGACTGGAGGTGCACGCCTTGGGTCGTGGGACCCACCCCCCTCGACCCCCCCACCCCCGCTTCCTCCTTTGGAGCCAACCCTTCCTCCCCCTCTTAGAGCGCGTCTGCTCACGAGCGCAGCACATGGAAACCATCAGCGACTTGTGTCTGCAACGTGTATTAAAGAATGCATGTGTGATACTGTGTATTCTCTCCTTTTCTCGGCAGCCCAGCCCTCGTGACTCCCCGGTCTCTGTTTCACCCTCCTCTTCTCTCTCCCCTCCAAGTTGGGTGCCTCCTGCCCTGCTGGGTGAGGAGGGTGGGGAGCTCGGCCGAGAACACCGCGTCCTCTCTCAGGCTCCCGCTGGGGCGGCTCCTCCAGCCCTTTCCTTACATAACCTACCACGCACGTTACCAGCTCAGATGCCACCCCGCCACGGCTCTAGAGGTCAAAGCTGAACTCAGTTGTTCTTGACT
>NW_012151840.1:7093973-7108528 GCF_000956105.1 Propithecus coquereli
TTAATTCTATTGTCACCCAACACTCTTTCTAATCTACCCTTCCTGCCCCCAAATCCTGGTGCTCTCTTTAGTGTTGTGACTTTAGAACAAATCCTTATGAAGGAGTAGACAGTAACCAGATTATTTCACTTATTATTTATTTTATCTTCCAATTTCCTCTTGCCAAATCCCCATCCAAAAAGTCATAGCAGTCTTTCCCACCTAAAAAAGCAAAGAAAGAAAGAAAGAAAGGGGGGAAAAAAAACCAAAAAAAGGGTCAGGAGACCCAGGAAACCCCCTTCATGCCCACCCCTCTATGAAAACTCCCCAGAATTCATATTCTGAGCTAGGATTTCCCTGTGATATCTTCTGAGAAAGATGTGTCTCCTCGCCTCATCACTCCTTCCTCCTCCTGCTAAATCTCTTTATGCCCAATATTTAGAATCTCAACTTAAGTCCCTTCCCTATAACACAGCACTCTTCCCTCTTTGTTTTTCCACTCTTTCTCTCCCATACATCAGGGAACTGCCACCCCTTCTACCACTGAACTTTGCCTCTTGACTCTTTCAGGTTTCAAGACCTGCCCATTTTGCCCTCTGGCACCTGCCATGCCTTGAAACATGGCCAGGCTAGAACCAGCTCTGATTCCTCAGGGCATACAGGAATGCTGCAGTGGTTTTTTTCTCCATGCCACCTGTCTCTGCTGTAGGAGGTCCTGAAGTCCTCCTAGTTCAGAAAAATTAAGGACTCAACACAAAAATCTTTGCCTCAACATCTCTCTCATAAACTTCAAGATTAAATAATAATATTTTTCTAAATACGATCCCTCTTCCTTCTTTAAGCAGCTGAGAATTGACCAGGCTGGAAACACTAGCCAGAGCTACTGGTAAGAATTACTTCGCAGACTTTCCTAAGGCCAGTGGCTGCACTCTCACCTTTTACATGAAATACATCCCTCCTTGAACTAGGGCCCACCACAGAAGGAGGGATACAGGACTCTGCAGACCGGACACAGCATCATTCAGATCTGGACTCTGCTAAAATACAAACATCCCTCCATTGTAAGCCAGCATCATTCTTCGTACCACTTCCCCCTCTCTGTCCAGAAGATTAGCCAACTCTTTACACTAACCCCTGTCTTCCTTTCCTCTGGGCTTAGAGAAAGATCCATCCCTCCTCCCCATCACTATAAGGAGTCCTTTCCATTGTGACTTTCAGCCATCCCTGACCATACATGGGAGGCCCCAATTCAATTCAATGACACCTATTTTTATCTATTCTGTGCATGACACTATGTTAGTCACTGTGCTATAGGGAGGGATATAAATATGAATAAGACATGGTACCTGTCCTCAAGGAATTTACAATCTAAAGGGAGCCTACTATATACTTTAAAAAGATTTATCTGCCCTTATTGTTAATCTTCTACTTTCCATTCCTACTGGTGCCTCCCATCTGTGTTCAACTATATGCAGGCTGCTCTTTGGTCCTGATCTCCTTTCCAGCTGTTGCTTCTCTTTAAAATTACCAGATTTTTCAGATGGTTGGTCTATACTTGCCTCCATTTCCTCATAATGTACTCCCTCTTTAACTCCACAAAATCTAGCTTTTTTTCCAAACATTTAATTAAAACTGTTTTCTTTGGGGTTATCAATGACATACTTTTCCTTGGCCCTATGGTAGCTTTTGATTGATTATATTAAACTTTCTCTTCTAGACTCTGTAATACAAATGTGGCTACCTACCTACCTCTCCAATCAATCCTTCCCCATTACTTTGGTTGATTCCTCTTCCTCCTATTAACTGTAGGCACAGTCTGTAGTCAGTCTACTGGCCTTCGAGCTTTGACTCTGTTGAGCTCATTTACTTTTGTAACTGTGACTTGCACTTAGAACTCGAGCCCTGACCTAGTTCAGCTACCCTTAGGATACCCTCATAGGGCTGTCACTATAAATTCAGCTTGGTCAATATCAAATTCATGACTTCCCTCCTAAACCACTGTGGCCTCCCATAGTGCCCATTTTGGTCAGTCATTTTCCTAGACATCCATTTTTAAAACCTGTAAATAATTTTAAATCTCTCCTCATTTATTCCTCATATGAAATTATTATGTGAAGTAAGACATTTTCTTCAAAATATTTCTTGTTTTTCTCCTCTCATTCATAATGCCACTTCCAGGCCTTTAATAGATTGTTTCTGGAACAATGCAAATCTCATGAATCACTCTCCACTAAGTTACATCCTGCATACAATCAGATGAATGTTTTTTTTCTAAAATACCTCTTTTCATTGTATCTTTACCATACTGAAGAACTTACTAGTTCTCCCCTCCCTTACTAGGCTCCCTGTTGGTTATGAGTTCAAACTTCACCCTGACACTTCAGACTCTCAATATTGTGGCCCTATCTTGCCATATGTGAAATTACCAACCAAATATTAGAAGGCTTGTAGATTTTATTTTTTCTTAATTCCCATTGTTCCCCTCCATATACCCTCCCCTTCGGTCGTACCCCATCCACTAAAAATACCATGCTTATTCTATTCCTCTCACCTATGCAGCTCTTTCACTCTTGGAATAACTATTCCTCCTAATTGCTTTGATCCTTTCATAACTTCCCACCAATCAAAAGCTCACCTATTCTTTTTTTTTTTTTTGAGACAGAGTCTCACTGCGTTGCCCGGGCTAGAGTGCCGTGGCATAGGCTGGTTTCGAACTCCTGAGCTCAAACAATCCGCCCGCCTCGGCCTCCCAGAGAGGTAGGATTACAGGTGTGAGCCACCGTGCCCGGCCCAAAAGCTCACCTATTCTTTAAGGTGTATTTCAAACACAATCACCTCCTAAAAGTCTTCCAAACAACTCTAGCCCATACCGATCTCTCTCCTTACACTGGCTAAAGCACTATCCTATGTCATATGCTCTCAAATTTATGTGTAATTTAACACTGTAACATACCTTTTCATTTTGCCCTAAATTGTAAACTTGATTTTTATAAATTCCTTGAGAGCAATAACCACATCACAAATTTCTTTTTCATCAGCATCAGGATCCTCAACAGACTTAGGCATGGATTACGTATACATTAAGTACTACTGAACTGAAATTTAACTGCTGCATATCTTCCCAGTGTACTGTAAAGAGGGTTAGTATTAAATCTCAGTGAAAGATACGATAGTCAAGTTGATATGAACACCTACATTGAAGTACTAGTTACTTGTTCCCCCATCCACCAAAGCTGGTATTCCAGCGCTCTGTCTACTCCACGTCACCAGCCCTGGCATTGATCCAGGGTAAGGGATGTCTTGTCTCCCTCCCCCCAATCCCCAAACAACTCACTGGTTCCATTGTTACTGGTTTCATGGTTACAGGTTTCTGATGGTCTGCACCTTCTGTTTCAAGACTAGTGGTAGTCTCTACTGCTTCTGTTACCTTCTGATCCAACCTGTTCTACCCTCAGTAGGATTGGAAAACACAGAGTTATCTTCTCCATCCAACATCCTCAGAATTCTCTATTTAGAATTCTTCTCCCCTTTCTTACCTGTCCCCCTTCTCACTCCCCGCTCAAAGACTTAAACTCAGGGATCCTCCCTACCCTGTGCTTGCATGGATTATGTATCCATCCCATGCAACAAGTCCCTTGATTCAAGGACTGCCCTTCCTCAGTGTCTTAGTAAACTTACTGGGTCTGGCTTCCTTATCCTCCCAGCTATGGTTAACAAGTAGGCCTACTACCTAGTTTTTCTTCCTCTAACTCATTTTCATTCCTGATAATCAGTTACATTTTGACATTCCTGAGTTTCATTTCATCTTATTTTATTTATTTATTAATTTTGAGACAGATTCTCACTGTGTTGCCCGGGCTAGAGTGCCGTGGCGTCGTCTTAGCTCACAGCAACCTCAGACTCCTGGGCTCAAGCAATCCTCCTGCCTCAGCCTCCCGAGTAGCTGGGACTACAGGCGTGCACCACCATGCCTGGCTAGTTTTTTCTATATATTTTTAGTTGTCCAATTAATTTCTTTCTATTTTTAGTAGAGACGGGGTCTCGCTCTTGCTCAGGCTGGTCTCGAACTCCTGAGCTCAAACAATCCGCCCGTCTCGGCCTCCCAGAGAGCTAGGATTATAGGCGTGAGCCACCGCGCCCGGCCTTAATTTTATTTTTTGAGACAGGGTCTCGCTCTGTCGTCCTGGCTAGGGTGCAGTGACATCATCATAGCTCACTGTAACCTCAAGCTCCTGGGCTCAAGCAATCCTCCTGCCTCAGCCTCCTAGGTAGCTGGGACTACGGGCATACACCACCATGCCCAGCTAATTTTTTAATTTTTTGTAGGGACAGGGTCTGGCTCTTGCTCAGGCTGGTCTCAAACTCCTGGCTTCAAGCGATCCTCCCTCCCGCCTCAGCCTCTCAAAGTGCTAGAATTACAGGTGTGAGCCTGGCCCCCAGTTTCTTTTTAACTGTTACTTATCCTGATCCTCATAGATGTAGAGGTCACTCACCAGCCTGTCCTCTAACTCAAACATGGAGTAATCAATGGTGAAATTTGCACCAAAATCATCTGTGGGAGACAAAAAAAATCTGTAGTAACAAAAGAAAAAGGTAACTCTGTATCTAGAAATGAAAAGGAAAGAGATTGCTCAGAATACTTCAATTTGCTAAAATTATAAAATTTATTGGTATAATCCAATTTTAATGAACTTTAATGTTTAAAATGTTTGTGAATGTGTATGCATTTATATTTTCAATCTGGAATTTAAAATAGTTTACAAATTTGAAATTTTTCAAGTTGTTTCAACCATTTCCAAAGAATTAAAAATCACTAGCTTGAAAAATAACATATGAGTCTTGATAGTTTTTGTTCATGGCCAAATTTCTCTCTGACCCATTTGCTCTGTTGCAAAGTGAAGGGCAAAGATTCAAGACTAAATATCCCCAAGGCCTTTCTCTACCCAGCTAAGGGTCAGAGCCTTTCACATACTCACCATAACTGGGGGTGACTGTGTAATAATAGACCACTTGATAATAATCATCCTCTTCCAGGATTTCTTCATCCTCATATTCTTGTCCTATGGGGACAAGGACTATAGGTCAAGGGGCATTTGGAACCCCTTACCAGCAGAAGGACATCTGGAGTCGACCTCAGTTTCCTTTCTTTCTGCCTCCCCTCCAAGGGTCATACTGTCATCCTGCGTCTGCATCTCTAAACCCTTCTCAGTCTTCTGGGCTCCATGTCTGTAATGAGGCCTGTTACTCTGTGCCCTTAGACAGGTCCCTGCACACACTATAAACCCAAAAAGGAGAACTAAACCTAAATAAGGGAGGAAGAAGAGAGAGACCAGAAACTAAAAACACCAAATCTTCTATTTAGTATGCTCTAGACCCTACTGTATTTGTGAGAGATCTTCTTTAATCAGTGTCTCTCACAACTAACACATACCCTTAGACTTTTGAATTTGAGTTTTAGTTCCAGCTTTTCTGCTAACTAGTGAAATAACCCTGAACAAGCCATTTAACATCTGCTTTCTTTCTTTCTTTCTTTTTTTTTTTTTTTTTTAAGACACAGTCTTGCTCTGTTGCCCAGGCTAGAGTGCTGTGGCATCAGCCTAGCTCACAGAAACCTCAAACTCCTGGGCTCAAGCGATCCTTCTGCCTTAATCTCCTGAGTAGCTGGGACTACAGGTATGTGCCACCACGCCCAGCTAATATTTTCTATTTTTAGTAGAGATGGGGGTCTTGCTCTTGCTCAGGCTGGTCTTGAACTCCTGAGCTTGAGTGATCCTCCTGTCTTGGTCTCCCAGAGTGCTAGGATCACAGGCGTGAGCCACCGTGCCCGGCCTATATCTACTTTCTTAAAATGAGTCAGCTGGATTAAATGACACATCTCTGTTAGTGTTTCTTCCCTTCCAGAACTAAAAATATGTGGTTTTGATATGACTGAATCAAAAACTCTAGACCTCCTGCTAAACGTTTCCCTGAGCTCCTTGAATGCTTTCCCTCCAACTCCAGGCTAATGACACAAGAATCTAGAGGAAAAGGAAACAGTGAGACACACCTGGCAGACTGAGGAACAAAGGAGGGAAGGAGCCAAGCTACCCTCGGGACTCTGTCCCTGAAGTGCTGTCCCTGAAGGCAGCCAGTTTTCCACCACCCTAAAGGCCACCTCACTCCTATGTCTTTACTAATACATGCTTTTTTTCTACAACTCTCTGGGAAAGGAGATACCCTGACTTCCCTCACTAGTTTCAGACTGTCCCACCTTCCAAGAATACACCTCTCTCCTTCACTATCACTTTAGTCCCTCTCATCTTGTTCAACTTTGAGGTAACGGAGAACTGAGTTCACTCTTGCTAGGCCCTCCCTGAGTCTGGGGCTCTATCCTCTGGAAGCCTTCTCTTCTTTGACAGGATTGTGCTTTCCTCTCTTTTTCCTGGCTCTCCCTTCCAGATCTCTGCTCTGCCTCCAACACCAGACCCTAGCACAGATGAGAAAGCTCTATAGCTCCCCATTGAAATGCCCCTCACCGTCTCCTTATTTTTTTCTCCCCCCTCATTTATGGTAGAAGATCTGGCACAAAAGCTCAGGAAGAGAAGAAGACTTACCCAGGATAAGTGGCACAGCAAGGATAGCTACAAAGAGGACATCCATTCTGGATTCTGTACTATTGCTGCTAAAGTAAAAAAGGAAATTACAGCGTTTCCCCCAAACTTACCCCGCCTCCCCTCCTCCTGCAAAGTAGGGAAGGAGCTGCAGCAACTCTTCTCCCAGGGGACAGAACTCTCCGCCTACTTGCTGACTGACTAGCTCTTCAGTTACTACCGGTTCTGAACCAGAGCTACTCAGATTGAGAGAGGCAAAAGTAGATTTTAGCCATGCAGAGTGGCTCATGCCTGTAATCCCAGCACTTTGGAAGGCTGAGGCAGGAGGATCTCTTGAGGCAAGGAGTTCAAGAACCAGCCTGGGTGACATAGTGAGACCCCCATCGGTACCAAAAAAAAAAAAGAGGAAGAAGAAGAAAAATTAGTGAGGCTGAGGCAGAAGGATCCCTTGAGCCAAAGAATCTGAGGCTGCAATGAGCCATGATCATGCCACTGCCTGAGTGACAGAGCAAGATTGTCTTTAAAAAAAAGAAAAGTAAGTTCTGATGAGAACATATTTTAAACTCTCCAGCCTTGGATTAGATCTATTTGGGTCTCCCACTGCCACTACAAAAAAAAAAAAAAAAACCTACTAAGGAGCTTCCCCTCTCCTCTCGTTTCCTTCCTCCCTCTCTCCCAGGACTCACAAAAAGCTCATCCTCCCTCTCACTGTCCCTAACTTTTTTTTTTTTTTTTTGAGACAGAGTCTCACTCTGTTGCCTGGGCTAGAGTGCCGTGGCATCAGCCTAGCTCACAGCAACCTCAAACTCCTGGGCTCAAGTGATCCTTCTGCCTTAATCTCCTGAGTAGCTGGGACTACAAGCATGTGCCACCATGCCCGGCTATTTTTTTATATATATATCTGTAGTTGTCTGGTTAATTTCTTTCTATTTTTAGTAGAGATGGGGTCTCGCTCTTGCTTAGGCCGGTCTCGAACTCCTGATCTTGAGCGATCCTCCTGCCTCGGCCTCCCAGAGTGCTAGGATTACAGGCGTGAGCCACTGTGCCCAGCCTCACTGTCCCTAGCTTACCATCACCATCCAGAGTTGCCCTTCTGTCTGAGGCTTATTCATGGTCTCTTTGATCACAGTGGAAATGTTCTGAGGAAGGGGAGAGCATTTTTCTAAACTGAAAATAGTCCCTTTCTTCTGCCTGTCTAGGGCTATGGAGGATACACACAATATTTACCCATCATTGTCTGACTCTCAAAGCACCTGCTGCATTGCTTCTGATAAAAATCTCTCAGCCATGGTAAGTTATTTCCTCTTTGGTAATAATGACCTCACCTCATCTTTTTCTCAACTTTCTGGACACAGGATGGAAGAAGGGAGGAAGCAGATAAGTCTCTTTCCCTGCTGTAGGTGCCACACCCTCTCTCCCACTTTCAGTCACTTGGTATGTTCCCCTCATTCAGACCTACAGGGGTAGGGTTCTTATTCTTTCCTCTGCTTTATTTTTTTTGAGAAAGGATCTCCCTCTGATGCCTGGGGTAGAGTGCAGTGGCATGATCATAGCTCACTGCAGCCTGGAACTCTTGGGCTCAAGTGATCCTCCTGCCTCAGCCTCCCAAACTGCTAGGATTACAGGCATGAACCACTGGGCCTGACCTCTTCCCTCTGCTTTTATGTTTCCCGTTTTCATTCAATTCAGAAACATTTGGCAAGATATGTGTTAAGCCTAGTCCGATAGGCAATTCAGAGCTCACAGGCAAGGGAAGAGGAGAACATAATCTGGTTTTGTTGTTTTTAGGGTCGTTTTTTGTTTTGTTTTCTTTTTTAGAGATGGGGTCTTGCTATGTTGCCCAGGCTGGAGTGCAATAGTTATTCACAGGTGCAATCATAGCACACTGCAGTCCCGAACTCCTGGGCTCAAGGGCTCCTCCCACCTCAGTCTCCTGAGTAGCTGGAACTACAGGCATGCCCCACCATGCCTGGCTAATATTTTATTTTTTTGGTAGAGATGGGGTCTTGCTATATTGCCCAGGCTGGTCTTGAACTCCTGCCCCCAAGTGATCCTCCCGCCTCCCCCTCCCAAAGCACTGAGATTATAGGCATGAGCCACCACACATGGGCAGTTGTTTTTTTAAAGGGAGTTAAATAAAGTATCTACTCATAATATCTACTATGAGCCAGGCACTATGCAAGTCTCTGTGGAACCACCCACGAACAAGATAGGTTTAGAGCCTGCTCTCAGTCGTCAGAAGATGGCTGTGGTAACAGCTCAAAGGAGAGTTGAGGAAGAGTTGTCTCATCCCTCTTTCTTCACCTGACTCAACCTGCTGGGCTCAGGACACACCGGAGTCTTGAGCACTGGCCAGGATGCACCCACCCTCTTAACCTTATTGGGGAATGATTTGTTTGGTGACTTTCCACGTAAATCTATACAGTCTATTCCTCAGCTCCTTTCTAGAATTTTCTGGAAAAAATGTAAAACACTTATGTGGGTGTATACATTAAATCATACATTATTAAATCATACATTAAATCATACATTAAATCATAAATCACTTGCAGGAAGGAAAGGAAGCCTGGTTCTCTTTGAACAATTTCTATGGTTTTTTGGTACTTTGATTATATACTCAAAAACAATATTCCAGATTCCCTCACTTTCCCAACCTCAGATGAGATTCCCTCCCATTCCCTTCCTTTGACTAAACATTCTCTCCATCCAAATGAGGTTACAATACCGTCCTCTCCTACTTTAACTTTCTTTCACTCTAATATGCAACCTCTCTCTCCAGCCTGAGGAAAAGACACCACTCAGGTTTATTTTTCGAAAATAAATAGAGGAAATATGACATAAAAGGAACTGGAGGGAGGGGGCATGTCCTTTTCCTTCAACCCCATTGCTCTAATTGCTTTTTAATTCCCGATTCCCTATAAACGTCTCCCTAACGTTTCTCTCCAGTCTCCTCTTGCTTCTCTCTGATTCTCTTGTCATTACAGATGAAGGGCTTCATTAATGATATACTTTATTCCATGTTTACTATACTAGCCTGTCCAAAGAGCTGCTTTTAAGTCTAACCTTCATCCTTCAGGCAGCAGCTCTAGCCCATTTCCTTTCATTCAAGTAAGAACAATACCCATCCCTATCTCCCTGCACCCTCTATCCTGTGCTCTCTTTGTATTTGTCCCTTAGATTCAAACAGGATCTTCCCCCTCTGCAGCCCTTCAAGAAGAGATAGGATTAACTATCACCCAATCCCACAGAGTAACCAAAGGAAACCACGGCCGAGGCGTAAGTGAATCCGGGAATCCATGCCCTGACTGGGCCATTCCCGGTCCACCGCCTTTGACCCGCTCGAGCCACTCCCAGGATGAGGTCGAGGTTCCGAGGGCAGGGCGACTACAACTCCCAGCCGGTCGTGCGGCCACGCCCCCGCCCCCCGCAGCTCCGCCCCCGCCGATTCTCCATTGGCCTTCCGGGGGTGGGGATTAGATGGGAGGTGGCCATGGGGCTGCGGCCGGGGTTTGTCCCCTTCTCGGCTTCCGTAGAGGAAGTCGCGCGGACCTTCATCTGGGGTTTTGGTGCCCCCCCCTTCCCCTTCCCCGGGGTCTGGGGGTGACATTGCACCGCGCCCCTTGTGGGGTCGCGTTGCCACTCCACGCGGACTCCCAGCTGGCGTGCTGCTCGCGTTCGCCTCTCTTGGCCAGGGCTCTACCCCACCCCCAGCTGCCCGGCAATGGGGGCTGCGGTGTTTTTCGGATGCACTTTCGTCGCGTTCGGCCCGGCCTTTGCGCTTTTCTTAATCACTGTGGCTGGGGACCCGCTTCGCGTTATCATCCTGGTTGCGGGGTGAGTAGGAGGTCGAGGGGACGCGAGAGAGCGTCGCAGAGAGGGATGCGGAAGGGGCTGGAGGAACTGGGGCGACCCTGGGAGCCTGAGTTGGGGAAGATAAGTCGTAGGTGAAGGTTTAACGCGGCTGGGGGAGTCTGGGTGATTTGCCCTTTCCCGTACTTGGTTTCCGCTTTCCAGTGATCGCACAGATTCCTCCTGTGTTTCTCCCGGGGACATGAGAGGAGGCCCAAGGCCAAGACTCGTGAGGGGGCTGTGCTGACCTCGGCCGGCCGAGTCAGGTGCCCTAAAGGAGGATCCAGGAATGGATACCTCGCCCTTCCGTGCTCTCACACTCTGACTCTTATCGCTGTGAATGCTCTTTAATCAGATTTCTACCCCTTCTCCTGCCTCCAGATTTCTACAGATGAGTCCCTTGGTGGAGACACCTACCCTGTCTGGTCCCTGTCTCCCTAAACCATCCAGAAGTCTAACTTCCACTTTTCATGCTGCAGCCTTGGCGGGTTCCCCACCTTGATTTTTCTGGCTGCCCCTACCATTGCCTATCTCATTGCCCTTGTCTTTTCTCAGGGCATTTTTCTGGCTGGTCTCCCTGCTCCTGGCCTCTGTGGTCTGGTTCATCTTGGTCCATGTGACTGACCGGTCAGATGCCCGGCTCCAGTATGGCCTCCTGATTTTTGGTGCTGCAGTCTCTGTCCTTCTACAGGAGGTGTTCCGCTTTGCCTACTACAAGCTGCTTAAGTAAGAAGATGAGGTGATCTGGAGGAGAGAGGGGCTGAGGATTGCACTATGGGAAGTGGGACAGCCCCTGGGTGGTGGTTTGGAAGAGGAGGCACTAAGGGAGGACATTAGAGGGAAAGGAGCATCCCTGCTTTCCCTCATGTTTCCCCTACCCCACCTACCCCAGGAAGGCAGATGAGGGGTTAGCATCGCTGAGTGAGGACGGAAGATCACCCATCTCCATCCGCCAGATGGCCTATGGTGAGCCAAGGGAGAGGGATTGGAGGAGGGAGTTGGACAGCCCCCTCCCCTAGGGAAGTCTCTAAACATCCACATGTTCTAAGTGGCTTCTTGTTTTCCTTCATGCCTCACTTCCAAACAGAGGTGGTCCGGAGGGAGAGTAGATGTGGAAGAATTGTGACTGGGAATGGGGAGGAGTCAGTAAACAGGCCATAGTGATCTCTGACATTGATGAGACCCTCCCTTCCTCCAGTTTCTGGTCTCTCCTTCGGTATCATCAGTGGTGTCTTCTCTGTTATCAATATTTTGGCTGATGCACTTGGGCCAGGTGTGGTTGGGATCCATGGAGACTCACCCTATTACTTCCTAACTTCAGGTAAGACCCAATTCCTATCTCACCCTCATGTCCCATTCATCCCTGTCCCTGATATGATTTATTGGCCTTCCCTGGGAGACTTCTTTGGCTCAGCATCTCAGGAGGCTGGGAGAAGATCGGGGATGTATCTCATCCCCATCTCCCTCCCTGCAGCCTTTCTGACAGCAGCCATTATCCTGCTCCATACCTTTTGGGGAGTTGTGTTCTTTGATGCCTGTGAGAGGAGACGGTACTGGGCTTTGGGCCTGGTGGTTGGGAGTCACCTACTGACATCGGGACTGGTGAGTTGGAGACAGGGGCCTGGATCAGGGAGACAAGCGTTTAATGGTGAATGGGATGTGGGGGAAAGTATGTCCTCACTTAACATTTTTAACTTAACTTGGGAGGAGGTGGAAAGGTAAGTCTTTAGAAGTCTCTCACCTCAGCATCAATTATATCACCTGCTCTGGGGAGGAGTTTGAATGGATTAGCCAAACCGTATGCATTCCTGTGAGCAGGAGTGGCAGAACCTTTGAGGGAGCTGAAAACCAAAAGTCCCTTTAACCACAAGATGGTGGTGCTCTGAAGGGAAAGACTGGGAATTTGAGAGTGATATCTGGAGGAGGTTTGAGTCAAAGGCACAAAGAGAATGTGTGGGAATTAGGTGGGGGGTGGGGTGGGAGAATCTAACCTCTTTTCTACTTTTACCCTCATTCCTAGACATTCCTGAACCCTTGGTATGAGGCCAGCCTGCTGCCCATCTATGCAGTAACTGTTTCCATGGGGCTCTGGGCCTTCATCACAGCTGGAGGGTCCCTCAGAAGTATCCAGCGCAGCCTCTCGTGTAAGGACTGACTACCTGGACTGATCGCCTGAAAGATCCCACCTGCTTGTCCACTGCCCATGACTGAGCCTAGCCCCAGCCCGGGTCCATTTGCCCACATTCTCTGTCTCCTTCTCATTGGTCTATCCCACCACCTTCAGGGTTTTGCTTTGTCCATTTGTGACCTTTAGTCTCTAAGCTTTACCAGGAGCAGCCTGGGTTCAGCCAGTCAGTGACTGGTGGGTTTGAATCTGCACTTATCCCCACCACCTGGGGACCCCCTTTTTGTCCAGGACTCCCCATGTGTCAGTACTCTGCTCTCACCCTGCCCAAGACTCACCGCCCTTCCCCTCTGCAGGCCGACGGCAGGAGGACAGTCGGGTGATGGTGTATTCTGCCCTGCGCATCCCACCCGAGGACTGAGGGAACCTGGGGGGGACCCCTGGGCCTGGGGTGCCCTCCTGATCTCCTCGCCCTGTATTGCTCCATCTCCAGTCTGGACAGTGCAGGTTTTCAAGAAAAGGGACCTAGTTTAGCCATTGCCCTGGAGATGAAATCAATGGAGGCTCAAGGGTAGATGAGCTCTGAGTTTCCCAGTACCCTCTCCCCAGACTGAACATCTTGGTCTTTTTCTCAGGTCCGAGGGTGTGATAAAGACCCCAAACTGCCTTTTTTTCCTTTTTTGAGTAGGGGGAGGGAGGAAGTATGTTGGAACTCTTCTAACCTCCTTGGGCTCTGTTTTCTCTCCTCAAATTGCTCCTCATGGCTGGGCTCATTTCTGTCCATTTCCCCTTGGTCCCAGGGCCTGGGGGTGAAGGGAGGAAGTGCCTGTTTGGGAACTGGCATTACTGGAACTAATAGTTTTAACCTCCTTGACCACCAGCATCCCTCCTCTCCCCAAGGTGAAGTGGAGGGTGCTGTGGTGAGCTGGCCCCCTCCAGAGCTGCAGTGCCACTGAAGGAGTCAGACTACCATGACATTGTAGGGAAGGAGGGCAGATTTTTTTCTAGTTTTTAATTGGGGTGTGGGAGGGATGGGGACGTTTTCTATAAACTGTAACATTTTCTGCTGAGGGTGGAGTGTCCCATCCTTTTAATCAAGGTGATTGTGATTTTGACTAATAAAATGGACTTTGTAATTGTGGGGGAACTTGGCTTTTAAGGGAGGGGATAACATGTTAATTGAGATTTCTGCCCTCTGGTGTCCCTTGTCCAGCCTCTTTCGTAACCTGGCAACCACTGATCTCCAAACATAGCTTTGGTGCAAGGGCAGAAATCTGGGCTGGTGGTTGAACATGTCAGAAACTTTGGGTTAAGTATTTTCCCAGAAGTGAATCTTCTCTCCCACGGATGAGATGAAAGGAGTTAATCACCCATGTTTCTTACTCTCTATCCTTCGCCCATCTCTACCACCTGAGAGATCAAGGAATTTGTCCACCCTCAAGAGCCCTAAAGGATAGGCCAGAATTAAAGTCAGAAACTTTGATTTCCAAATACATTGAGCAAAAAAATATAACCCTAACAGCAATTCTTTTTCCTAAGGGGAGATCCTGCAATATATCTAGGGAAAGAGACATAAAGGTTGGGGGGCTTTGGGGCACATCCCGAGCTTCCCCTACCACTAAACACAGTATGTTCTCCGCATTAGCAGCACAGGATCTCGTGATCTCGCACGTTTTGAGGCTGAAGGCTCTGCTGTTCCTCCTTGAATGAGAGCCTGGGTTCATACCTCTCTGTCAGGGATATCCAGAGGAAGGAAGGGTGTCTGCCTACTAAGTATTTTCTGGCTCCCTAATAGGCATGAGGGGAAGGCATCCATCTCCACGGTATCTTGAGAGGTAGTCTATGCCTCAGTGGTGGCTCGTGCTGAGGTGAAGACCACACTCTTCCGGTTTTCCAGCCTCTTCTTCCTGGAAAGGGGAATGGTTCATGGGAATGACTGGTGTCCTAAGTGAAGCAGATTAGAGGTGGGTTAAGAGAATGCTTTTTTTTTTTTTTTTTTTTTTTTTTTTTTT
>NW_012151840.1:7108745-7120716 GCF_000956105.1 Propithecus coquereli
GCTCTTGCTCAGGCTGGTTTCGAACTCCTGAGCTCAAACAATCCACCCGCCTCGGCCTCCCAGAGAGCTAGGATTACAGGTGTGAGCCACCGCGCCTGGCCAAGAGAATGCTTTTTAATAGAAGAGAAAGGACTGGAGGAATGGAAAGTAGGACCTCACCGAATCTTTCTAGCGATGAAATAAGCAGCCAGCAGAAGGCAGAGGCAGCCAACCAAGATTCCTACGCCTAGACTCAGCATTTCACCTGGGGGGGATAAAGACGGGAGGCATCAGTTTAGGACTAACAGATACTAAGCCTTTCCCCCACTTGCTGAGAGCATTCCTAGTGCCTGGGTAGGGCTGTCTTACCTGTGGTATACAGGGATCCCACTGTAAGGGAAGAGAATTTGAGTCAGTGGGACTTTCCCATCCCAGCTCGGGGCAACACTGCTTCTATGTCTGGGAAGATCACCTGCGAGTGGGGGGTGGTTCCCAGTCTAACCTAGTCCTGAAAACCCCTTCCCCTCTTAGCCTTTTCCTTCCCAGGGGCTCCCTAGTTCCTGCCACTGAGTCCCTCAGTTTCCCGTCTCCTCTTCTGAGACCTGCACAGTCACCTTGGATGAAAGAAGCAAAGACCGTGCGCTGATTGAGAGGCTGAGGGGCTCGGTAGTTCTGTACCAGGAGCTTGGAGGGTTCTTCTTCTGTGGAGAACAATGTCTCCTGGAGCTTTTCCAGCTGAGGAGTAGAAGAGTGGGAGAAGTGCCACTTTGGGGAGTGGGGAGGGGTCTGAAGTTACAACTGTGTCTCTTACCTCACTTCTCCACGACTTACCTGCCCCATTGAAATCTGGGCCCTTCGACTGAAGACTGTCCAGAGCACACTTTGGTAGCAGGGAGGAGTTGTGAGTGAGCCGTTGTAACGGAAGAACTGCCCAAGCTCTGTGGGGAGCAGCTCCCTCACGTTGAAGGGAGGCACTGAGGTCTTCTGATCTGGGAAGAACAGACTAGGACTCATCTTCCTTGACTGCGCCCTAGCTTACATAGACATGGCTCCCAGAAGCTAAACTCCCTGGCCTTAACTTAGTGAGTGCCTCATCCCAAGGCTTCTTAGGTCAGTTTTTGAAAGTTTCTCTGAAGTCTAGTGTCACCTGCTCCTGCTATAGGTTTTTAGGCTCACCTTTATGCCTGATTTCATGCAAGTGACTCAGAATGTGTTCGTAAGCTATATTCTTAGTCTCACCCACCTGCAAGGAGAGGAAAGGGAGAGAGTTTGGAATGAGTCCATTTTTGGAATAAAACATTTCATGTACAGAATAAATTGTCCGGGTGCATTGCTGCCTGCCTTGGGAGGGAGGCCAGCAGCAGAGTAAGTCTGATAGAGAAGAAGTGGAAAAGGATCTAGACGACATTGGGGACCACCGACCTCAATTAGGATGCCCAGGACAGCCAGGCCCTGAGGCCTCTGAGCAGCCTCACTCAAGCTGTCATAGGAATCAGAGTCATAATGTACGATGTGGAGCTGAGGGAAAGGAGAGGAAATTGGATTATTTATGTTTCCCCTGCCCCTTCGGGGCCTTGATCCTTGAAGCTGCCACCACCACCACCCTCAGCATGCACTAAGGATAAGGTTGGGCTTTATCCCCGCAGTATGACTTTTCCCAGTGTCCAGATCCTTCCTTTCCCCAGGACTGGCCATCCCTGTCACTGTGTCCTAGTCCAAACTCTGTTCCCTGGTACCTCGGCAGCTGTGGCTTCACTGTTGATCTGGTGTTCTGACCCCCCAGGGGATCCTTTCTGACCCCAGTGCAGGTGGAGCTGGGCAGCTACATATTTTCGGGGAAGTCCGCCCAGATACAGGCTAGGGGGCAGAGAGAGTTGCACTGTGAGGAAAAAAGCAAGCTAGGGTTGGTGGAGGAATGTGGGCACATTCCCACCCCTGGTTTGTCACCACTTCCTGGGAGAGTAGGCCTTCCTCTTCTAATTTCCTCCCCGAGTAGCACCCAGTTCCTCCCATAGGCCAGTGCGTTTCTGGCATATCTCCCCTTTTCTCAGTGAAGATCAAGTCAGTGGTATGATAGTAACCTACCAATTGAGCTTGATCATAGACATTTCAATTCCCACTTTGGTTACAGGAGTCTGATCTCCATTCTCATATCTCCAAATTCATGGACGAAGCTTTCTGATTATTCACAAGTTATGAGACTACTTCTTTCCCCTGACTCCTAAGATTTGAACTGGAGCCTACAACTCCTTTTACCTGTATGACCATTATTGTGCAGATCCAAAGGCTCCATGCCAGGTTGGTCATATCCATGGGGCTGGAGAGCAGGCAACTCAGGGTCAAATGTCACACTGTCTGTCTGGATGTCAATGGGGGACTGGGCATTGCTCCCACACTCAGGGTAAGAGGCTGGCCAATGGTCCTGACCATGTGGTCCTGGTGGGGGTTACCAAGGACATTGGTCCTGCCCTCCTGCTCCAGCCACCCTTCAAACCCTGCCCCCCAAACCAAGTTATGCATCTGTGTGGAGGTATAAATGCATTTCCCTCCACCCAGCTTAAGACCCCAGTTGTGCAGGGCCAGGTGAGGTAGGAGTCCCTGCTGGACTTCATGCTGCAGTTCCTCTCACCTACCCAGAGGCGGTGACGATTCCCCAACTATTCTGATAAATGGGGAGTGGCGGCTCTTTTACTTACCTCTAATTTGAGAACAAGAAAGCTAAATGAAGGGAAGAGGGGATGGATAGAAGCCTGAATACCCAGAGAGGTGGGATTAGGGAGTAGGAGTAGAAAAATGAGGGGAAATAAAATAATCCTAGAGAGAGGGGTCTCCTTGGGGCCCCCTACCAAGTGGCCTTGGGATTCAGATATCCTGACTGTCCGTCATTCATTTCTGGTTCTCACACAATCTTTAGACCTTGGCCTTGCATGGACCCTGGAGTTCAGTTAAGTCATTAATCAACAGTTCATAGGAATTGAGTTCCACCTCCCCCAGGGACACAAACTATCCTGCCAGCCTCTTGCTCACCCCTGACTTCCAGCTCTGTCCCAATTCCAGATGCAGGTTGTGCGTAGGATAAAAAGAGCCAGAAGGAGATCAGGCAGCTAAGCTCCGAGTTCTTTTCCCCACCCGGTTTCCATTCTACTCTGGCTCCCTCACTCCTACATGGATTTACTCAGGACCTAGGAGCCATGTATGTGAAACCCAGGGCATGAGGAGACCCAGAAGAGAGGAGCTAGGGTGAAAAGCTAAAGAAAACCTCCTCTCCGCCCGCACGACATGTGGGTGAGGAGGCCCACCAGTGTGAAAGGGGTGTCAGTAGGCCTCAAGTTCTGCTCTCACCCTCGTATGTCCAGTGTTGACCTGCAAGGCAGAACAGTTTGGGTTACAGCCAGCACAGCCTGGGGCAGTGCCCTGGCCTAAACTCTCTCTTCCCTTGGAACTCTAGCTCCACCTTCCTCTCTGCTCTCCCTCCTCCCTCTACTCAGGCACTTCCCAAAGGAAGCCCTGAAACTGGACACCTCCGTGGAAAGGTGGTGGGGGGGTGCTGTCTAAAATCACTAGCCGGGCTGTGCTTGTGCTTGCTAAAGGACAAAGGGGAGGAGGCATGGAAAGAGAGAAAGCTGGGAGACTAAAATTAACCTGGATCCAAATGTGCCGTTGGCCCAGCCTTTACTTTTCTCTAACCTGTGCCAAGTCAATCTAACACTTAGAAGATTGGAGTGGGGTGGGGCGAGGGTGTGGGCAAAGGGTTTGGAGGAAAGGGACTAGAAAGAGGCAAGGGGAAAGAAGTTCGGTGAGTGTGTGTCTGTGCATGCGCACACACCAGCGCAGGGGTACTGCTGAGGGGAGAAAGGGCATTACTCCTTTGCTTTGAAGCATTGTGTGAATCAAGCCACTGAGTTGCAAATTAACATTTAAGTTCTTCCTTTCTGGTCCTCTTAGCTCTAGAGGAAGCTTCCCCTGTCACCAGGAGCCTCTGCTCCCTACCTTCCCGGATGGCTAGGGAAGAGGAGAGTCAGGACAGGGTCTACTCTAGATTGAGAGTGGTGGGTGGGCACAGGCAGCCAGGCTGGCAGGGACGGGATGAAAGTGAAGTATTGTGTGTGAAAAAGGGAGCTGCCAGCTGGGTCACGTGCCAGGCTCTCATGCAGTCCTGTCTCTGGCTGAAAGGCTGGGGGTCTGCCGGTCCAGCCCCTATCCAGGGCCAAACGGCCTCCAGAAGAAAAGGGAGGCCTTGTGGGTTTTCGCTGCAATATTCAAATTGCTAGAAACTCTGGAGAAAAATCCTAAATTTTTCCTCACTGTCTCTTATTCCTTTAAGTTCCTTGGCCTTGTAAAATATCCTGGATCTATTCTGCTGGCCCACTCCTTGGTTTAGACAAGTCTGAAAAGCAGCATAAGGGAGGGCTGGAGGCAGCCTCTGGTTTACTAGCTCTGTGGGACACCCCAACAACTGGAGTTCCCTGGTTCTGTGAAGGCACCCTTTCCCTCCCATCAAATCCTCAGCACACTGATTCTACATCTTTTACCTATTTTTTTGTTTCCTCAGACGAGATTTGTGACTCTCCATTTGGCTCCCACTTCCCACCCCCCTAACCTCCCACATCATCCTCTCTGCCTTCCCTTTCTGCTCTCTGGACACCCCCCTCACCTGTTCTTCCAACAGACCTCAATTATACACCTATTATGTGCTGGCTACTGTGCTAGGCACGGGAAACACAAAAATGAGGTGTAGGGACCCTGGGGACACTCCTGAAACACCTCAGCCTGTTCTCCCAAGAATCCTTTCTCATCTCCTGGGAGCTCCTGAAAGTCCTTTGTAAACTATAAAGTATAGGCCAGGCGCAGTGGCTCACATCTGTAATCCCAGCACTCTGGGAGGTAGAGGCCAAGGCCGGCAGATCATTTGAGCTCAGGAGTTCGAGACCAGCCTGAGCAAGAGCAAGACTCCGTCTCTACTAAAAATAGAAAGAAATTAGCCAAACAACTAAAGATATATAGAAAAAGTTAGCTGGGCATGGTGGCACATGCCCTGTAGTCCCAGCTACTTGGGAGGCTGAGGCAGGAGGATTGCTTGAGCCCAGGAGTTTGAGGTTGCTGTGAGCTAGGCTGACGCCACGGCACTCTAGCCAGGGCAACAGAGTGAGACTCCGTCTCAAAAAAAAAAACCAAAAAACTATAAAGTACCAAACAAATATTGACATGATTGCTACTGCTTTTAGCGGAAAACTGAGAAGTTAGTTTAGGATCAAGAGGGGCCCTTGGTCACGAGGGGATCCATTGGAGATCAGGGTCTAAGTTGGGCAGGAGGTGTTAGGGGGTATGCTCCCCCCACCCCAAGGAGCTTTCTAGCCTTTCACTCCAGGCCTCTTTGACTTCCTAACTGGAGCAGTTCATAAATAAAGCAAGCCAGGAGGGCTGCATGGGACCAGGGCAGTGGGGGAAAGAGCTCACAGGGCAGTGGGGGAAAGAGCTCACAGGGCAGTAGGGGAAAGAGCTTTGGAGAAAATCCGTAGCCTGCAAAGAGATTCTAGCACTTGTGTGTGTACATACCCTGCCCGGGACTAGTTCTCCCCCATCCCCAATAACAGCAAGACTGGGAAGGCAAAGAGAAAAGCGGGAGAGTGGTCTCCGCACTCTCTTTTTGAGCCTATTATTCCAGCCCCTAGGCTTCCTTTTACACCTTTCCTCCCCCCATTAAGCACACAGAGCGACATGTGGACATCAGCACAGATCCACACAGAGACATCCAGTGTACCTACCCCCATCTGCAGCCAGGATCCAAATCACCTCTAGCAGGAAGGCGAAGAACAACATGGTATCCCAGAAGGGGCACAGGGGACTGGGAGTTTAGGGACTAGAGGACTAGGGCGGGCAGAGAGGGGAGAGAGAGAGAGAGAGAGAGAGAGAGAGAGAGAGAGAGAGAGAGAGACAGACGGAGGGAGAGAGAGAGGAGAGTTTCTGGCGTTGAGTGTATTTATCTCTTTTTCTCTTGCTGTCTCTATCTCTGTGGACTTCCAGGGGATTTGGTTTTTAGTAGGGTGCTGTGGATTTCTAGGTCCCCAGGACAAATCTGCTGCCTCTCCCTCTCTCTGCCCTCTCTCTTTATCTCCCTCTGCAGTCTTCACTCCACTTGCTGGCCAGTGACTTCACAACTGCCTCCTGCTTTTAAGGTGGCTCTGGACGGGTGTATGTGGGGAGGGGGGGCTGCCTGGGCTGCTGGCGAACAGCTCCTTAAATAGCCGATTAGGTATGCAGGATGGCCCCGCTCGGATCTGGAGCTCCGCGGTTTCACCGGAGCCCTGGCCCAGGCTCAGGAGCCCAGCTGGGGTGAGCTCTTCCTTCCTCTGCTGGTCACACAGATGCTGCTCACACGGGTGTCCCCTGGAGCAGGTGAGGGCAAGGAAGGGGGGCTTTGGGGTCCATTCCTGTGCCCCTCCAGAGGACACTGTATTCACCCCCCTGTTTTCTCTGAGGAGCAGCTCCCTGAGGAGTAAGGTGGGGTGACCTGTTCCCGATCCCCTGCAGAATCTGAGCTGCCCTGGAATAGGAGGAGTCCAGAGTTCCAAGATATATAACAAGGAGTTGGGGACTCAGGGTGCAGGTGAGGGGTAGGAATTCAAGGACTAAAACATGCTTTGTGGAAAATAAGGAAGAGAAATGAGGCAAGGAGGACTTGTCTGGAGCGATCTCTTCTCTTGTGCCTGTCACCACCCCCTTCCCACGGTGAGGCCTGGGTCCACGTGCTATGTGGCCTGAAGGGGGGCGGTTTTGTTTGCTGCATAAAGCCCATTTGTGTGTCCAGCGGGGGAGGGGCTGCGGCAGCACCATGGAGAGACGGCGGCTCTAACTGCCAGACCCAGCCACCTCCCTCCCCAGGGAGCCCAGATCTAGGGCGGCTTTTGTCACTGAAGAGGACACTGACCCCTGGCAGAGAGGCCGGGGCAGGAAGAGAGATGGGGAGACTTTAGTAACAATCACTACCACCGGTAGAAAAAGGCGGACTCCGGAGAAAGAGAGGGGAGGGACTAGAGAGAGACCATGTGATCCAGACAGAAGAGGGGCCCAGGGTCTTCCCTCCCGCTTAACAAAGAGCCAATGTAGGACAAGTGGAACTGAGTGAAACCTGCCACCAAAGAGCTGGGCCAATGGAGCACGGAGGCTGCGCGTCTCAGGAATGTGGGCTGGTGTGTGCTCCCCCACGAGCCTAGAAATCCCGATTGGAATGTACATCCTAAATCCCTCATTAGAGAATGTGAAACCCACAGATAATTTCACGCCAGACATAAAACCTATTTCTCCTCCATTGCCCTTCACCAGAGTTACCAGCCAGGAGGATGCACCCATTTGAGCTCCCTTTGCCCTCCTTGCTCCTGCTGAGTAGCAATAAATAGCCAAACAAAGGGAGCAGAAGCTAAATAAGGGAGAAGGATAAAAGCCAAATGAACAGAATAATGCATGTGCTGGATCATCAGTTCCTGCAGAGACAGGCACTCACCATGGCTTTCTGTCCCCTGTGATTGATCTGCAAAGCAAAGCCATTTTGCAGATGTCATTTCCTTTTTTATTCTCTTATCACCCTCTGAATTATTTTTCCCCTACAGGAAAGTTTTGTATTTTGAGGTTCCTCCAAAGCCCCATCCGTGCCATCTAAGAAGAATAAAAGGCTTAAAGTATAAATTGGACTTCTGCGGAATCAGGATAGTTAACTCAAAGGAACAGAAAAAAAGAAAGAAGGCAGAGATATCTGGATATGAAAGAAGAGGTCTAGCAGGAAAGAAGACGTCTGGACAGAATGACCTGTGCCAGGACAGAGTTCCCCAGAGCGGCAGGGGCTGAGATTCAGACTCCCAAGGCAGGTAATCTCTTGCCCAGCGCCACCTCCTGGCTCATCTATGGATTTAAAAATTTTACTGAGACATGTTTTGTGTGCGATTCCTTCGGGGAAGTATTTCCCTGCCGGTGGGATTTGGGATTTTGCCTAAACAGTTGAATATTTTTTCACAAAGATAGCTTAGCCTCAGATCAACACTTCCCTGATCCTGGGACCCTCCAAGGCTTTGTGCTTCCCAAACGGATAAAGGCCCTGTTTTCTAAGAAAGAAGGAGAGAGGAAACAAGCACCGTCCTCCGGGGACTTGACTTTATTTTTTCTTTGGCTTTGCTGTGGTTATTTCTGTTGTTGCTTTCTAGCCATACTGATTTGGACTAGGTATCAAGAGGACCCTTTATATATAAGTTAAAATAAAAAAAGTGACAAAACCCTCACTCCTCCTTCTTTGTTTCTACTCAAACTCTGGCACCTTTGTTTCAGTTCTGACTTCTCCCTCTCAAGCTTTTTTCTCACTTTGAGGTTGGCTAAAATCTTAAAACCAAAACCAAGTATTCCACTGCCTTCTGGCGCCATCTCCTGTCCTTGTAAATGCACTGAAACTTGAATAAGTCAGAATCAAAAGTGTCCCAGTGTGGTGACTTTTTTGTTTTGTCTTTTCTTAAAAGGTCTTAACCTAGATATTTAAACTCGCTAGTCTAAAACACATTACAGGAACCCACTAAGCGCTCTGAGTTTGTGTGGAGGAGTAAATGAGAGTTCAACAAGGAAGGAAAGCAGATCAAAAGGAAACAAGCGTGGTCCCACAGGAACTTACTCGAGCTCCAGTACGGCAGATAACTAATTGCCAAGAAGAGAGGATCAGTGAGGAGACAGGATTAGATGGAATGAGATTTTCTAGAAGAGCAAGCCTTGTGCCATGAAGAAATGCAGACCCAGAAGTGTTCTAGTTCGGTAGGTAATTGCATTTATCACATGCTTGTCTTCTAACACATTGGTACTGAAGCCCCTTAAACAAACACAAAAGTGTTTAAGAAATAAATCAAGGCTGGGTGCGGTGGCTCATGCCTGTAATCCTAGCTCTCTGGGAGGCCGAGGCAGGCGGATTATTTGAGCTCAGGAGTTCGAAACCAGCCTGAGCAAGAGCGAGACCCCGTCTCTACTAAAAATACAAAGAAATTAATCGGACAACTAAAAAAAATATACAGAAAAAAAAAATTAGCCAGGCATGGTGGCGCGTGCCTGTAGTCCCAGCTACTCGGGAGGCTGAGGCAGAAGGATCGCTTGAGTCCAGGAGTCTGAGGTTGCTGTGAGCTAGGGTGACGCCACGGCACTCTAGTCCAGACAACACAGTGAGACTCTGTCTCAAAAAAAAAAAAAAAAAGAAATAAGTCAAAGTAATTTAGGGGAGGAGGGTGGTCAGGACTGTTTGAATCATTTCTCAGTTTTCCAGTTCACATTACACAACAGATACGGTATGAGAATCTTGTAAACAGGACAGGTAAAAGCTTGTGGTTTGAAATATTGTAACTCATTTATTTATAAAGGATAAATTACAATATTTTCGGTTTTTTTTTTTTTTCACTCTGTCACCCAGACTCGAGTGCAGTGGCCTGATCATAGCTCACTGTAACTTCGAATTCCTAGGCTCAAGTGATCGTCCTGCCTTAGCCTCCCAAAGTGCTGGGATCACAGGTGTGAGCCACATGGGGCCTTCAGTTGTAATTTTGTGTCATGCATTGCTTCTGTGAACAGAACGCTGCCTGGTACATAAATATGTGTTGATTAAATGAATGCATCTAGTCATTGGAACATTTATTTACTTTCTTCCTGTCTCTGTTATTTTATAGAATTTTAGAGCAGAGGGCCCTCAGACATCATTCCAAACCCCTACCCTGCAGAGACTGAGTTTTGAGAGATTTAAGGATTCAGCCATGATTGGTCATATATCTGCTAGACTAAACCAGAACAAAGACATCGACACCAGTGAACTTTCTCCTACACCATTGGTTCTCAAATGTCAATGTGCATCAGAATCACTGGGAAAGCTTATTAAAATACAGATTTTGGGCCTCACCCCCATAGTTCCTTTTTCTCTTTGTCTGGTGTGTGTCCAGGCCTACATCTGCATTCCTAACAGGTCCCCAGCTGATGGTGATGCTGGTGGTTGAGGATCCACACTTGAGAACCACTGCCTGTACCAACGGGAGAAGCAGAGATATTAATAATAAGGAGTTTGCCATTCTTTGTAGGAATTCCAGCCATCTGGAATCACTCTTTGCAGTCACCTTTTTCTTTGAGGTTACAACAATTCCTTTACTAGTTTACAAACATATATTAAGTTCTTCTGGGTGCTAGGTACCATGCCATGCCATAGAAATACAAAAATGAATAAGACATAATCTTTGCCCTCAAGAACTTCAGAGTTTCTTAGGGGATGCAGATACCTTACCCAATTACTAGCATACAGTGTTGAGAAGTTCTAAATAGTGGTCGAGCAAAGTGTTATGGGAACCAAGGTAGCAGGGGCAGGGGGAACAATTAGCAGTGAGATTTTCTTTACCTCTCAGCAATCTGTCCACAGGATGGGAACATAACTAGGGTGATTTAACCAGGTCCTGTAGATATATGTAAGAACATAACAAAGCAGGCGGATCCATGGCTCATTGTCTCCAAGAGTGACACCAAAAGATAGGTTATGTCAAAGCAGGCTTCTCATTAATTTTTACTAACCTACTTCCTCTGGAAGAAGGGAGGAAAAAGGATGTCACGGTGCCCTGGAATTGTAAGTATTTCTTCCATCTGCATTGGTGGTCACCTCATTCTGCCTGTCTTCTTCCCTTCCTTCTTATTCTCTACTATTCACCTAACTCAAATGAAGATTTTGTACCCAACCCAAACAAAAGATGTTAACGTTTCCACCATTTCCCCGCAACGGTGAGAAACTTTCTTTCTTTTTTTTTTTTTTGAGATGGAGTTTTACTCTGTCACCTGGGCTAGAGTGCTGTGGCGTCAGCCTAGCTCACAGCAACCGCAAACTCCCGGGCTCAAGTGATTCTCCTGCCTCAGCCTCCCAAGTAGCTGGGATTACAGGCGCGCGCCACCATGCCCGGCTAATTTTTCTATTTTTAGTAAAGACAGGGACTCACTCTTGCTCAGGCTGGTCTCAAACTCCTGACCTCAAGTGATCCTCCTGCCTCGGCCTCTTAGAGTGCTAGGATTACAGGCGTGAGCCACCGCGCCTGGCTGAGAAACTTTCATTAATGAGAATTTTTCCTTTGTTTTTGAAGGAATGATTATGTCTGAATCCTTACAAGAATAGGAATCAGAGGAATCAAGAATAGGAATAGCAAAATCTTGTGATGGTGGGTAGTTTATGGCTGGTTTAAATCATCCCTCAAGTCAGAAGTCTGTTCTCAGATCAGATTGTGACAAATTTGGATTTGGATTTGGATTTCTTTGAAACCTTATGGCAAAAGAGCTTGTTGTGTTTTCATTGACATCTTATTTGCTCTCAAAATAGCTATCCAGTTTTTAGAAGGACATGAGTCTTGAAAGGTAAAGTTACTTGGCTGAGGTCTCATTAAAAATATGATTAGAACAAAGGATCAGGCTCTGATTTACTCCTCACTCAAAACATATTAAGACATTCAACAAAAACAAAAATCTTTAAAGTGAACAGAGGACATTTCCAGCTCTGGCTGCTGCTGCCTCAGTTAATGCCCGCTAGTAGTTGGGCAGGCATTGCTCTGAGGAGGAAATCCAAATACAAAAACCAACTTTTTTTATAAACTTAAAGTTATTTCTAAGACAATATGTGCAAGAATGAAATATATTTATTAATGAGTCAATAAACTCTTCATTATCCCCATTTTCTGCCAACCAACATGCTTATTATTTCAGGTATTATAAATCTTTTATTTAAGTATCACTGTCACAGGTTGGTTATATAATAAATCTATGCATGTTAGAAAGAGCTGACTGCTTTGCTCCTTTTTTGTTTTGTTTTGTTTTGTTTTTTTGAGACAGAGTCTGGCTCCGTTGCCGGAGTTAGAGTGCTGTGGCGTCAGCCTAGCTCACAGCAACCTCAAATTCCTGGGCTCAAGTGATCCTCCTGCCTCAGCCTCCCAAGTAGCTGGGACTACAGGCATGCGCCACC
>NW_012151840.1:7121262-7123047 GCF_000956105.1 Propithecus coquereli
TCACTCTGTCGACTGGGCAACAGTGCAGTGGAGTCATCACAGCTCACAAGAAGCTCAAACTCCTAGGCTTAAGCGATCCTCCTGCCTCAGCCTCCAGAGTAGCTGGGACTACAGGCACATGCCACTACGCCCGGCTAATTTTTCTATTTTTTGTAGAAATGGGGTCTCGCTCTTGCTCAGGATGGTCTCCAATTCCTGGCCTCAAGCAATCCTCCCGCCTCAGCCTCCTAGAGTGGTAGGATTACAGGCACGAGCCACTGGCCTTGTTTCTTTCTATTTTTTGACAAACACAAATAAAACTATTATGAACATTTGAGTATAGGTCTTTTTTATTTTTATTTTTATTTTTTTAATTTAATTTTTTTTACAGACAGGGTCTGGCTCTGCTGCTCAGGCTGGAGTGCAATGGCACGATCGTAGCTCACTGTAACCTCAAACTCCTGAGCTCCAGTGATCTCTCCCCTTCAGCCTCCTAAATAACTGGGACTACAGGCGTACACAACCACACCTGGCTAATTTTTAAAACATTTCTTTGTAGAGATAGAGTCTTGATATATTGCCCGGGCTGGTCTCGAACTCTTGGCCTCTAGCAATCCTCTTGCCTCAGCCTCCCAAAGTGCTGGGATTACAGGCGTAAGCCACCAAGCTGGCCAAGTACAGGTCTTTGAGTGGACATATATTTTTATTGTTCTTGAGTAAATACCTAGGAGTGAGAGTAAATAGCTAGTGCTGGATTGTATGGTAAATGTTATGTTTAACTTTGTAAGAAACTGCCAAACTGTTTTTCATAGTGGTTGTACTGATTTTCATTCCCATTAGCAATGTATGAGAGCTACAATTTTTTCTCATTCTTGCCAGCACTTGATATTGTCAGATAAAAAAAAAAGAGTAGCCATTCAAATAGGTGTGCAATAGGTGTTAATCATTTTGCTTTTACTTTAGTATATGAACTTTTTAGGGTTTTTCTACATTTATTGCCATATTGCCTCCCATAAAGGTTGTACTCCTCCAACGATATTTACACAAAGTCATCACTCTTTTCTTCTTTCTTTAGGGACATAAACAAAGGACCCTAGAATTGGTGTTCCAGCTCTAGGCAAAAATTCAGTATTTTTCTTTCCCTTGTGACCTTTTAGCTATCACACAGAAATAAAATTCACTTGTATCATGGTTAAATTTCTGTACAATGACTCTCATTTTCTTATGGTCTTTCAGTATAAAGTGAGAGATAAGTTGATTTGGGGGAAAGTTTGGCTTAAATATAAGTAAAGTCTACATTAGTGAGTGTAGCAAGCTCTTCAAAGATACATGTCGAAAGTAACCCATAATTTTATGAGAAAGCATGACACTAAAATAATTTCTACTAGTGCAAAATACGGTTGTTTGTCAGAATAGTTTAAATAACTAAGCAGGAGAAAAACTTAATTAAATGTACCACATTGTACCAATAGTCATCGAACTTCTATCAAATTTCAAAATATTTCAGTAGAATTACATTCAACTCTAATCACTAAGATTTTGTATTTGGTATTTCGTGGAAGCAATTGGCTTGATGAACTGAAATTAACTAGAAACACAAATTTTTTTAGCCTTGGCAAAAAAATCTAAACTGTATTAATAAATAAAGGAGCAGGGGAACATACTTACTAAAACATATGGCAGAGATGTACACCAAAATCCTGTCAACAGTTATTGTGCATTGAATAAGTTCTCTATCTTGTAATTGTGTAAGTTTGGATTTGGTATGCCAAATTTCTATACAACAAGATTTTTTTTTTTTTTTTT
>NW_012151840.1:7124722-7126240 GCF_000956105.1 Propithecus coquereli
GGCTGAGGCAGGAGGATCGCTTGAGCCCAGGAGTGTGAGGTTGCTGTGAGCTAGGCTGACGCCACGGCACTCACTCTAGCCTGGGCAAAAGAGTGAGACTCTGTCTCAAAAAAAGAAAAAAAAGTCATTTTAGTAAGGTTTGAGAAGAAATACAGGTAAATATATATATTAAATTCTCCATATTTAACCAGAAGTTTCAAGTTATTTTTTGAAAGTAACCTTGTTACCAAAGTTACAAATTTATTTTAAGGCAAATATTTATAATATTATCTGTGCTACTGGATAAACACAGTGATACAATAATCCTTAGAATGCAAAATCCTTAAATCATTTCTATTCGATATTGCAATGGGGATTTATTTCTAGGAGACTTACTCTTCTAATTTTGTTTGACTTTGGCTAACATTAAAACTGCTTTGCACTCCCTTAGCTCACAGAGAGGTGATTCAAACTGGGAAAGCTCAACCTAGAATTTTAAATTTTTACAGATATTCCCCAGAATGTTGTATTCATATGGGAATATTAAGGGTTTATTGTAACAATATGTAGGCCTCCTCACTTCGTCATTTATCTCTGCAGAGAAGAGGATCCCAAAATAAAGAAAGAATGGGACTGGAGAAAACGTAGAAAATGTGGAGTAGTTCAATCATTTTATAGTTTTTATGGTACTGATCAGAATCTTTTCTAAAAAAAATTTGATACATACCTTTAACTAAGGCTTAATAAAATAATCAAGTATACTTACTAGTTATTCTGGAGTTTTTATATCTCAATAGAGGTCATAAGATAGAATACCTATTTGTGGCATTTTGAGCATCAACAAGAAGTAAGGATGATATTTTAGGGAGCAGAACATTTTTGGCACTCATGAATTAAACAGGATTATGATGGTCACTTTTGGAAAAAAGACTGAATTTTTATCAGAGGAACTGGATTTGAGATTCATCTTTACAAATTACTGGTTATAGGACCTTTGGTATATCCCTTGTTTTAGTTATCTATTGCTGCTATTGTTTAATGATCTATTAGTAGCTCACAACCGTCTCAAAACTGAATAGTTTAAAACAACAACCATATTTTATTTACTCAAGATTCTGAAATTTGGAAAGGGCATGGTGAAATAGCCCATCTCTATTCCACATAGTGTTGGCTGGGGCAGCTTGACAAAGGGCTGAAGGACCCAAGATGGCTTCACTTGCATGGTTGGTCCCTGCACTGGGTGGCTGGGACAGCTAGGGGATGTCTGGCCTCTTTCTCCCTTAGTAGTGTCTCATTCCCCAGGGCCTTTCTCTCTCTTCAATGAAAGATACAATGGCTTCGGATAGTTGAACTTCTATATATGAGACCTATCTCCCAGAAGAACAAAACAGAAACTGCCAGTTCTTTTAAGGTCTACTAGGCCCAGAACTGGCACAGTGTTATTTCTTCTACATTCTACTGGTGAAAGCAAGTCACAAATGCTAGCCCAGATTCAAGGGGAGAAGAAACAGATTCACCTCTTTTTTTTTTTTTTTTTTT
>NW_012151840.1:7126429-7139013 GCF_000956105.1 Propithecus coquereli
TCGAACTCCTGAGCTCAAACGATCCGCCCGCCTCAGCCTCCCAGAGTGCTAGGATTACAGGCGTGAGCCACCGCGCCTGGCCCAGATTCACCTCTTGATGGGAAGAGTGCCATGTGTGCACAGGATGGGAGAAATTATTGATGGCCACCTTTGCACTTACCTCACCACTTAACCTCAATAAAATTCAGTCTTTTTCCTTTGTAAGAGTAACTCACTCTAGATCTATAGATAGAATGTAAACATAAATATATAGGCTGGGCGAGGTGGCTCATGCCTGTAATCTTAACACTCTGGTAGGCCAAGGCGGGAGGATTTCTTGAGCTCAGAAGTTTGAGACCAGCCTGAGCAAGAATGAGACCCCATCTCTACTAACAATAGAAAAATTAGCTGGGCATCATGGTGCATGCCTGTATTCCTAGCTACTTGGGAGGCTGAGACAAGAGGATTGCTAGAGCCCAGGAGTTTGAGGTTGCAGTGAGCTACAATGATGCCACTGCACTCTATCCAGAGTGACAGAGTGAGACTCTGTCTCAGAAAATAAATAAATAAATAATAAAAAAATAAATATATAAACATATATCCCCTAACTCTAAGGTCCTATGCAAATATAAAAACCTACCTTGCCTTAAAGGGTGTTGACCAAGAAGGTTCCTAAAGGACATCAGCACAGCAGGCATATGAAATTGTTGGTGTTCTCTCAGTATTGGTCATCTATCCGAGTGCTAAGGGGAGCAGTAGTGACTCTGTTGGATGGTTTTTTGGGACAGGATTTCTCAAAGATGTGGGTGGGAATGATTTGTGGTGGTTGCAAATCAGTCTGAACTCTGGAGAAAGTGCATTAGTTGCACTGGCTTAGCTTGATCTATAGACTGCAAATTTACTAGTTTGGAAAAGGGAAAGTTAAAAAGTTAAGAGGAACAGCTGTCTGCATTTATCCTTAACTCATACTCTATCACCTATTCCCCAAGAAAGCATCAAACAAATTCTTTATTTCCTAGTGGAAGTATGAATTTAAACTACTACCTGGGTCTTATTTGAGTTATAATAAATTGTTAAACATATCTTAAGTATCCATTCTGTGCTTAGCACTGTGCCGTATCCTATGAGTGATACCAGAGAAAACCAAGTTACTGACTTGGTTTCTCTCTAGGAAATTCCAATCTAGTTGGGAGGAATCAGAATTCAATAACATTATGGGATGTTCAAGGCAGCACAGGGTAAATGCTAAATGAGTAGAACATTTAATAAGTGTTGAGAATTCAGAGGAGGGAAAATCGTTTTGGATAAGGTAGTAAAACAGCGTAAGGAAAACTAAAAAGAACAAAATGACTATCATCTGTCATATCATAGAACAAAAGGGACACTTTTTTTAATCAGAAAAATGTGTGCTAGGGAGTTGTTCCAACTACTTATTGCTGCATAACAACATCAAATTTAGACACTTAAAACAATAACAATCATTTTCTTATCGGTCATGGTTTCTGTGGCACAGGAATTTGGGAAGGGCTCAGCTGGGTGGCTCTGGCTTGGAAACGCTCATGTGGTTGCAGTCAGACAGTGGCTGGACGTGGAAAAGTTGGGGGCTGCAGAAGCTGGGGGCTGGCTGGGCACCTCTCACTCTTTTCATGTAGTGTCAAGGCTTCTCCATGTGATCTTCCCTATAGGTTAGTGTGGGCTTTCTCACAGGCAGGGATTTGGAGAGAGCCACTGTCACATGTTGGATTCCACGGGAAGCAAACTCTGAGATGGAAATACCATTCAGGCCAGGCACAGGGGCTCATGCCTGTAATCCTATCACTTTGGGAAGCCAAGGCAGGAGGATTGCTTGAGGTCAGGAGTTAGAGACCAGCTTGAGCAAGAGCAAGACCTCCCCCACCCCATCTCTACTAAAAATAGAAAAATATTAGAAAACATTAGGTGGGCATGGTGGTGCTCACCTGTAGTCCCAGCTACTCAGGAGGCTGAGGCAGGAGGATCGCTTGAGCCCAGGAGTTTGAGGCTGCTGTTAGGCTGACACCATGACACTCTAGCCCAGGCGACAGAGCGAGACTCTGTGTCAAAAAAAAAAAATAGAAATACCATTCAGGATATTTATTATTGAGGAATATTGAGACCAACACCAGTGGAGGGAAGGAGAAAGAAGTACGATTAAACAGAGGGAGAAATTAAATGGTGATAACAGTCCTAACAAAGGCCTCAGCTGACCCCACAGGGTGCTCTGGAGTTGGGATGACCCTTCACAGTTTGTCTAAGTTTGGGCAAAAGGGCAGGCTGGGTCTTTATACTTCTGTGTTGATCAGTCATTGGATGTGGGCTCCCCCTAGAAGGAGTTATAACCTTGAGCAAGGCAATTTTATTCAGCTGAGGCAATCCGCTACAAAAACTGACAGCTTAGCATCATCTTTCAGCAGTACTCCGGGCAGCTAGGGGAGTAAGTCTTTCATTCCTGAAGGAAAATCTGAGTGGTACATTCAAGTGTCCACCACAGCCCTGATAGGATCTGTGGCTTTCAGTAGAGGGACTGAGGCATCTTGTAAGGACCTGGCAGAGAAGAAGTTGGGGGAATAAATACTCCAATTTCTCTTTACTCCTGACTTCTGATTTCCTATCAGAACCAAATCCAGGAAGCCATAGGAATTTACACAGTCAACGTGAGTTTTGGGTTACAGAGCAGGATGGAGAAGGGTGAAGGTGGAATTTAGAGGTTCAAACAAGATATTCAATAGCAGAAGATGAACTCAGTTTTTGAATGTTAAAGACAAGTTGAGTTTGACAATATCCTGATGCATGCTTCTTATTGGTGGATTGAAGGAGTTTTCTGACTCACTCTCTCACTCATTCCACTCCTTCTGATTACCTAACCTTACTGTTCAGTCTACCATTTAAACCCTGCCCAATTATTTTGGCTTGAAATATGTTCTAGTTCATGAGTTTGCTTTTCTCCTGAGTATATTTATTTCACTCTTATACCCTTCATTTTAGCTTCATATACCCATCCTAACTTGGCAATGTTCTTCATCCGAGCCCTTTCCAGGCACTTTTCTTTCTGTGTACCAGTGCTGTGGGGACTCTCTCCTTCCTAAGCATCTTATTTATCCTACCTTCTTGGTTGAAACTGGAAAAAGATAAGTTTCAAGGTAATGTATTGAGGTAATGCAGATGAGAGGTGATATGAGGGTGGGGATAATGGGTGTGGGGAGGAAGGCCTACTTTAGTGAATCCCTGTCTATGCTACTTTAGTGTACTTTCTGTAGCCACTAGCCAATGGTAAAATGAATTCATAGCCTTTCCTTACATTGATTATTTCCAGCATACCATTGAACTCCTATAATCATCTCTTCCTTGAAGCCCTATCATTTAACCCCAGTGATAATCTTTTCCATCTCTTATTTGGCTTCCATACATTTTTTTCCTTCTTCTCTATCTACTCCTCAGTTTCCTCTAGTATACTTTGGCAGACAATCCCTCCAAACTCTTTTGTTCCACAACCATCTTTTGCTCTCCTTTGCCTGATAGTCTTATTACGTACATTCCCTATGGACATCTTATTTTCTTTTCATGGCTTCAACTATCACATGTATGCAGGTAACTTCTAAATCTGCATCTCCTTTCCTGAACTCTCTTTTGGATTTTGTTCCAGACCCTGCAGTGACCGGAGTGATCAGAACTCAGGACTTATTCACAGGCTGGTACTAAAGTGTGCTTCTTTCTTTTTAGCTCTTTTTTTCTTCCCTTGCTTTTTAGCTCTTCCTTGAACTGTTCCTCAGTGTATTTTGGTTGTTTTCATATCATCCTGGCTTTCTTCAGCTTCCATTAAAACAAACAAAACTTTACTAAATCTCCAATTGGACACCTCAGAGATGCCATTTTATACCAAAAGCTCTCCCTCTTCCCCTTTGTCTTCATCTTCACAAGATCTCCTTTTCAGAGAATTCAAAGGAAACACTTAGCATTTGAAGATAATCACCATTTGTTTCCTTTAAGGCATTTAAAAGGCAAAATGCCAAATACTTACATTTTAAAAGTAAGTATTTGAGGAGCTGAGTGTCCCTGCATGCAGAGAGGAGGGAGAGTGGCGTGGTGAGGAGCCCAGATCTCTAACCTGAGAAACTGGAAAAATAGCAAACACTCAGTTCTTGGAGGTGTGGGACTAATTCACTCACTTCCCCAAATCACTTGAAATTTCTTTGGGTATTTTTCCTGGGAATGGTGTAAGGGAATAAGAAAGATAGAATTTAAGCAAAAACTAAGAAAAGTTAGACTTTCAAGACAAAAATTTTTTATCTCACTCTTTTAATCACACATAGACAGACTTTTTTTTTGTCTGTCCATAAACGCCAAGTTTTAATCCTCCCAGGGGGTGCACTGTTCCTGGAGGTACTGCAATAGTAGGTCGATGCGTGGACTGGACAGAGCAAGCTCCTCTTCCATTTTCCTGCTCCCCAAATCTATTTAATATATCGTCCTTGGATAGGAGATGTATCAGATATTAAACCGATAAGAACAGATACTACACTTGATCTTAGCCAAAAGGCTGAGAAGTGATAGACCTTTAAAAGCACATTTTACCTACAGATTTCCATGGAAACCAACCCAAGAGAAATTAGAAAGCAGACACATTGCTGTGCCATTTCTATGCGAATCAGTGTTGGATTTTCATTAAGCCAGCGTTGTTTTTCCAACAAGGTCTCAGTGTTTATTACAGCAACAATTACCTCAAGTAACAATTTCTCCAGATAGTTTTATTTTAAGGTCCCTAACTTATATACTTCACCCAACTGCTTTCAAAATTGTTCAGTCTTTTATGGTGGAAGTTAAAGTACCACCTTTATCTCGGCTCTGCTTCTGTACCACGGAACGTCAGTCTCTTTGAGAAACCTAACCCCAGCAGGGAAGTGCCACGACGGCATCCTTTTGATGTGATGCGCACGTTGCTGTACACCTTGGCTGCAAAGCAACGGCTGTGCTTTGAAACAGCCAAGAAGAGCTGGTGCATGCCGTTAGGCGAATTACAAGCATCGCAACTTGGACACGGAAGGATGCTTTCTCCCTCCCTTTAACACTAAAAACAGAGTTTAAAAAAGCCCCCACAAAACAAACAAAAAAACCCAACAGGCATCAAAACCGTCCAAGCGCCGAGGGAAAGCGCGCCAACCACACAAAGAAAAGGAGGGGGGCTACTGGGATTCAAAATCGCTTCGCCGGGACATACACTCTCCTCGACCTATCGGAGTTAACTGCGCGCTTGGTCGTAGCCAATAGACACAGGGTTTCTGGTCCAGGTCCGCCCTCAAGACTGATAGGCATTTACATAACCCAATGGAATAGTGTGACGCTAAAGAGTCAACCAATACGTTTGGGAGGTGGGTGGAGTGTGCACTAGGGGGTTGGCGGTGCCGTGTCATGGAGGCTCAGTCTCTGAGCAGCCATTGAAGGGGAAGGAACTGCGGGTGTGTGTATGCGTGTGTGTATGTGTGTATGTGTGTGCGCGCTAGTGTGTGGACAAGGAGGTGGGGGCAGCTGAGTTAGAGTCCCAACTCCTTGGACTCCATTTGCTATTCTCTTCTTTCTCCCCCACACCTATATGGTGGTAGTGGGCGTTTATATTTGCGTTTCTTTTCATTCATTTCCAAATTGAAATTTTAGGGTAGGGGGTAGTGGGAAAGGCAGGAAAGGGAAAGGGAGGAGAGTAGTAGCAGAAGAGCAGGAGGAGGACATGGAGATGAAGAAGAGGATTAACCTGGAGTTACGGAACAGAGCTCCGGAGGAGGTGAGATGACTCAGCCCCCACCCCTTCCCCACCAGTCCAACATTCTGAGGGTCGGATTTCTGGTGGTCCCGGTGGGTGGGTGGGGAAGGATAATAAGTTAACCCCCACCTGGGGTTTGGGTTGGGGAAAATGTTTAATTTTAAGTTTAAATCATTAAAATTCTCTACTTAAAATGGCGAAGGGTTTAAGTTTCTAGGGGCGTTTTTGTATGTGCGTGGGGGCTTAGACCCTTTCGGCGTGCTTCGAGTCTGACGTCCTGGCCTCGTGGGGGCGGGAAGCGGGGTGCCGTGTGGGCGCTCCGCCGCTTCGCTCCCCTTATCCCTTCTCCTGGGGGCCGCCGGCGTGGGCGCGACCCCCCAGTCTCACTCGCCCCTGCCGCAGCCATCGCTGCCTGAGAAGTTAGTCCAACTTTTCTGCGGTGCTGCCAACTCGTTTATATTTGTACGTGGGGGGCGGGTTCCCCCAGCTTCGAGGCCCCCGGCCACCGACGTCGCGCCGCGCGCGGGCTGGGGTCGCTCGCGGAGTACGTGCGCCGGCTGCGCCCACTCCCCCGGGAAGCGCGGCGCGCCGCCCGCCGCCCGCGGAATCTGGGTCAGCGGCGGGTTCTCGGACAGCGGGTGAGTTTTGTGACTCGTCGCAGTGACCGGAGGTGGGGAGGGGACGCGAGGCATAATCCGCTTCTTTCCCTGCGGTGTGGCGATATTCGGCATGTCGCGTGGTAGTGGCCACCACTCTGAATTTGATCCCTGGAGACGGTTTCACAAAAACTCAACAAATGGACCGTAGTAGTTTTGTGCTTTAAAGATGGGTTCGGCGAAACTAAATGATGCGCTCTCGCTGCTGTCGCTTTAGTTAAAGAGACGGAGTTGGGAGGGGCCACGTGAGGCGGGGTCGCGGTCAACTTTTCGGGGGTCGAGCGGGAGGTGTTTCCGCCTCTGTTTCGCCGGCGCCTCGTTAACCTCACCTAGCCCTCCCAGCCTCGGGCGGAGGCGCGAGGGGAGCGCGGGCCGGGAGGCGACCCCCTTTTTCCTTGGGGAGTCCCCGCCCCGTGTGGGGTTTCCCGTCAGTCGGAGCGGCAGGTCGAGAGAGCGGGGCCCCATGGCCAGCGAGGAGCCTCGCGCTAGGAAAGCGGCGTAGTCTTGCTCCTTTTAAGTCTCTAAAATAAGCCCTAAACTTGGAATATAAGGATAAGCCATGGAGATATAAATATATATTTAAACTGGGGTGGTGCCTGTGCATACCAGCATAGAGGAACTGAGTCCGTCTGGGCTTTCGGGTTCGGCACGCATACTTTTTTTTTTAAGTCTTCTGTTTTTCTGAAATTGGCAGGGGCCAGGGAGGAGGAAACAGTCGCTTGCTATCAGGGTCATCCCAGAGAGAACTTGAAGTTTCTGGAGCTTATTCTTAGGGGCTTCAGGAAAAAACAACAAGATGAAACTTTAAAAGCCATCTCTCAGAAGCACAAGTTTAGGGTACTTTTTAATGTCTTGGGTTGGAAAAATGGACACCCCCGCCTTCTGCATTCTTTTACTTAGAGATCGTAGTAATTTCTTTGCCAGTTTTGGGGAGTGCAGGACGTTGCCTTTTTGTAGCTTCTTCCGTTGTGGTATAATAACGGTCTCTTATATTTGTATAGACAGTTTACAGAGCACTTTTCGTGTTTGTTGTTTACTTTCTTCCTCCGGACACACTTGTAAGATGGATTGTATTCTAGAATCCAAATTAGCAAACAGTCTCAGGGCAGTGAAGTGGTTTACTCAGGTGGAAGAACTGGTTTTCTGATACCAAATCTAGTAGCCCTCTCACCCCTGAGCTAAACAGGGAGTCCGAAGACTTAGAGTCAGGCACAGCTCTGCCACAGGCTAATTGTGTGACCCTAGGCAAGTCATTCTTGCTGCGTGGGTCTTGGTTTCCTGTCTCTAAACGGCAGGTCATGATGTCCTCTCTGGTCACAGAAATAATTATATCAAAATCATATTCAAATAGAGAAGGTGGCATCCATGTTGCTAATTTTTAGCCCTCAAATCCCTCAAACATATTTTTGCATTGGAGATAGAGAACAGGATCCTGCATCCCCCTTAAGATTAAGTCCATTCAGGCCGACACCAGGAAGTTTAGTTACTACAACTCTGACCCAATAGGGAATTCAGCCCACTTCCCTCTAAGAATGGGGAAGAGTCCACAGAAATGCTACCAGAGTGACAGGGAGAAATAACATTTTGTCAAGGATATTGTTCTGGGTGATATTGTTTGACCTCGATGTTGGAACAAATAACACCCAAAAGCTGGGCTGTTCCAGAAGGAGCTTTCTCATATTTCTTCATGAAGGGTAACAAGGTTTTATTGAGTTATGATGGTATTTATCTTAGTTAGCTAATTAACCAAAGATAAGTGGGTTTAAACTGAAAAAGTGATTAAACAGTTTTCTCTCTTCTTTTTTTTTTGAGACAGAGTCTCACTCTTTTGCCTGGGCTAGAGTGAGTGCCATGGTGTCAGCCTAGCTCACAGCAACCTCAAACTCCTGGGCTCAAGCAATCCTACTGCCTCAGCCTCCCGAGTAGCTGGGACTACAGGCATGCGCCACCATGCCCGGCTAATTTTTTCTATATATTTTTAGTTGTCAGATTAATTTCTTTCTATTTTTAGTAGAGACGGGGTCTCGCTCTTTCTCAGGCTGGTTTCGAACTCCTGAGCTCAAACAATCCGTCCGCTTCGGCCTCCCAGAGAGCTAGGATTACAGGCGTGAGCCACCACGCCCGGCCTCTCTTCTTTTTTTATCTTTTATTTTTTATAAAATGTGTGACTCAAGAGTTTTCTCTCTTCTTAAATTTTAGGGCAGCTTACTTGAATCTTTTCCCAATAAACCACATATCCCCTCAATGCATAAATATATGCCCAATGTTGAATGTCCTTATCAGGGTCAGAAACAGGTTTCACACGGAACTTTTTCAAAGTTTTGGTGTTTTTGTTGTTGTTATTTTTGTTTTGAGATAGCGTCTCATTCTGTCACCCCAGCTAGAGTGCAGTAGCGTCATCATAGCTCACTGCAACCTCAAATTCCTGGACTCAAGTGATCTTCCTGCCTCAGCCTCCTGAGTAGCTGGGACTACAGCTGTGAGACTCTGTGCCCAGCTAATTTTTCTATTTTTTTGTAGAGATGGGGTCTCGCTCCTGCTCAGGATGGTCTTAACCTCCTGTCCTCAAGTGATTCTCCTGCCTTGCCCTCCCAAAGTGCTAGGATTACAGGCAGGAGCCTGGCCCAAAGTTTTGTTTTTTATGCCTTGGTGATTTGAAGCAGGCATTGAACTTCTTAGTCCAAGTTTAAATTTAAAAGATTGCTTATAGTGATGACTTTAGATTGTATATCGGTTTTGGGGGAAAATGAAGCAGATCTGTTTAAGAAGATTGGTGATTTTTTGTTTTGTTTTGTTTTTTTAACCGATGGGCAATCAAACTTGAGATTGGTGGTTTTAATATTCACATTTCCCAAATGTAAGACCCTGGTCTATTGCTAAACAGATTGCAAACTAAAGAATCATTAATGTGTTCCCTCTTACAGGTGACAGAGTTGGTTCTTGATAATTGCCTGTGTGTCAATGGGGAAATTGAAGGCCTGAATGATACTTTTAAAGAACTAGAGTTTCTGAGTATGGCTAACGTGGAACTAAGTTCACTTGCCCGGCTTCCAAGCTTAAATAAACTTCGAAAAGTAAGTTGGCATTAGCATGCAGGCATCATGATTTCAATGCCAAAGGCTATTCTTAATATGTCTCATTTTTGGCCAAATGAAATGACCATTCTGCCTGTTAATTAGAAGGTTTTAAGTTTCTAAAGATAAGAAAAAGGATTATATAGGATCTTGGAATCAGCTCTAATATTGCTTTTAGAAATTTAAATTTAATAGTGGAATTGCTTTATAACATGAATTTAGATTTAATGTCTACCAAATATTTTTCTCTGAGTCATAAAATCCAAATGTTATACAACTAGAACCAAAGCTGGGATGGGAGCCCATTATGTAATATAAGAGTTCTAATATATTATTTGGCAGATGTAGATGGGAATTTGGAAATTAATGATTTGTAATGACAGTCTCCTGAAGCCAGAGGGAATGACAGATGTTTCTTTTCTTCCAATTGTTATACTTTTAAAATCTTTGATCTGATGCCTTCACCATTGTTTATTTTACCCCCATGTTGAACATATAGTTGGAGCTTAGTGACAATATAATTTCTGGAGGCTTGGAAGTCCTGGCAGAGAAATGTCCAAATCTTACCTACCTCAATCTGAGTGGAAACAAAATCAAAGATCTCAGTACAGTAGAAGCTCTGGTAAGTGGAACGGTCCTGTTTGTGGACTTGCTTTTTTTGGTTAAATTTTGTGAGATTTGTATCTTTTTTTTTTTTTAGACAGTCTTGCTCTGTAGCCAGGGCTAGAATGCAGTGGCATCATCATAGCTCACTGCAGTTTCAAACTCCCGAGCTCAAGCGATACTCCTGCCTCAGCCTCCTGAGTAGCTGAGACTACAGGCATGCACTGCCATGCCCAGCTAATTTTTCTATTTTTTTGTAGAGATGAGGTCTTGTTATTGCTCAGCCTAGTCTTGAACTCCTGGCCTCAAGCAATTTCTCCTTCCACCTAGCCTCCCAAACACCTGCTAGGTTACAGGTGTGAGCCACTTCACCTGGCCTGTATCTTATCTTTTTTTTTTTTTTTTTTTTGAGACAAAGTCTCACTATGTTGCCTGGGCTAGAGTGCTGTGGCGTCAGCCTAGCTCACAGCAACCTCAGACTCCTGGGCTCAAGCAATCCTACTGCCTCAGCCTCCCGAGTAGCTGGGACTACAGGCATGCGCCACCATGCCCGGCTAGTTTTTTCTATGTATTTTTAGTTGTCCGATTAATTTCTTTCTATTTTTTTTTAGTAGAGACGGGGTCTCGCTCTTGCTCAGGCTGGTTTCGAACTCCTGAGCTCAAACAATCCACCCGCTTCGGCCTCCCAGAGAGCTAGGATTACAGGCGTGAGCCATGGCGCCCGGCCTATCTTATCTTTTTAATTTCTATTTAACTCCTGAAACTTGTGAATTTCTTACGTTGTGATCTAGACTGTTACTGCTTTCTTTTCTTTTAGAGTAAAATATTCAGGTGAATTTTTAAATCAGTGAGAAATTTATTTTTATCATCAACTTCAGGAGTTGACTATCTGGTTTTTAAATTTCTGGCATTTTCTTAACTTCTTCCCTCTTGATTTTTTTTGAGTTAGTTTATTATTTGCCCCATTATTTCTCAGTATGAGGAAAGGAAAGGAAGAAATGAAGCTCTGAAAATTGTTGGTCTCATTTTTAAAAGATTGAGAGGAGGTTGAAATTGTTGAAAATAAGCTTGTTTGTGGATTTAAGTTGACCATGGTATTATTGTTGCCTAATTATGTACAGATTCAGTCAACAAAAATAAGTGCCTCCTTTAAGTAAGGTACTAAGACAGATGCTGGAGATACAACAGTGAACAAAACTAAGTTCTTACTCTTTTGGAGTTTATATACCAGGGGCTAATTAAGAGAGTTGGCTGTGTTTGATATAATCTTAAAATTCTAAAAATCTAAAAATCATTCTCTATTTAAAATATATATTTTCTGGATAATGAATTAAAAAGAAAGAAGATGATATTTTAAATCTTGAATGTAAGTATTAACTTTACTTTTCCAGCAAAATCTTAAAAATTTGAAAAGTCTTGACTTGTTTAACTGTGAGATCACAAACCTGGAAGATTATAGAGAAAGTATTTTTGAACTGCTGCAGCAAATCACATACTTAGATGGATTTGATCAGGAGGATAATGAAGCGCCAGACTCTGAAGAGGAGGATGATGAGGGTAATCATTCTTAATACTCATAAATGTGTCATAATTATAGCCTCCACTCTAGCCGTGCAAATTAGATTGGGCCTAGAGATTTAGGTGTGAGAAAAGCCACAACAAGGCATTAGTAAGACAAGAAAAATTTAAAAACCCACAGCTCTAGCCTGTATTTCTTCTTTCAGATTTCTAAGTTGCAGGGAACTTAATGATTATTATAACATGAAGTTTCATGAAATTTCACATCTGTATAAACTTGTGTAACCACCACCCAGTAAAAGTGGCAGCTTCCTAAATAATGCTTTTTAAAAAAAAGAACCATTCATAATAGCCCCAAAGCAGAAACAACCCAATGGCAACTTCCTAAATAATGCTTTTTTAAAAAAAGAACCATTCATAATAGCCTAAAGGTGGAAACGGCCCAAGTGTCTATCAACTGATGAATGGATTAAGAAATATGATTTATCATTACTATGTAATATTATTCTGCCATAAAGATGAAATAGTGATATATGCTGTATCAATGAACATTGAAAGTGTTCATTGCAGCATCACCACTTCGGAATATTCTCTGCAATCCTGCCTGGGTAGTTTGATGCAAATGTGATCATATCACATTTGCATGTGATCATATCACATAGTCTTCTTGAAACCCTTTCACGTTTCCCTGTTGCCACCAAGACGTACGTACAAGGCCCTTTATTACCTGGCCTCTGTTTCCTTCTCTAGCCTCTTCTCCCTCAATACAAAATTAAAGCATCTCACCAAACTGAGTGAAAGAAGCCTGACACAAAAGTCCTCATATTGTTTGATTTCATTTATATGAAAAGTTCAGAATAGGCAAATCCATGGAGACAGAAAGTAGATTATTGGTTGCCAGGTGCAGGGGGGAGAAGAGAATAAGGAGTGACTGCTGCTAATTGTGGAGTTTCTTTTTAAGGTGCTGAAAAATATTCTAGAATT
>NW_012151840.1:7139372-7141786 GCF_000956105.1 Propithecus coquereli
CAGGCTGGTTTCGAACTCCTGAGCTCAAACAATCCGCCTGCCTTGGCCTCCCAGAGTGCTAGGATTATAGGCGTGAGCCACCGTGCCCAGCCGGGTGAAAAATTTTTTACTGTTAAATGTTAAAAGAAATTTGATGATGTCCTGGAGTTTGAGGTTGCTGTGAGTTAGGATTGCGCCACGGCACTCCAGCCCAGGCAACATAGTGAGACTCTGTCTCAAAAAAAAAAAAAAAAAGAAATTTGATGGATAGACAATATTATAAAATGATGGAATAATGGGGAAGCAGGTTTTGAAGTACCCACAAAGTAATGTTTTGATGAAAATCTATACATTGGATAAATGTCAGTATTTAGAAAACTATACTCCACAAGCAGTAACTTTGAATGTTGTAAAATGGAAATCTTAAAAAAAAATCACCTTGAGATGCTTTCCAACCATTGACTTAAGAGTTTGAAGTGATTAGGCAAGGTAGAAAGGATCAACATACTGGTCAGAAACATTTGCCCAGCCATTTGCTCATCTGTTAAAATATTTTTAAAGATGGAGATGAAGATGATGAAGATGAAGAGGAAGATGAAGCTGGTCCACCTGAAGGATATGAGGAGGAGGAGGAGGAAGAGGAAGAAGATGAGGATGAAGATGAAGCAGGCTCAGAATTGGGAGAGGGAGAAGAGGAAGTGGGCCTCTCATATTTAATGAAAGAAGAAATTCAGGTGAATAGAAACATCTTACCTACACTGAAAATTAATTATTTAGGCATAGGGCTAAGTACTGTAAGAAGTGTGTTTTGTAGAAATCTGAGAGTTGTTTCTAACTTGTGGGTGTGCATATATTTGCCTGCCTGTCTTTTTTCTCATTGTCCCCCACCCCAAACTATAAACTATATCCAGATAATCATAAATACCTGTTGATTTTACCTTCGAGATATCTTTCAAATCCATTCTACCCTCAGTGGCATGGTATGGTAGAAACATTTTACAAATGTCTCTGAGCCTCAGTTTCCACATTTATAAAAGTGTGATTATACCAATCTCATAGGATTGTTTTTTGTTTTTTTTTTTTTATTTCAGCATATTATGGGGGTACAGATGTTTAGGTTACGTATGTTGCCCTTGCTCCCCCCTCCCCCCCCAAGTCCGAGTTTCAAATATGTCCATTCTTCGGGTGGTGGGTATTGCACTCTTTGTGTATGCATATACCCGTCCCTTCCTCCCCCCTCCCCCCTCATTAGGATTGTTTTAAGGATTTAATAAGATAGTATATATGAAGTACATAGTCTCTGGCACTTAAGAAAACTTAAGTTTCTTCCCCCTAATTATCTCTTGCTTGTACTTTTTATGTAGCTTTCTAGATAGTCTCTCTGAATACAGCATCACCACTTAGGAATATTATGTGCAGTGATGGCTGGGTAGTTGATGCAAATGTGATCGTATCACTAGTCTTGAAACCCTTTCATGTTTCCCTGTTGCCACCAAAACATACAAGGCCCTTCATTATCTGGCCTCTGTTTCCTTCTCCAGCCTCTTCTCCCTCAGTACCAAATTAAAGCATCACACCAAGCTATTCTTGCCTTTATATTTGTGTATACATTGTTCAGTCTATCTAAAATGACCTTCTACTCATGTTCTCTGATGAACTTCGTCATCTTTTTTCTTGAGGTAAACAAATATAGTGAAGCATGTAAAGTACATTAATTTTATATACAGCTCCATGAAATTTTACATATGTATATAGTTGTGTAACTACCACCCAAATCATAGCTTGTGAACTCTTTTTCCACCCCCAACCCCCTCTTTTTTTTTTCTTTTTTCTTTTTCTTGTGAACTCTTATCTTTATAAACTCAGCTCTGGAGTTGCCTCATTATTGAAGCTTTCTATGCTTTTTCTTAGGCAATCACTCCTTCCTCTGTTACCTCAGAACCTTGATAGGGTTTCTGTTGCCTAGAGACACTTTTACAAAAATCAGCCACTTTCTACTAGGTGGTGAGCTCCTTAGGGGTAGTGTTCATTCATCTTTGTATCTCAGCATCTTGTATATTGATTGACTGGCACATAATAGGCTCATGAGAATTGTCTGTTGACTAGAACAAATGATCTTTAGCTCCTGGGAGTTTAGGTAAGTTATTTTCTCCTAATGTTAAATTGAGGTTTATATTCATAATTCATAATTTAAAATAATTTTTTAGTATTAAATATAACGTCTCTTATTTAGACTAGAAATTGTTTGTATTCTTAGTTCTTCTAATGACTTCTACATTGGCTAGATAGATAATATCATTGATCAATGATAATTTTTTCTGATACCTTTTTTTTTTTTTTGAGACAGGGTCTCACTCTGTTGCCCTGGCTAGAGTGAGTGCCGTGGCATCAGCCTAGCTCACAGCAACCTCATACTCCTGGGCTGAAGCGATCCT
>NW_012151840.1:7144721-7147919 GCF_000956105.1 Propithecus coquereli
AATTAGAGCATTAGTAAGCCATGAGGGCTAAATTGATGGCTGCTACGCTCATGATTTAGTTCTGACTTCCCTCACCTGACTGGCACCACTACCGCACGAGGGCAGTTGGTAAGAGTTTATGGGGGTCAAGTACGCCAGTCTGTTACCAGCTTTTGGATGGTGCAGTGCACTGTGTTTCTTTTTGAAGTGGAATTTGTGGATAGTTGCACAGCTTGAGAGTATTTTTTAATTCTGTCTGCTTAACAGCCCATCATGTCAAAGAAGACCAAGAGAATGCTGAAGGAAGAAAATAGATTTTTTAAAATGAGGATTGGGATTGCTATATTATCTTGTTTCTGTTAAATATAAGATGATTTGCTTGCTTTGTGATACTGCAGTTGTCAACATTAAAGAAATTCAATGCTCATCAGCATTGTAACACTCATAAGGATCATAAATATTTTAAATTAGAGGGAGAGGCGTGAAAGGTTGTATTGGAGAAATTTAAAGCAAAAGCAAAGACAATTCTTTCAAGCAGCAATAAGACCCGGAAATAATGCCACTGAAGCAATTTATAAAGTAGCTTATATTCTCAGGGAAAAAGGGAAGCCATTCAGTGATGTAGAAATTGTGAAAGAATGCATTGTCAAAGTTGTAGGATGCTAAGACCCCAATAACATTTCAAAGTACAAACAATTGCCTCTCTGAAGGAGAACCATAGCTGATCACCAGGATGAATTAGCCTTCAACTTAACAGAACAACTTCATGCAGTACTTCAAAAAGAAAATATATATTATTGAGTTGCTTTGGATGAATCAACTGATACTACTGACTCGGTACAGGTTTTATACTACATTCAGGGCATAACAGAAGATTTTCTTTGCTACGAAGAGTTACTCGCTTTGGGCACTCTTGTGAACAGAACTCGGGGAATAGGTATCTTCAACAACTTTCAAGATAAATGTGAAGTTGGACTAAATTTGGTAAATTTAATGAGTGTGTGTGCAGACGGTGCACCTTCCATGACAGGAAAACATGAAGGGTTTATTGCACAGATAAAAAAGTATTGACAGATCCAGATGCTCTTGTTTCTTTTTATTGTATCTTGCACTAGCAAAATCTCTGTGTTAAAGCTACTATTTTAAGTGACACTTTGCAACACATTATGAGTATTAACTATATTCGTGCATGTTCAGTTTTGTAACATGCTAAAGTTGAATGATGAAGTATTCAATGTGGCTTTGCCATACCATTCTAAAATGTGTTGGCTATCACAGGGACAGGTATGAGCCAAAATTTTAGGTCTGTGAGAACAGATAGTTAAATTTTATGAAGAACAGAATCAGCAATGTGAATTATTGAAAGAAGATTTCTATAGGAATGCAGCATTTCTGTGTGATATGTCAAATCAAAACAACTTGAATATTTCTTTGCAAGGTAAAACTACGTCTATATATGATATGTGGCAAAAAATCCAAGCATTTTGGAAAAAGCTATCTTTTTTCCGAAACACTTCTTCAAAAGGAAATTTCTGATGAACATTTTCCCCAGTTAGCAAAGGTCATTGATGATCAGGATGATATATGTGAGTCATTTGAAGAATACACAGGTGTAATAGACCTGTTAATTGGAGAATACACTGAAAGGTTCACTGACTTTGAGAATCATGATGTCACAACTCAAATTAGCATTTCTGCCTCACCTAGGTGGTATCACCAAGGCACCTAAAGAACTACAGATGGAATTGATTGAGCTCTCAGTAGATGACATTTTAAAATCATTGTTTGATGCTGAGAAAGAGCCAATTGAAACATGGAAAAATGTAGTAGAATACCATGCCTTTGGCAACATGCCCAAAAAATGCTTTCTTGCTTTTCAACCACTTATTCCTGCAAAGCTACATTCTCCTACCTAACTCATATCATGACACCCTTAAGGTCACAAATGACTGATACCCATCTAGAGGATCAACTGAAACTGCAGACCTCCATGTTGCACCAAATATTCAAATGCTTTCCAACAAAAAGTAGACACAACAAAGTCATTTAAAGGTTAGTTAACTTTAAAATTAACAAATAGTTTTCATTTTTTGAAATTACTAAGTATATAGTAGTAGTTAGATTTTACAAAGTAATGTACATTTTTAAGGATATCTAATTGAAGTTTCTTGAATGCAGCCTTATTTGATTACAGTGAAATTAATGCAGCCTTCCAACATGAAAAGGTTCCCCACTGTTGGTTTAAATCATAGCTATCCATCCAGAATAACTTACTTCACAAGAGTTGTAGATCATTTTTTTAATTGTGATTTTTATTGACATTTGCTATTTTGTTGCATACATTTTTAGATGTAGGAGGAACTTACAGGTTTTTCTAGATAAATATTTTATTGATTGAAAAACTGAGGTCCAGAGAGATAAAGTGACTTATTCAAAACATAACTATATTGGGACTAGGAGTCAGTGCATTCCTACCTTTGTCTGTAAAATAGAAGATCCTGTTTTTAACACTGTCAAAAGTTGCTCTGTTCATTATGGTAGGTGGTAGGTGTATGTGACTATTTAAATTGATTCAAATTAAATAAAAATTAAAAATTCAGTTTTTCGTTTGCACTGGTCATATTTCAAATGCTCAGTAGCCATGTGTGGCTGGTGGTTACTGTATTGCATGACACATATATAGAACATTTCCATTGTTACAGAAAGTTCTTTTGAATAGTGCTGGTCTAAAGCATAATTTATTTTCATAAAGAAATTAGAGATTTAGTTAGATTTTAAAAAGAACCTATAGAAGGCAGACAGGTTGTCAGAACACAAAATAACTGTAGTTTCTTTGTTGTTGTTGGAATATATTACAACAAACAGTGAAAACTCTGTGTCATGGTTTATTTATTCTTAAACTGAATATTTGAATTTCAAGGATGAAGAAGATGATGATGACTATGTTGGAGAAGGGGAAGAAGAGGAAGAAGAGGGTGAGTGACACTAGCCATAAACAAATTCCAAAATTAAAGACACAGCTATTTCTCATGGGCTTTAAAGAATGAGTCTAGCAAGTTATTATTGATCCCTTTGATTTTGCTTTGTTTATCATGGAGTGCCTTGAAAGGTATAAAAGTTTTTTAAATAGTAATTATCTCAGGGCATTCATTAATTACATTAAAAAATAAATGGTTTGTAACATTTATTTTATTTCATTTTATTAATTTATTCATTTGA
>NW_012151840.1:7148269-7156361 GCF_000956105.1 Propithecus coquereli
CAGGCATGCGCCACCATGCCCGGCTAATTTTTTCTATATATTTTTAGTTGTCCGATTAATTTCTTTCTAATTTTTAGTAGAGGCGGGGTCTCGCTCTTGCTCAGGCTGGTCTTGAGCTCCTGAGCTCAAACAATCCATCTGCCTCGGCCTCCCAGAGTGCTAGGATTACAGGCGTGAGCCACCGCGCCCGGCCTGAATTTATTAATTTTTTAAAGGTCTGTCATTTTGGAAAGCGTGAAGCTTTATCCATAGAAGAGGAACAGTTGAACTCCAGATAATGCCCTTTTTAGATTTGTTCTGTGATGCTCTTTACCTAGGTCTTTCAATGATGTCAAGTTCTGTTTCTTGATACGTACTTCATGATTTGGCCACAAGGGTGCGTAGCAAGCTGTCATTATTTATGGATTTATAAGTCTTCATCACACAGCAATGGAAAGAAATTCAGAGAGGAGGCTGGGGGCAGGGGCTCATGCCTGTAATCTTAGCACTTTGGGAGGCCGGGGCGGGAGTATCACTTGAGGCCAGGAGTTCAAGACCAGCCTGAGCAACATGGTGAGACCCCCATCTCTACAAAAAATAGAAAAATTAGTCAGGCGTGGTGGTGCATGCCTGTGGTCCCAGCTACTTGGGAGGCTGAGTAGGAGATCGACTTGAGCCCAGGAGTTTGAGTTTGCAGTGAGCTATGATGATGCCACTGTACTCTAGCCTGGGCAAGAGAGTGAGACCCTGTCTCAAAAAAAAAAGAAAGAAAAAAGAAAAGAAATTCAGAGAGGAAACTTAAATAATTTTCTTTTGCCATTAACTTTTCACTAAGATTCAAAACTTTGTAACTTAACAAATATTCACTTGTCAAAATTAATTATTTTACACTTTTCCTCTACTCTTTCAGAAGAAGAAAGTCTTCGAGGGGAGAAGAGGAAACGAGATGCTGAAGATGATGGAGAGGAAGAAGATGACTAGATCATTCTAGGACCAGATTCCCTAATGTTCGTGGGTGTGCAATAGAGTGATCACATCTTCTTTGTTTCTTCATGTACGATAGCTGTCCCCACAGAAGATAATGTGTAACTTTTTATAGGAAAAGTGTGGTTTTACTATTTTTGCCTTATCATTCCAAATAAGATTTATTAGTCTGTTAATGATCATATTGTATGTAGAGAAAAATTTTTTTGACCCCCGATTTGAAATTCCCTAGCAATTTATTTAGAATCTTAATTTTTCTGATTCAAGCTCACTGTATTAGTCTTTTTTAGGCCGTAATTAAAACATGATCAGTTTTACACAGGTGTAGTATGGTGCATTTCACTCATAAGGTTTTAAAGTTATTTATAAATTAACTGAAATTACAGTCAGCTGTAATATGAAATGACAATAGTCTCTTGAATGATGGGTTGGTTATTTTTTTAGAGGTGATCCAGAGATCATTAGTTTGAGGCAATGGCTTTTTTTTTAGGAAGAGTATTTGAGTGCTTTTTTTGTCACATAAGTAACTTGGAAAGTAGAAGCAGAATAATAAAGGTTCTGTTCAGCAATATATTAATAGTTCATGGATTTTTTGGAGGTTCCATTCAGTAATACAGTTCATGGATTTTGTGGTGACCTATAAGATTTTCTTTTTGAAGGACAAATTGCTTATACTAAGTCCAGAGATATGCAGGTGAGCCCTTTCTTCAGGCTGCAGATTATGACACGCCAATGGTTTATTTTATTTTGTTTTTAGATGTGCATTCTTTTTCTCAGCAATTCCTTTATAGTCACTTTCCCTTCTTGTTTCACTCCCTTCCCTCTCTCTCAGAAGACAGTTGGGAAATTTGTGGATACCTAGGAAAACCTTTAGTCTTATACCTCAACCACCTTTTCAGATCTGTCTGAGTTTTAAATAAGTGAAGTGAAAGTAATTGAGTTATTTTCTGAGCTACAAATATTATTGATAGTTTTATGCAACAAGCTCTGTTTACTCTAAATCTTTCTTGGTCGACAACATCTAAGACTATTAGTAGGAAGAAAAAAGAAAAGCAGAAGCTTTTGGAAGCTGCATTAGTGTTCCTCAGAAGTCAGAACATTGCCTGTTGATAATAAGATATTCAAGTCAAATTTTTAAGTTGGCTTCTCAGATGATTTGGATATCACTGTGCAAAATATTTCTAATTTTCCTGAGTAGAACCTTTAATAGTTTTAAAGCATTACCTGCTATAGCATTTAATTGGAATATCCTAGGTAGTAGGAAAAATATTTGAAACTAAATTGGTATTAAAATTAAGATTGGTTTTCAAGTGGATGTCCATTAAAAATAGAAAAAATATTTGGGATAAGTGTGTGTGTTTCTTTATATGGCTACTAACTAAAATATAACGAGTAGACCAGTGCATCTCCCTTTTTGTCACGGAGGCTCCATGTTCAAGGCAAATGCTTTTTTAGTCTTGGCTATCTAAAATTTTTGTACTTTGTTTTGAATATTTGTAAATTTTTAAAAAGTTAGTGTCAGCGAATTAACTGAAATTATGCTTCTACACTGGGACACATTTAAATTACTGAGTATAGTACTGCTGCTGCTGCTGCTTTTTTAGTTTAAAATGTATGACTTGGCATTTTAAATTAAAAATTATGAAGTTATTTGTGGAGAAACTAAAAAAGTTGCACAACTGACTGAAATAAAACACTTAGGACAAATTTAGTAGTAGGGGGATTGGAATCTCCAAAAGACTCAACGTTTTTCTTACGATTTTAAAAATTGAAATGCCCTGTTCTAGTCCCTAAGCATTCTCATTGCATACATACTATACCAGATTATAAAATACTTATTTTTAAAATGAAATCTATATATTAACTTTCTTATCAATCATCTTATTGTGCAATCAAAATTAGAGTTCTTTGGTTTGAAAACAACACTTAGAGCCTCCTGATAACTTTTAAGACTTACTTAGCTTTGTGGGTGGTATTTTCATGCAAATAAGTAAGGGTGGGTTTTATATTTTGTAGAGGTTTTTGGTCCTATTTTAATGCTCTTTGTATGGCAGTATGTATATAGTGTGTTAAGTTCCTTAAGAATCTCTCCTTAAAAACTTTGAAGTTAATACTTTTGTGCAACTGTGTTTTGAATAAAGCCATGACAGTGTTAAAAACAAAAATTGCAGTACTCTTGATTATTCTTTTATTGTTTCTGTTTCTCGTTTTTTCTGTGACTGCTGTAACTTAAAGTTTTTGAAACTGAATTGCTTCAAATAAACTGAAGATTTGTTATAATGATTAGTTTCAGTGTATGATATTCACTTTTTCAACAATACCTTTGGTGGCTTTGAAGGGCTTTTTAAAAATAGAAACAGGTTGAAAATTATTAATTACTCATTCAAACACTAGGATGTGATACGAGGCATTACAATTTAATAGTTTACCTCATCATCTTCAATAGTAACTTTTTCCAAGAATCAGAAAAATTCTGGATTCCCATAATTTTTCCTTTTGGGGTTCAAATTGAGCCAGTACTTTTTGTATTTTGATTTGAAGTAATAACTTTATTACCTATGATTGAAATAAATATTATCTGTGGTTAATTGAAGTGATTATAAAACTACCATACACCAATAGTTTTTTTCTAAAGTGAGTCCAGAATCTCCATTTATAATGTGTAATGTTTATCTTCAGAATCTTTTGATAATATAAATATACAAAATTCTTACATGTTTACCTCAAGCAAATCAAAGTTGAAATTGTTTTTTCTACTCTCTTTCTTTGGTTTTCTGGTGATAAGTGATTTTTTTTTTTTTTTGAGACAGAGTCTCACTCTTTTGCCCAGGCTAGAGTGAGTGCCGTGGCGTCAGCCTAGCTCACAGCAACCTCAAACTCCTGGGCTCAAGCGATCCTCCTGCCTCAGCCTCCCGAGTAGCTGGGACTACAGGCATGCGCCACCATGCCCGGCTAATTTTTTCTATATATTTTTAGTTGTCCGATTAATTTCTTTCTATTTTTAGTAGGGACGGCGTCTCGCTCTTGCTCAGGCTGGTCTCGAACTCCTGAGCTCAAACAATCCGCCCGCCTCGGCCTCCCAGAGTGCTAGGATTACAGGCGTGAGCCACCACGCCCAGCCTGTTGTGCCAAAATACTTTTAAGTATTATTTATTCCATGTTCTATATTTTAAAGAGGAGCTTTGGAATGTGACATTTATGCTTCCAGTTGCTGAAAATTTCCCCTCTGTTGTTTCTAGTATTGGATGCAATGATATTCTGCAGCTGTTGCTTAATAATAGCATTCTACTACTGCATGCCTTTTTCATGTACTAATCAGCCTAAGATTTGAGAACCTTGCATGGGTACTTCGGCCCCAGGCAGCTGCTTGTGTTACTAGTCTGTTGAACAACCTTAATGTCCAGTCAGCAATCTTGTCTGTTCTTGGTTCTTGGTGTGCTCTTGGCTGAAGAATAACCAGTCACACCAAAAGCAAGGCAAGCGTGAAAGTTTATTGAGAAAGGACAAGATAGGTTTACAGAGCAAGAGCAAGACTAGGGTCACAGAGCAAGATACATTCACCAAAAGGGCTCTGGTTACGGTCTGGGGTCCTGTTTTATACTGTCTAGATTGGGCCCTCCTCCCATGGAACCACTTTGATGGACAGTTAATAATGGCATGATAATTAGCCTTAGGTTATTCTAGGTCACTTTCCGAATCCCACTGTGCCTGGGCTGGGGAATTCCCTGCATTCTTTTGCAGATTGGCAGGGTGCCTGGGGCAGGATCAAGGTGGGGCATCATCAAGAGGGGGCACCTTGTCCTTCTTCCCCAGGTGGGGCAAGGGAGCACCAAGGTGAGGTGCCTGCCTTTGTCCCTAGGATACCTGGAGGTCCCTCACTAGCTACCTAACACTAACTTGAAGGAGAACAGTTTACACCACAAAATGGAAATTACAAAATGAGTTGGTCTCCAGGAGAATCTTTAAAAAGACTTTATATACATGTAAAATACTTTTATTTCATACAAATCTAGTCACTGTTTTGGGTACTAGGACTCTAAAATAGGTTGCTCCATAACAGCCCTGATTAAGATGATTAAGAAAGAATCGATCTGCTCTAGTCAGCAAGCAAAAAAACAACAAAAAACCAGGTATGACTTTTTCAACTTCATGAATATTTACAAATAATTATAATTCAAATTTTTGTTAAGGCACCCTTTGGACCTGGTTACTTATAAAACGGACACATCCACATTGATGGTTAATGCTGACAGAGGCCACCAAATAGGCACCCAGCACTGGTGAAAACAACTTGTTCTAATTTCAAGAAGTAACTTTTGACACTGACACTGGCCTATTTTCTCTGGTTGTCCTATTAAATACTCAAATGATCTCTGCTTTCCACTTTGGTTGTGACTTTTCCTGGATAGGGTCACTCTACAGCCCCAGAATTAGTTACAGAGGCTACAGATTTTCTACACTTGGAAGGATTTTCTCCCAGAGTCCCTTTCTCTTGGCACTGAGTAGCTAGCAACAGTGCAGTCAGTAGCGTTGAAAGTCATTTATGTAGAGAGCTGTAACTGAGGACTGCTGGGATCCGTGGAACTGGGGCCCCAGTGTAATGGAAGGAACTCAGTTGAAGCAACGATACTTCTTAAGAACCAATGACAGAGCACCAGAAGAAACCAAGGGAAGCAGCAATTACAATCATACTGCAAGTCTGCAGGGAAGGCAGTTGAAGCAGTTGAAGCCCAGCGCTCCACCCCCACCGCTTTTCTGACAATATTCTGAGTCAGGAACAAACCTCTTTCTGCAGTGTTAAGGATTTATTATTTGTAGGAAATTAGTGAAACCTTTCTGAATAGGATTACCGGTGAGGAATTTTTACCAAATTTGGTAATTTTAACAAAAATTATTTTTTTTATCAAGCCTTCTGTATTGGGATATGTGGCAAGAACACTGCCATCCTTGGGCAGGATCCTGGGCTGTAGTAGTCAGTGAAGGATTAGAGCTCTAGAACTCAGCCTTATTCATTTTGCTTTTACCCCATACCCTTATTTCAAGGACTCCAGGCGTAAGATTAATTTCTGTCTAAGGCTTTGTTTCCCGTCACACTCCTTTGGGACGAACCAACCACATATTATTCTCAGCATCACTACTTCAGACAGGAGGCTCGAATACATACTGGGGGATTTTATTAAATGTTTCAACTGACAAAGTAATCATTTAGGGGTATGATTTTGAGTTACCTGTTGTAGTCCTAGGGGACATTTGCCTCTTTAAATTTTTACCTTTATTTCCTCACTCCTCAACCCCTGAGATACAGATAAAACACTTTTCCTTTCCTTTTCTGGGGTGCTATTTTTACAACAGGGCGCCCTCCAGCGATTCTGGAATCTCAAGCAGGAGGATTAGAAATTGAAGGTCTCGGGGAGACAGCAACAGGACTTGAAATTAGAGAGATGCCACTTTAGTCATGGAGAAAAAAAATAAAATAGAAAGTGCTAATCACTTTAGAGTGTGTTCCTAACGTGACTGGAACACGGGCAAAAATTTCTGCGAAGCCAAATTATTACACTCATGAGCAGAGTCGAAAAGTCAGGAGCAAATAAAGATGTCAAGACTCCGGAAGGACCCGGGCTACCCGAAGTGCTCTACAAGGGCGCTTTCCCAAACGCCCCGGATTGGGCCAGAAATGCCGCAATCCCGGTCACGTGATCTCACCCCGCTCTTCCCTCCCCTACTCTAGATAAGGGAGAGCCGGCGCGCACGCGCCACACCGTTCAAAGCTGGACTCCTGCGCATGCGCGGGGCAAGGTCATGGGGGGTCGTGCCGCCCTGCCAGCGGCTGGAGGGGTGGCGCTTTGTATCCTGCCGCTGCCCACCTCCTGGGCCAGTCCAGATAGCGCGGACAGGAACTCTTCTGTCAGGCGTTTAGGACTTTCCTTTTCTTTATTGTCGTTTACATTTTGCAATCTTCGCTTAACGATTAACAGAGCCTCTATTTTCTTTGTAATTTAATTTTTAGTATTGCATTATTCCAAATCCCACTTTTCACGAATATCATCCACCTTCTCAGCTACTACGAATGGTGGTGTTATGTATTTTTTCAGGCTCTCTACGGTGGAAATGAGGGTTAACAATGAGTGTGGGTTATTTCTCAAGTGCTGCCTTTGGAGCCAAGGCCACTTTTACTTTTCCCACTTGCTTGTGCCCGGTTTGGTTAGCACTCGGGTGACCTTTGTTCGGTGAACTTCCCCTGGGGCTAGCCTGCTATTCCACTTTGTTCCTATCCAAATTTTTCTCATCTTAAAGCCAGAATTGCTGAAATGATCAGCGAAGTTGGTACCTAAGGACAAATCAATTCTGGAAGATAGTGCAGCAACCAGTTACCCAGAGGGAAACCATGGAAAAATGACACATGTAAAGTGATAAAGAGCTTTAATATATGTAGGAGCTTTTTTATTCTCCCCTTGAAGGAAAGAATGGTTCCATTGGGGAAATTTTATGCAGATCAGCATGTAGGATCAGGATTTACATTTTTTTCTTCTTTTAATTAGGGCAACTGAATTGTAGTTTGTTAGAATTGTCTCAAACTGTTGAAGAAAAACTATCAAATTATACTTTTTATTGGAATCAGTCACCTTCCAGGGGATGTTTGCTTCAGGTTGTCTTGTGCAAAAGAAAGATTTCTTTGAAGGTATGAAAGATGAAGAGAATAATTGAATTCTTGTATACACAATTTTTGTAAAAATATCGAAGGGTGGGTACATGTTTCTATAGAATTAACAACTATAAATACCTAACTGTAGTAAAAGTAATGCCAATAGTTTCTCAAGCATTTTCAATGGATTTTACAAAATGACCACAAAATTGAGTAAAATGAGGTCCATTTACTTCGTTTAAAAATAAGAGGCTGGGCGCGGTGGCTCCCGCCTGTAATCCTAGCACTCTGGGAGGCCGAGGCGGGCGGATCCTTTGAGCTCAGGAGTTTGAGACCAGCCTGAGCAAGAGCGAGACCCTGTCTCTGCTAAAAAAATAGAAAGAAATTAGCCGGGCATGGTGGCACATGCCTGTAGTCCCAGCTACTCGGGAGGCTGAGGCAGTAGGATCGCTTGAGCCCAGGAGTTTGAGGTTGCTGTGAGCTAGG
>NW_012151840.1:7157621-7158831 GCF_000956105.1 Propithecus coquereli
CATGTAATCAATATAAAAATCATTAATGAGATATTTTACACTTTTTTTCTTACAAAGTCTTAAAAATCTGGAATGGATTTTACACTTACAGCTCATCTCAACTGGGATTAGTCACATTTCAAATACATAAATCAAGTGGTTAGGTAGAAGTCTACTATATCCCCTTCTTAGGAAAACGTAAATGAGAGGCCAAATTAATAATCAGAAGTCTCTGTGTTGCGCATAGAATCATCAGAGGATAGGGTGTTAGATGGTCTTGAGCAGCAGTCCCCAAACTTTTTGGCACCAGGGACCGGTTTCATGGAAGACAATTTCTCCGCGGACTGAGGGGAGGGAGGGATGGTTTTGGGATGATTCAAGCACATTACATTTATTGTGCACTTTGTTTCTGTTATTATTACATTGTCACTTGTCACTTACTGATAGCATTTTTATATGAATCTGCAAGCAATTGATTTATTGTGGTCTCTGTGCAGTCAAACCTCTCTGCTAGTGATAATCTGTATTTGCAGCCACTCGCCGGTGCTAGCATCGCCACCTCCGCTCCACCTCAGATCATCAGGCATCAGATTCTCATAAGGAGCGCGCAACCTAGATCTATCACGTGTGCAGTTTACAGTAGGGTTCGAGCTCTTATGAGAATCTAATGCTACTGCTGATCTGACAGGAGGCAGAGCTCAGGCGGTGATGCTAGTGATGGGGAGTGGCTGTAAATACAGATGAAGCTTTGCTTGTTCCCCACCCGTTCACCTCCTACTGTGTAGTCTGGTTCCTGATAGGCCAGGGACCAGTACCAGTCCTCGGCCCAGGGCCTGGGGACCGGGTATTTCATCATCTTGGCAAGCATAAAAAACCTACCCTGATCTACACTAGAGTATTCTTTTTAGTGGTTTTAGTATTTGTTGTATTAAGCTTGTCTCGCTTCAGCACTACTAGACTCAGCAGTGTTAGGCCGTTGCTGCCAAATTCTTGCTTCCTTTGAGTCTATGTAAACCACATTCTTCTGTTAACATACTTTCTTTTCTTCGAAGAGGTTTTTAAAAAAATCTCTTTTTTATGTTTAGTCATATTTGACTGCAGACCAGTCTTTGATTAGCATGTTTCTAAATCCCTTCACCCAAGCAGTTACTTTCTTTCAGGGGTTTAATACTTTCTACATTTGGCTAATTTTATCCATGGCATGTTTTTAAAAAATAAATGTTTTTATTAT
>NW_012151840.1:7162524-7164486 GCF_000956105.1 Propithecus coquereli
AAAAAAAAAAAAAAAAGCAAAATTAAAGTTGCCTGCTATGTTTCCTATGTAAATAAATGAAGACCTAACAAATTGGAAAAGGACAGGCTATTTATTCTGACCTTGCCGTAGCAAAGGAGTTAGTCATGATCACTTGTGTTTGCATTTGGGCAGAAACTCAAAGGCAGACAGGGGAATGGGAAAGTGTTACAGTGGAAAAAAGTGAAGGTGTCAGATGCGCCCTGATTAGAGGCTTTTGGCATGGGGAAGCTGTGAGTGGGCTAATTAGAAGTTGGGTGTCCTGTGTGATTGGTTAGGGGTGCATGTTTTGCTTTGGATGGTCTAATATTGGACATGGGGACCAAAATTAGGGAAGCTGTCAGTTATTAATCGAGTCCTGGCCATTAATCAAGTCCTGGAGGTTATTGTTTAGCTTCTTGGATTGTTACTAGAGGTAGTACTCTGACTTCCTGCAAGTCTGACTTACAGCAGGCTGACTTCCTAGGTTGTTTATTGTAGATAAAGAGTTAGTCTCCTGGGCAGGTTGCTGCACCTCCTGGGTCAAAGTTCTGTTTTTCATATGATCTAGCCGTTGTCCGTTGGTATATTCAGTCTTTCAGCCACTATAATCTAAAGTTGTTTTGGAAGTTCTGATTAATGCAATAAAATAGTGAATAAGTAAGTGGTTTAAATTCTGGGGGAAAAGCAGATAATGGGATCTTTATGCTCAACTAAACTATTTGAATTAGTAAAGTAATTCAGAAAAAAATGCTCTAATATTCTGGCAATAATTAGGTAGAAAATGTGGAGAAAAAGGTCCCATTCATCATGTCAACAAATAAAATTCATAGACATAGTCTTAGTGAGTAATGTACTTGATCTAAACAGTCCAAACTATCAAATTGTTACCAGAGGAAAAAAAATTAGAAACACCCTTAATTTTTCAACAATGAATAAAAGGAGAGATATGCTAAGTTTTTAGATGGAAAGCTTAAACACTGTAGATTCGGCTTGTCCTAAATCAACTTAAAAATTCAATACAATTACCATCTAAATTCCTAATGGATTTTTTTGGGAGGAACCAAAACATTTTTCTAAAGTTTATCTAAAAGAATAAACAAAAAGAAGCAATACAAATTCATTCGTTCAATAAATATTTATTGATTTCCATGTTCCAAGGTCCAAGAATATGTAGGGGAGAAAAAATATCCTTTCTTCAACCATGGCAATGTTCATGGCTGAGGCCCTTGTAACAAAAGACAGGTTGATAAGAGAAAAGCAAGTACATTTATTCAATATAAGTTTTATGTGTCCCTGGAGCCTTTAAAAATGAAGACTTAAGGAAACAGGGAAACCTGTATAATTTTATGCTAAGTTTGATGAAGAAATGTATAGTTGTGGAGACATATGATCGGACAAAGGGGGTATGATCTAGTGGTAATAAACTGGGAAGACTTAGCAAGGCCCATTGGTTTACATTCTTCCCTGTGTCCCTGTATCTTCAGAGATGAGGATGTTTCTTTTCTCCAGGTATAGGAGGGAGTGAAAGTTTAGTGACGTGCTTTAGGGGTGAAGGGCAAAGGGAAGATGACAGTGACCTTCCTGCTTCTCCTGTTTTCTCAAATGTCAAGGTGCCATATTTTGGGGCAGCATGTTCTGAATTCCCCCATCAGATAGATAAATGAACAAGGTATTAAATTTTTTTTTTGAGACAGAGTCTCACTCTGTCACCCCAGGTAGAGTGTGGTGGGATCATCATAGCTCACTGCAACCTCAAACTCCTGGGCTCAAGCAATCCTCCTGCCTCAGCCTCCTGAGTAGCTGGGACTACAGGTGCACACCACCACACCTGGCTAATTTTTTCTATTTTTGGTAGAGACAGGGTCTTGCTTTTGTTCAGGTTGGTCTTGAACTCCTGACCTCAAGTGATCTTCCAGCCTCAGCCTCCCAGAGTGCTAAGATTAAGGGTGTGAGCCACCACGC
>NW_012151840.1:7164771-7167298 GCF_000956105.1 Propithecus coquereli
GGACACCACGATGCCTGGCTAATTTTTCTATTTTTAGTAGAGACGGGGTCTTGCTCTTGCTCTGGCTAGTCTTGAACTCTTGAGCTCAAGCAATCCGCCCGCCCCAGCCTCCCAGAGTGCTAGGATTACAGGCGTGAGCTACCGTGCCCCACCTGCAAGTTGTCTTAATAATGCCCTTTATAGCAAAAGGATCCAGTTCTGAATCATGAACTGTTGCATTTGATTGTCATGTCTTTTCATTCTCTTTCAGTCTGAAACAGTTTCTCAATGTTTCTTCAAATTTTATGCCCTTACAGTTTTGAAAATTCCAGCCCACTTATTTTGTAGAATTTCCCTTAATTTAGGTTTGTCTGATGTTATCTAAACCTGAGGAGGTTTAGACTTAGGGTTTTGTATTTTAACAGGAATATCACAGGAGTGATGCTAGTCATTGCATCTTATCAGGTGGTACAAAATTTTGATTTGTCTAATTACTGTTATGTTTACTTGGATTACTTGATTTAGATGGTATCTTTCTAGCTTCCCCATTGTAGTTACTCTTCTTCTCTTAATAATTAAGTATTTTGGGGCCGGGCACGGTGGCTCACGCCTGTAATCCTAGCACTCTGGGAGGCTGAGGCGGGTGGATCGCTCAAGGTCAGGAGTTTATTATTTTTTTATAGTCAAGTGGAGCAGTGGGGGTGGAGAAGGAACAAAGGAATCTGTAACTGGTTGTGATCAATTAGTTGTAAACACCACTGCACTCTGACCAACCCATAGTGGATTCTTAAGCACATTATCCACGTATTTGGTATGTTCACTGGATGTCTTTTGACATAATTGTTACATGTTTGGCATGGATAGCACACAAATTGGTAGGTACCTTCAAAAAGGCCAACCAGGTAGGCTTCACTTGCCTCCTGCGAAGCATCCATAGCTGTGCTCCGGAAGCCCAGATCTGTTTTAAAGACCTGAGCAATTTCTCGTATCAGTTGCTGAAAGGGAAGTTTGTGAGTCAGAAGCTTAGTGGGCTTCTGATAACCAGGGAGTGCCACAGCAGCAGGCCTGTAATGATGATGCTTTTTTCACCACTCTAATAGAATGTGCACTCTTGGGAGTGGCTTTTGTAGCCAGTTGCTTCTTGGTTGCTTCGCCACAGGTGAGTTTGGGAGCAGTCAGCTTTGTACCAGCTTTGTATAGAGACCTCTCTTCTTGTCTCCCTTCTCTTCCATCTGGAGCTCAGGGAGCTAGAGGCAGTAAGCCTTAGAAAGCAACGGCAAACACAGTTCTGGATTGTTGCTGCATTCTTGAAGGTGAGGCATTTGTTTATTTTTCCTTAGTAATGATCAATGGCTGATAATGTTCTGGTTTATTTTTTTTAGTTACCTGAAAGATGCCCTCTTGATCTGGAAATAAAATTATCCATTGAAAAATAGAACAAGATTAGTACTGAAGACTAAAAATAAATCCTACTCGGTTTAATACTTTCTACATTTGGCTAATTTTATCCATGGCATGTTTTTAAAAAATAAATGTTTTTATTATAAATGTATTTTAAGAATGTAAATTGTAACTATTACTAACAATTTGGAAAATAGAGAAAAGCAAATAAAAATTGGCATAATACCATAATTGCTTTGTCTTTACAGTACATATTTTTATTTAGTTAGAATCACAGATTACAATCCATATTCAGTTTATTTTTTTCACTTCATGTAATAGTATATAAAAAGGCATTTTCTCATGTTATTGGAATTTGAACTGAAATAGAATTTCAAATAAATAGAATGTCAATCTGTGGGTATGGCATAATTTATCCAACTTTTTTAGGGGGTACATTTCTCTTTTTTGTATAAATGACACTATAGTGAATAGCTTGACACTGTGATTGCTTTTCCATATTTTAGGATAGTTCTTTAGAATAAGTTTCCAGAAATGGAATTTCTGGGTTGAAGGATATTAATATTTTTATGACTCTTAATTGCCAAATTATTTTCCAAAAGCACTTTTAACAAGCTATCATCAGTGATGAGAGTAACAGTTTTACTTCACCTGTGCTTGTACTGGATATTATCTTTTTTAAAACATTTACTTATTTAATAGGCTTGTTCCATTCATTTATTCATTAAATAGTTATTGAGCATCTATTATGCTCCAGGCAGTGTTCTAAGTGCTTGGGACACAGCAGTGAATAAAACAGACAGAAATCCCTGCTCCCGTGGATTCTTCTAGGTGAAATAATCAACTGGATAAAATATGTATGCTAAAGGAAACAAGGCAGGAAGAGGAGTGTAAAGTGTCATTGAAATTTGCGGTGTATTTGCAGCCACTCCCCAGCACTAGCATCACCGCCTCAGCTCCACCTCAGATCATCAGGCATTAGATTCTCATAAGGAGCGCACAACCTAGATCTATCACGTGTGCAGTTTACAGTAGGGTTCGAGCTCTTATGAGAATCTAATGCTACTGCTGATCTGACAGAACACTGAAATTTTAGTTAGGTTGACTGGTAAAAGTCTCATTGGGTAGGTGATAAATTTTTTAAATA
>NW_012151840.1:7167348-7168502 GCF_000956105.1 Propithecus coquereli
GATGAGAATATACCTGGGTTTTGAGAAGCCAAGATTTTCTGTTGGGTAATGGCATTTCTCAGAAAAGAATTTTCTTTTTGACAGAGTAAATATTTAGGAGAAAATTTTTGTTCTTACATTGAGGGATTGTGTATGTTTTCAACATTGTTTTGATGCTGCCACAATATTGAAAAATAATTAGCAGTTGATGTCAATTACCAGTGAAGTTGATGTCAATTTGTTCTTTATAACCGGTAGGACATTGAGAAGCTCCTTGCTGAGAAAGGAGTTATTGCCATCTGGTCTGTGCTGTGAGGCCAAAGCATTACACTGATCCCATGATAAACCTACTTTTCTTTTTGTGTCATCTATTTTCCTTTCCACTGCGATTCTATGTCAGCCTTGAGGTTGCTTTTGGAGTTTAGGGACAAATAAGGGGTCATATAATATAGGCAATCACATAATGATGAAATACCAATGCTGTGGTCTGTTTCAAAGGATCTCTCCTTGTTAATAAAATACAGTGTGCTGTAATGGTTATCAAACTTCCATGCCATACTAGATATTATTCACCATTTTTGGTTTAAATGACTGTAAATAGCTGCTTTCTTTCAAGTCTTTATGTGATCAGTATTTACAAGCCATTTGCAATTAACAGATGAAAAAACAACGGAGGAGAGTTATGTACAAATCCTTTTTGAGGCAACTAGGCTCATAGCTATGGTCAAAGGCATAAAATGTAGAATATTTATTTAACAAACTTTTGAATACCTCTGTTTAAGGAATCTAAATGATAGGAAAACAACGATGAATGATATACAGCCCTATCCCTTGAGGAACACAGCCTAAACACAAGGTTTATGAGCCAAGAGAGAAATGGCTGAGCCGACAGCTTGTGCCCAGGAAGCTCAGAAGGTGCCAAAACTTTGATTTGCTCACTTCAGTGAAGGTCTGATCTTCCATTTTGCAGTGCTTGATTTTGTCAATACAAAATTGAACAGTTTGTGAGGGACAGCCTTGTGCCATGAAAACTCGCCAGAGTCAGATGTCTAAACCAGGGTGTTAGTTTATTAATTTATAGGGAGGTTGTATACATACACTGACCACAGTATTATTGTTCAATGTCTAGATCCACGATCTTCAATAGAAATATAATACAAGTGAATTTATATACA
>NW_012151840.1:7173236-7174578 GCF_000956105.1 Propithecus coquereli
CTAATTTTTTCTATTTTTAGTTGTTTGGCTAATTTCTTTCTATTTATAGTAGAGACGGGGTCTCACTCTTGCTCAGGCTGGTCTGGAACTCCTGAGCTCAAGCAATCCTCCCGCCTCGGCCTCCCAGAGTGCTGGGATTACAGGCGTAAGCCACTGCGCCCGGCCTAACTCCAATTTTGAAAGAAGTTCTGCTGTGGGTAAATGCTATCAAACAGCATAACATACTGTAGGGAAATCTTCTGTGAAAGGAAGAGTCAGTTGATGTGTTAAACTTCATTGTTGTCTTATTTTAAGGAATTGCCACAGCAACCCTAACCTTCAGCAACCGCCACCCTGATCAGTCAGCAGCCATCAACATCAAGGCAAGACCCTCCACCAGCAAAAAGGTTACCATTTGCTGATGGCTCAGATGATCTTTGGTATTTTTTAGTAATAAGATATATGTATGTACATTGTTTTTTTAGACATAATATTATTGTCTAAATAGGCTACAATATAGTGTAAACGTAACCTTTACATGCACTAGGAAACCAAAATATTTGTAACTTGCTTCATTGCAATATTTACTTAATTGCTGTGATCTGGAACCCAACCTGCAATATCTCTGAGGCATGCCTGTGTATCTGGTCTTTGTCTCTGGTTCCAGGTACTGAGCTTCAAAAGCCCTTGGAATTTCCTAAGTGATAGAAGTGTCTTTTGTTATTCATTATGAGCCCCTTTTGATCATACCTGAGTTTATGCTAATAAAATGATTCATGGTGGGTCCTTAGATATTTCCAAGGGAGGGGTTGGTCATACCAGAAAGACTGAGTACATGATTAGAGATTGGAACATTCAGTTCCACTTCCCCCCTCAACCCTGACCTCCTTGGAGGAGACAGGGTCTAGAGACTGGGTTCAATCAAGAGACCAATGATTTAATCAATCGTGTCTACATAATGAAACCCCGATATTCTGGACTCTGAGGCTCAATGGAGCTTCCTTGTTTGTGACACATTGATGTGCTGGGAGGGCGACATGCCCAGATTGCATAAGGAGAGGGTGTGGGAAGCGCTATGTCCCATCCTTCCCTCCACCACCCTCAGACCTCGCGGTATGTGTCTCCTCCAATTGGTTGTTCTTGAATTGTATTCTTTTTTTCTTTTTTTTTTTTTACAGGCTTGGGCTTGAGCTCAGGAGTTTGAGACCAGCCTGAGCAAGAGTGAGACCCCATCTCTATTAAAAATAGAAAAATTAGCCAGGCATTGTAGTGTGCACCTGTAGTCCCAGCTACTCGGGAGGCTGAGGCAGGAAGATCGCTTGAGCCCTACCTGGGGTGACAGAGCAAGACTCTGTCTCACAAA
>NW_012151840.1:7175400-7175767 GCF_000956105.1 Propithecus coquereli
GGCCCGAGGACACTATTTTAAAAGTGAGTACACTACATGACCATTGGTTGTAGCTAAGAAGAAATGAACTTGTGGTCCCGTTGAAGCCAAAGGGCAAATGATATTGAAACATGACCGGAGAAGACGAAACGAGAATTTCTGAAGCTTACTTTCTCAAACTATAAGTGCTAATCTAAAATAATTTTCCACATTTCAAATCAGGGAATAACACATTTTGGCCAATTTAGAAAACAGCATCTGGATTAGATGTTCTTATTTTTCATAAGCACTTTGGGAAAGATGAGGAACTACTCTGTGTACAGAGTTTTCTTCATAAAGTTTTAAGAATCATCATAATAATAATGAAAATTATGTTTAGGATTGAATC
>NW_012151840.1:7178072-7178376 GCF_000956105.1 Propithecus coquereli
GTGACAGTCCGGACTTCTTTTTATTTTTTTAAATATCTACTTCTCAGTTATTTTCAGGTTTTAAAATTTATAGAACCAGGATTTATGAGTATAATGCATTTACATGAGGAATAATCATTCACAGCAGATCTGAATAAACCCTCCTAAATACCTTTCTAAAAACCAGATTTAAGCTTCTTTTGATATTTTATAAGAATTTTCATATTAGGCTTACAATCAATACAGCTTCTTGGTTGCCTGCATTGTTAATGCTAACCCTCTAAGTTTTGCTAGAACCCTTTTGTTTGAGTACAAACGCTCACAC
>NW_012151840.1:7181246-7184119 GCF_000956105.1 Propithecus coquereli
CACCATGCCTGGCCAAAGGTGGTTTTTAAATTTCTGAATGGTTTCTAAAAACCAAAAGAAGATTAATATTTTGTGACATGTGAAAATTACATAAAAATTCAAATTTATGTGTCCATAAATACAATTTTATTTGAACAGCCAAATTCATGCATTAGTATATTATCTAAGGCTGTTTTCAGGCCTACTGAATAGTTGTAACGGAGACTGGATGACCGCAAAGCCTAAATTATTTACTACCTGACCATTTTCAGAAAAAGTTTGCTGATTCTTACTTCAGTGTATATGTAGAATGGAATTGCTGGGTTGCACATATTCATTTTTTGCTGTCTTATGAATTAGATCTAAGTTTTTAAACAATGCAAAACCCTATAATCTGTTGCATCAGATTGTATATTTTCTAAAACTCTTTTTTTTTCTTTCTTTCTTTTTTCTTTAGAGATGGAGTTTTGCTATGTTGCCCAGGCTGGACATGAACTCCTGGGCTCAGGTGATCCCCCTGCCTCAGCCTTCTGAGTAGCTGGGACTACTGGTGCACGCCACTGCGCTCAGCCTTTCTAAAACTCTCATAGTTAAAAAGAACTCTCTGAATCTTACGCCTTCATTTGGTTTAAGTAACGAGCTTTAAATACATCCTTGCTATAGCTTCTTTTCCTGTTGTTCTGGTGGGTCCTGATTGTTGTAGTGGTAAGGAGTACGGATTAGGTTTATCTTTCTTTGGAGAGGATGCTGAGAGTAGGGAAAAGACTAGGAAAATAATGGACTGGTATAATTTTCCAATTTAATTTTAAGGTCTTTTTTAAATATGCAAAAATAACTCGTCTAAAAAGCCCAAGTAGTTCAGATTGACTTCATTGGCTTTTCTGCCCTCTACTAAAACGTAGACTCCATGAAGACAGGAATCTTTGTCTACTTTTGTTTATACTTGTGAAAATGCCTAGCATGTAGGAGATGCTCAAGGAATATTTATTAGTTAAATGAATATAAAGAACACCATCCATCTGTCTGAAAGCCTGAAATTTGAAATTTACTGAACTTAGATATTTACTTGGATATGTATGTCAATTCGAAGCAACGCTGTATTTGAAATTATGCAAGACATTTCCTGTTTTTATGTAGGTATCTTACACAGTAAAGACATAGTTTGTGACTTTACTTTCCATGGTGAATAATAATAATGAAAATAGCTAATATATATATATATATTGTTGGAGACAGTCTCTCTCTGTTGCCTGGGCTAGAGTGCTGTGGCGTCAGCTTAGCTCACAGCAACTTCAAACTCCTGGGTTTAAGCAGTCCTTCTGCCTCAGCCTCCTGAGTAGCTGGGACTACAGGCATGTGCCACCATGCCCGGCTAATTTTTTCCATATAGTTTTAGTCATCCAGCTAATTTCTTTCTATTTTTAGTAGAGATGAGGTCTCACTCTTGCTCAGGCTGGTCTTGAACTCCTGACCTTGAGTGATCCTACCTCGGCCTCCCAGAGGGCTAGGATTACAGGCATGAGCCACCACGCCCAGCCGAACATAGCTAATATTAATACTTAGTAAATGCTGGACACCGTTCTAGGTTACATGTACAGAGTCATTTAATCCATATAACAACCCTATGAGGTAGTACTATTATTATCATTATATTCATTTTTACCAATGAGGAAACTAAACACAGAGAGTTTAAGTAACTTGCTCAAGGTCACAGAGCTAGTCAGTGGCAGAGCAGAGATTTGAACCTAAACAGTTTGGAAGAATTTTGTTGTCTAAACCTGGAAGGGATCTGTGAAGCCCTCTAGTCTAATCCTCTATGTCAAACTATGTGATAGAAATATAATAGGAACGTTTTTGTAATTTAAAATTTTCTAGTAGCCACATTTTAAAAAATAAAAAGAAATAGATGAAACTAATTTTAATGATATATTTTACTTAGCCCAAGACTTTATAAAAATACTATCATTTTAACATGTAATCAATATAAAAATTATTAACAAGATATTTTACATTATTTTGTTCATATTAAATCTGTAAAATGCAATATGTATTTTACACATATAGCACATTTGAATTTGTAGGAGGTATATTCTGAGTGATCAAGCCACATGTGGCTAGTAGCTACTGGAATTGAACAGTGTAACTCTAAATTACAGAAGAGGGAATCTAAACCTCGAAGGCACATAATTTGACCAAAGTCGTGCAATTAGTTGGGTGATTCACAGGTACATGTAAAAATCTTACAATTTTGGGTGTGGTGGGTGTGGTGATAATACGATTGATGGCAAATCAGAGTGTCTAAAACTCTGAGCAGTATATGGGGACCAGGGCAGACCTTTAGAAATACAGGGTGATATGAAAGTCCCCTAGAACTGCTAAGTAGGTCTCAAATGGATTGGTTTTAATGCCCAAGAAGTTATTTGTTCACATTCTAAATTGGTGTTCACTTAGTCACTTATTCCTTTGTTCACTAGGCATTTATTGCCTGTCAAATATGGCAAGAGAAGTAACTACACACAATATACCCTTGTCACACCCCAGGGCAATGAAAGGTGCTGGTGTCAATTACATTTGATTATTCCACTAGCCATATTATCCTAGCTCTTTACCAATTAGAGAAACAAATAGTCATCCAGAAGTTCTGATTTTGTGCAGAAGGATGGGGGCTGTGGGTGTCCAGATTTGCTACAAAAAGCTATATGATCTTGTAGCTCAACATGCTTGAATTCTAGTGGGAAAGTAATATTAGTATAGAGATTTAGTATAATCTTCAAGTCCTAAAGGGCTAAACTCCCAAAGTACTAAATTCATAGTTACAGAAATGTCAAAAGGGAAGAGAGAGAGATCATCATGGATCCTGAGTCAAAATGAAATATCTAGTTCTTTCAAAACCA
>NW_012151840.1:7185544-7187047 GCF_000956105.1 Propithecus coquereli
AAACAGCATTGATAGTTCTTTTAAAATAATATTAAATTATAATATTACCAAATGTAATGTTGCTTAGTATCACTTAGTATTAAGTGATGTAAACACCAATTTTCAACATGTAGAGGTATTTTTTTTGGTATGCTATTTTAGAAAACATTTAATTTCCGTTCTTTTTAGGCACTGTTTGTGACTGCTTTCCTGTGCTATCAGTGGGTATGTGTTCAAGTGGTATCACTGCTTATATTAAGCAACTGCTTACAAAAAATAAAATTATGAAGGTAAATTTTCTGTAAAATTGACATAGAGTATACCAAAGTGTAGTAAAAAATGCTTTTGAAAAAAATGCTCTTGGAAATATTTACTACTTTGGATTATCTGCACCAACTATTAATACTTTTTTACAGTAGTGCCAATGGAGTTAATTGAATGTGAAAAGATTTTTTAAAAATTACTTTATTGAGATGAAATTCATATGTGAAAAGATTTTTATGTTTAAGTTTTGGGAAGATTTTTATGTTTAAGTTATTGTTGATTTCCAGAGCTCAGGACTGATTTTTTAAAAAATTAATGCTGATTTCTATGGCATGTAAACTTTACCAGCTGAAAGCAGAGGCTTCTGGGCACTTTTAAATTTCTTCTTTCTTCACAGTTTTAAAAGAGCCCCTTGCATGCTCTGTCTGTCGTTACGGGTATTGGAGTATAGGATAGAAAATGCAAAACAAGACAGCTGTACAGGAGGTTTTTCTTTTTAAAGAAGTTGATAGACAAATGGCACAGGGTTCACGGTTCTCGCCAGCTGAGAGTTTAGCTTTCAGAAAGCACTACTTTAGGGGAACAAGCGAGGTAGTGTGGAGGGCCTGAAAGGCTTCTTTGACACAACAGCCGGGAGGCTCTTGTACAGCATTGCCTGGTATGCGGTGCCCTTCGGAAACCAGCTCTTGAGATTTCTACACCCCCAATATCCTGAAAGCTTAAAAAATGAAAGTTTTGTTTTGGTTTTTCTTGGCCATTTATACTTGGTTTTCCAAGTTAAATTCCTGGAAAGGTATTTGCTTTTGTTTATTTTTTTTTTATTGTTTGTCTTTGCGTGTCAATGATTTGCATGGTCACTTGGCTCACTTAGTAGCAACACTGGGGACCTGGGTGGTAGGGCTGAGGCAGTTTCCCAGACAAATCAGTGGTATAGCATGAGTGTGTTTGTTTTCTGAACTAAAATCTAAGTGCTGCTGCAAGAAAGGAATATTTGGGTAGGGGAAATGAGACAAATTTGAAGCTGACAATTTAAATTGTTGATAGTCTCATAGTTTTTCTGAAGGTTGATCTGGAGAGATTTAAGTCTAAGCTAAGGAATAACTTTCTAGTGGACCAAAATATTAAAAGTTATTCGATGTGTATCAGTGAAGTTGTAGACTCATTTGTAGACTTCGAGAGTCTTTCGCGGGGACTGTGACATCATCTGTGGCATGTTGGTTTGGTATGGAAAGGCCAGGGCCAGGCAACCTCTTTATCTAT
>NW_012151840.1:7197559-7198038 GCF_000956105.1 Propithecus coquereli
GGCCTCCCAGAGAGCTAGGATTACAGGCGTGAGCCACCGCGCCTGGCCAAAACCATCCAAATTTTACATTTCAGTAAGGAGCTGGCATTTTCTTGGCATGTTAATCTGTAGGAAATTGCAGGCTGTAGTGCTGTAGCATATTATCAGAGGATGTCAAGTAGATTATAGTATTATGTTACTTTGATGTCACTGCCCCGCATTGTTTTGGTCTTTTCCTTACTAACGGATACATTTACTAGATCTTATTTCAACATCATGTAAAAAAAGAGAGAGTTTGTAATAATTTCCTTTGTAAACAGCACATTTCTTGTTTGATAATAAAGATTTTGCTTACTCCTGTCCTCTTGCTCTGAATTTTGAGTCCTAGCTGATTGGGAATCTGCTCAGCCTTCTCAGCTCTCCAGAGCAATAGGTGACCTGACGCAGACTCAGAAAGAGAAGGAATAGGTCAAAGACATAGAGATCAAAGATTAAGCAGA
>NW_012151840.1:7198088-7200524 GCF_000956105.1 Propithecus coquereli
GTTCTCGCCAGCTGAGAGTTTAGCTTTCAGAAAGCACTACTTTAGGGGAACAAGCGAGGTAGTGTGGAGGGCCTGAAAGGCTTCTTTGACACAACAGCCGGGAGGCTCTTGTACCGCATTGCCTGGTATGCGGTGCCCTTCGGAAACCAGCTCTTGAGATTTCTACACCCCCAATATCCTGAAAGCTTAAAAAATGAAAGTTTTGTTTTGGTTTTTCTTGGCCATTTATACTTGGTTTTCCAAGTTAAATTCCTGGAAAGGTATTTGCTTTTGTTTATTTTTTTTTTATTGTTTGTCTTTGCGTGTCAATGATTTGCATGGTCACTTGGCTCACTTAGTAGCAACACTGGGGACCTGGGTGGTAGGGCTGAGGCAGTTTCCCAGACAAATCAGTGGTATAGCATGAGTGTGTTTGTTTTCTGAACTAAAATCTAAGTGCTGCTGCAAGAAAGGAATATTTGGGTAGGGGAAATGAGACAAATTTGAAGCTGACAATTTAAATTGTTGATAGTCTCATAGTTTTTCTGAAGGTTGATCTGGAGAGATTTAAGTCTAAGCTAAGGAATAACTTTCTAGTGGACCAAAATATTAAAAGTTATTCGATGTGTATCAGTGAAGTTGTAGACTCATTTGTAGACTTCGAGAGTCTTTCGCGGGGACTGTGACATCATCTGTGGCATGTTGGTTTGGTATGGAAAGGCCAGGGCCAGGCAACCTCTTTATCTATGGTTTTCTTTCAAGTATTAATAGAGCTCCTCTTATGTGTCTAGCCCTTAGAAAGAACATGGCCTGCGTTCCTGCACTTGGAGGAGTTCAGAGTCATAGGACCATAGACTGTGGAAGATCCCTAGAGGTCATCAATTCTCTTTATTCTGCAGGGAGCACTAAGGCCCAGCAAGGTGACTTGCTCAAGGTTACACAGAAAGTTAATTACAGACTCTTGATGAGAAGCCGGATCTTTTTACTCCCAGTTCGGTATTTTTCCATTCAACTATTGTCGAAAGTGCCTTGTAGTTGTTGGAGAACAATTAAAGACAATATTCGATTCAGTGTTAAATAGAATAATCAATGGCCATTGCATATGGGGAAAGTTCCTTGTTAACTCGTGTTATCTGGAGGTGTGACAGATTTTGAAGAATGGGAATGGTGTGGATATTACAAAAGAACCAGAAAATCTGGTCTGTGTTCTGTGTTGTTGAAGTTTATATCCCTCGATCCCAGTGCGAAGCTTTTACATACACCCTCTGTTGCAGCAGTCCCGGAAGCCCCACTGCCAGGCATCCCGCCGCTTGATAGGGAGAGGAGCGTATTATGCCGAAAACCAGCCTCTTCCCAATCAAAATGAAAGCTTGGTGGGAAGTGGAGTCCCAGACAGTCACAGATTTCTGTGCAGGCTTGGAAAGGCCATTACACCTTTGAGGATGAACCTGGATCGCTGGAACTTCGAGTCCATGACAGGAGGGGTCTTTATGGAGGTGTCGATGTAAAGAACACAAGTCACCTCTCGTAACGTCTGTGTGGCTTCTGGAAGAGTCAGTTCTTGGCCTTAATGTTTGATGTCATCTTATCTCTGTGACATGTAGTTTCCTTTTCTTTTTTAGAGAACTGCTGTAACAATCTTAACCATCTGCCACTTAAATAAGAGGAGATGTATTACTTTTAATGGAGAGGACACTTGTCCCAACAGGAGGAGGTTATGCATCAGGGAGGCAAGCCTGTGGCAGCTGCTTCTTAGTCTCTTTGGCTTCCCCGGGCATATATTTTGGTCACTGCTCTGCAGTCAAGCTGGCAGGGAGGGGGTGTCCCCAAAGAGCAAACAGCAAGTATGAGTGTTAGAGGCCAGAGAGAGCAATGCTAGTTCCTGGAATGGAAAGTTAAGTAATACGCAGTGTGGCCTGAGGGAGCGGAGAGGGAGCATAAAGCTAAAGAAAGATGCAGCTCCAGATCCCAGAGGGCCCTGTAAACCGTGTCAAAGAAGGTGGACTTTAAGGACAACAGTATCGGATTTAAAATTTTATTAGCCAGGTGTAGTGCTACATGCGTATGGTCTCTGCTACTTGGGAGGCTGAGGCAGGAGGATTGCTTGAGCCCAGGAGTTTGAGGTGCAGTGAGCTCTGATCTCACCACTGCACTCCAGCCTAAGTCACAGAGTGAAGCTCTGTCTCTAAACTAAAAACAAACAAAAGATTTAAAATTTTTGATCACTCCAATTGCAATGGGGGAGAGGGAGGAAGAGAACGGTGGAATCAGTGAGACTCATTAGAGTAGACTATTGTAGTAGTTGAAGAGAGAGGAGTTGATGGCTTGAACCTGCGGAGGCCAAACCAGGAACAGCAATTTTGGCACTAAGGGCAAACAACTCAAAACTGACCTTCAAACACTGTAATTCACGACATAGCTTGCAAATGGGTGTGACTGGTAATGTGCATTTTGATA
>NW_012151840.1:7214811-7216125 GCF_000956105.1 Propithecus coquereli
CTGAGCTCCTTGTAGCCGAACAGAAAATTCTTATATTTATTTCTTTATATAGTTTTAGAGACAGAGTTTCACTATATCACCCAGGCTGGTCTTGAACTCCTGGCCTCAAGCAGTTTTCCCACCTCAGCCTCCCAAGTAGCTAGGATTATAGCTGTGTTCTACCACATCCGGCTGTGAGTTCTTTCTTGAAGACAGATCCAAGTGGGACAACCACAGCCTTCCTCTTGTACCATGCGGATCTCCTTTTCCACACACATTGAGGGGTAGCTCTTCTGGGGGGTTCCAGTGGGCTCTCTTCCTGAAGGGGCTTAGAAAAGGGAGGTCAGCGGGAAAAAATCACAGACTGTTTCTGCAGTTGGTCTTGGGGCTGCAACTAGTAACTTACTAACTCCTTCCTTCATTATCCATTCTATATTCCACTCTCCCTCTCTGTTGGAGAGGAAACAACTATCATCTCTGCTGGTCTCTATGGCTTACCTGGTGGTGTAATACAACCCCGGTTCTAAAGGGGGTCTGAGTCTCTGATAACCTCACCCTTCACAGGCTGGGCTGCGCCTGCCATTGGTGTCAAAATTGGGCATGCAAAGTACCAAGAGCTTCTCAAGTGGATCACCTGAGTTCCACACATATTCCTGCCCTATTGTATAATCAGCCTTTGCTGATCAGGCCCAATATCCCTGTCCCCAGCCCACTCAGAGCTGCAACCTTGCATGTCACCAACATGTAGGCTGGAACAATATTCCTAGGTGTGGAATGTGTTGCCACCCAAAGAGGCTCTCCAAGCATTGTTTCCTTCTTGGTGGATGCAAGATGCAGCACTTGCCTTATCTCTTAGAGTGGATGTCCTAGCACACTCCTGACCACCCTATCCCGAAAAACTTTCCTGAAGGGGCAGGTCCCACAATCATCATAGAGTTTATGTCCCACTCTCTAGAGTTCATGTGTCTTACCAAGGCTTCCAGGTACAAGCCACCTCTTGCTCATTCTCCCAAATTAGCATAATGTCATTGATGCATGGATCATTGTGATGTTCTGTGGGAAGTCCAGATGGTCTGAATCTCTTCTGAATATATCATGACTTAGATTGGGAGAGTTAACATAGCCTCAGGATGGGGAGAAAACTAAGTGATTATTGTTGTCCAGTCCATGTGAAGGCTGTTTCTGATCCTCTTCCTGACTAGGATAAAGAAGGATATGTTTGCCAGATCAATGCCTACATGTCACGTACTCGAAGCTCTATTTATATGTTTAGTAATGAGATCACGTCCAGTACAATGGCTGCAATCAGGGCTTGGGTTGAGCTGGCAGTCGTCT
>NW_012151840.1:7216175-7218325 GCF_000956105.1 Propithecus coquereli
GCCTCGGCCTCCCAGAGAGCTAAGGCTTTTTTTGTAATTGAAATAGTAAATGTCATTGTAAAATCTGAACAGTACTAAAGGTTTACAATGAAAAGTATGTCTCCTTAACCAGAGTCAGCCACTGTTAATAGTTCTTGTGTATTCTAGATTTTTTTTGTTCCATTGTAAACTTATATTTAATATTTCTCTGCTATAAAAATTGGAACATACTATACCCCTGCTCTTCCCTTTACTAATTAATTTACTTAACACTGTATTTGGTAGTCTTGCTACATCTACTTTGTTCTTTTTAGTGACTGCTTAATAGGCCATTGTATGAATATGTTATTAATTTACTTAAATTGGTCTCCAAACTGATGAACGTTGAGACTGTTTCTAATTTTTGGTATTTGAATTAGACTTTTAAACATTAGATTTTAAATAAGCAAAGAGACACAAATTAATGAAGGAAGAATTCTAGGTGGTGAAAAAAGATTTATACATAGACAGGGACCACTAGAATTTTTGTGTCTAAGGAACTACTCTTGACTTGCCTAAGCCACAGGCTGAACGTTTTTATGAGGATGGAGGTGGAGAGTAGTGGGTGTTTATGCCGATCTTTGAGTCTGTGTGTTGAATTTGGATGTGACTTAAGCCTGGACATTTTCTAACAGGGACGGATCGAAGCTGGCCATAGCTACTTCTGTATCAATTAAAGATTTTTCAGGAAAGCAAGCTGCCACAGCTGTGAACACGGACCATACTCTCCTCTTGTAAAAATGCCTTCTTGCCCATCCGTGGCCGTCACTCTGTTGCGTCCTAAATCAACCTGTTATCATAATTGTTTCTCTGGGTATCCTAGCCATGGTGAGAAACCTGAAGTATTCGTGAAAGACAGAAAAGGTTTGCTGGCTTGAGTAGAAAGTTGTGTCAGGGAGGAATGAGAAGTGGGCTGTTTGTTTAAGGCCATCGCCCACTAGTTCCTCTTTTTTGTTTGAGTACGCTTTGTCCTCTTCTGCACTGATGTCGGAAGAATTAGTTTTAGGTCTAGCCACTTACCAGCTGTATCATCATAGGTAAGACTCAACATCTCCAAGCTTCAGTTCCCTCATCAGTAAAATGGGCATAATAATTCCCAGTTGGCATAAGTGTTGGGAAGATTTATTGGGCCAATGGATGTAAAAGGGCCTGTTTCATTTTACTTTTTTCCAAGGCCTTGACAGAATGGAGTTTGTAAGGCAATGTGTAATCCAACCCAAGACAATAGATACAAGCATGTTCTATTCTTTCCTGAGATGTGACTGCCAAGGTAAGCCTCCCATACCCTCAGCCTGTGTGCTACATTGAAACTATTTCTGAATGTCATCACCTTTAGGGGATTCTTACAAGATTTCTTTACATTTGTGTAGCACTTTATGGCTGGCAAAGAGACCTTAGCAACAATCATCTAATTTGAACCCCCTAGCAAACCTTCTGGGGCAAGTAAGGCACATTTTAGTCCCACATAACAGATAACATAACTGAGGCTCAGAGAGATTGATATAAAGAAACTGAGGCTCAGAGAAGACACATAAATAATAAACAGCAGAGACTAGGAATAGGTCACTTCTAGACTACTTCATGACTGATGAGGTAAGAGGTAGCCTCCCTAATCTCAATCTGCCAGGGTTTGGAATTCTTGAGTCTGTTTCCTCAATCATATTTTTCACCCTAGTAAAATGCATGCTACTTCTAAAATAATTGTTTTTGAAATAATAAATAACATTAGCGAAATATGGTTTGCAAAACATCTTAAAATCCATTGGCTCATTTGATTCTTATAATAAATAATTTAATTCTCACCCATGAGGTATGTAAATATGAGTTATTCCGTTTTTCAGACGAGGAAACAGGTTTAGGAATTGAGACCTGCCCAATGTCAACCAACCAGCAAGGAGCAGAGCCAAAATGGGAACCTGGCCTTTTGGACAGCCACTTCAATACCTTTTTAAACTTTCACTATTGTTATTATATTTTTATTATACTTTTATTGTGCTGAGTAATTGTTTTTTTAAAAAACTTCAAATTAGCTCACCTCTTGTAGACATACACTAAAAAACATTTATTGAGCACCTGTGTAAATTGCTCACCCTCTAGTTGGGAGAAAGGTAAATAAATAAATGGTTACAAGG
>NW_012151840.1:7219925-7222210 GCF_000956105.1 Propithecus coquereli
AAAAAAAAGAGTGAAACTTCCATGTGTAGCGAAGTATTAATTTTACCCAAAGAGAGGTCTGGCCTTGGCCCTCAGCTACTGGGAGACGATCTCTAGGCCCTTGGAATGTCCTGCCTGATAGGAATGTCTTTGTTTGCCTGGGGAGTTTGGCCACCAGATGGTCAAACGACATGATTTATAATGGGGGCTTTGGGATATGCCACATCAATTCCAACCTCCGGAGGAGCTGGAGACTAAAGGTCAGTTGTGTGGGCGGTATGTGATCAGACTCCAGTAGAAACTGTGGACACCAAAGACTTGGGTAAGGTTTCCGGATGGGCAATACTCTTCAGCACTGTCACACTTTGTATTAAATAGCTGGGAGGAGTAACGATGTCCGGAACTCCACAGGAGATGATCGAAGCTTTTAGCCCTTCCCAGATTTTGCCCTATGTATCTCTTCTTTTGGCTGGTTCTGATTTGTACCCCTTTGCTATAATAAAACTTTAGTTAAAGTGTAATGCTTTCCTGAGTTCTGTGAGTCGTTCTAGCAAATTATCAAACCTGAGGGATAGTGGGACGCCTGAACTTGCTACCGGTATATGAAGTAAGGGTAGCCTTGTAGAGCAGCAGTCCCCAACCTTTTTGGCACCAGGGATCATTTTCATGGAAGACAATTTTTCCACGGACCGGGAAAGGAGGGGATGGTTTCGGGATGATTCAAGCACATTACATTTATTGTGCACTTTATTTCTATTATTATTACATTGTAATATATAATGAAATAATTATACAACTCACCCTAGGTTGGGGACTCCTGTCGTAAAGGACTGTACCCTTACCCTGGCCTAACTCTGGGTAGCTGGTGTCAAACATCATTGCATCTCCCAAAAGCTGCTTTTAGATTTAGATTTTGGCACTTTCTAGCTCAGTTGCTTATCTCAGCTTCAATTTTTTAAAAACCTTAATTTGGGGGTCATCCCTGTCATATTTTCTTCACAGCATTAATTATGAAGATCAAAAATTAATTAAATGAGTTGGGCACGGTAGTGTATGCCCATAGTCCCCACTACTTGTGAGGCTGAGGCAGGAAGATTGCTTGAGCCCCCAAATTTGAGAACAGCCTGGGCAATATAGTAAGACTCTGTCTCCAAAAAAAATTACATAAATAATGTGTATGAAAGCTATTAACAGCAAACAAGAATATGCTGTTTAAAAATGTAAAGGGGTTAGGAATGGTGGCTCATTCCTATCATGCCAGCACTTTGGGAGGCTGAGGTGGAGGATTGCTTGAGGCCGAGAATTCAAGACCAGCCTGGGCAACATAGTGAGACCCCATAAAAAATAAGGAAAAAGTAGCCGGACATTGTGGCATGAAACTATAGTCCCAGCTACTCAGGAGGCTGAGGCAGGAGGATCTCTTGAGTCCAGGAGTTTGAGGTTGCAGTGAGCTGTGATACGCCACTGCACTCTAGCTCAGGCAACAGAGTGAGACCCTGGCTCAAAACAACAACAACAACAAAAACCCCAAAAAAGAAAAAACAAAACAAGATTTTAAGGAAGAGAATGAGAGCATTTTAGGCAGAGGGACTAGCAAGGACAAAGGCCCCAAGGTGGGAAAGAGGTTGGAGTGTTTGAAGAACAGAAAGGAGGTCTGTGCCGCTGGATTGGGGACAAGGTTGGAGATAGCCATGGGTCAATGGGTCGATGGGTCGATGGGTCAATGTGCTGGTTGATGAAGGGCCTTATTTGCCAGGGAAAGGATTTGGATTTTTTTTAAAGAGTGACATGAAGCTTGGATGATTTTAAGTAGGTGAGTGACAGGATTGCTTTAAGAAGACACTCCAGCTGTTGAGTGGGGAAGAAGAGAAGCAGAGAGAGAGTGTCAGGGGACTGTGCGGTTACTCGTGTGAGGGGCTGGCAAAGGAGGGACAGAAAGCCTGACATATTCTAGATGTGCTGTTAAGGTAGAACCAAAAAGACTTCCTGATGGATTAGATGTCGAGGACGGGGAAGGCGAGAGGAATGTGTATCAGCGGGGTCCTCTGGGAGGCAGATGCTGAGGAGTTAGGAATGTGCGAGGTGGAAGTGGGGAATGCCTAGGAGACAGGAGAGGAAGCAGGACTGGGCAGGGAGCGCCTCGGACTGAAATGCAGATAAAATCTTGGGCAACCCGTTGGAGAACTCGAGAGCAAAGGTGCCTCATTAGAGGAGTTTCCATTGGGCAGAAATGTCCAGGCCCTGGTAACCCCTCCATTCTGCTCCGTCACTGGCGGGGGTTGCCTTAGGAGTATGCCTTGGCTTGA
>NW_012151840.1:7226433-7226982 GCF_000956105.1 Propithecus coquereli
CAATTCTAATAGTTTTTGGGTGGAGTCTTTGGGTTTCTCTATATATAAGATCATATCATCTGCAAACAAGGAGAATTTGACTTCTTTTTTTCCAATTTGGATGCCCTTTCTTTCTTTCTGTTATCTGGTTGCTCTAGCTAGAACTTCCAGTACTATGTTGCATAACAGTGGTGAAAGTGGGCATCCTTGTCTTGTTCCAGATCTTGGAGGAAAGGCTTTCAGTTTTTCCCCATTCAGTATGATCCCAGCTGTGGGTTTGCCATACATGGCTTTTATTGTGTTGAGGTAAGTTTCTTCTATACCCAGTTTTTTGAGAGTTTTTGTCATGAAGCGTTGTTAAATTTTATTAAATGCTTTTTCAGCATTGATTGAAATGATCATATGGTTTTTGTCCTTTGTTCTGTTGATATAATCCATCATATTGGTTCATTTGTGCATGTTGAACAATCCTTGGATCCCTGGAATGAATCCCACTTGATCATGATGAATAATCTTTTTAATGTGTTGTTGGATTTGGTTTGCTAGTATTTTGTTGAGAATTTTTGCATC
>NW_012151840.1:7229262-7242015 GCF_000956105.1 Propithecus coquereli
AGTTTAGTCCATTCACATTCAATGTTATTATTGATAGGTGAAGACTTACTATTGCCATGTTGTTATTTGATTTCTGGTTGTCTTGTGGTCCTCTCTTTCTTTCTTCCTTTCTGTCTTCCTTTGTTAAAAGTGATTTTCTCTTGTAGTGTTAAGCAATAGAGTATTCTGTATTTGTGTCCTTACTGTTACCAGTGAATTGTTGAGTTGTATACCTTCAGAAGATTTTTTTATTGTTCATTAATGTCTTTTTCTTTCAGATTGAAGAACTTTGAGCATTTCTTGTAGGACAGGTCTGGTGTTTATGAAATCCCTCAGCTTTTGTTTGTCTGGGAAAGTCTTTATTTCTTGGAGATCCTGCTTTTAATTCTTTTAGATACATACTCTAAATTAGGATTACCAGATCATATGGTAATTCTCTTTTTAATTTTTTGAGGAACCATCATACTGTTTTCCACAGTGACTGCACCATTTTACATTTCTACCAACGGTGCACAAGGGTTCCTCTTTCGGTACTTTAAGACTTTATGACTTTTTCCTGGGGCAACTGTACTCAACCTCCTGCTCATTTATTCTTGCATTTATTCTTGCTCGTTTATTAAGCAGTGCCCTTGTTGGCTAGCCATTTATTTTGTCCCTAGGGACATCATATTCTATTAACCAACTTAATTCCCTACTGGTCAAGCTTCTTTGAGTGGCCTTTTGACTTTGCTGGTCATTAAGATAATTGTGACCCTCTGGCTTCTATTGTTGTCACCTGGCCTCTATTGCTTGGCATGGGGGTTGGGGTCAGTTATTCCCATTGCTATCAGTAATCCCAGCTCTGTTTATGACCTCTCCTACCGTCACCCCTGGCCTACAGAGAAGAGCCACTGCTGCGTCTAGTGGTGCTTGTGCCCCTCTCACCAGTGCACTCCTGATGGCCATGGTGAAGGGTGTGTCTTGGGGGTCTTCCACGGAACATAATCCCATGGTGAGTGTTCAGGCCTCAAATAATAGATTCATTCCTGCATGTCTACTTCCCTAGACTTTCTAATTCTTTCCTCCACTGCTGATGTGGCACTTCAAGCATTTTGACTTTGCTCTGGGGGCCATCACTTTTTCTAGGCTTTTAGGAGCACCCTAATAGTATGTTTGAAACCCTCTCATGGGGTGTGGCTGAAATGTAAAACCTGTATACCAAGAGTGCTCCCAAATGAATAAACTCTTTCTTATCTAATTTTATATTCTGGCATCTTAAAAAATCTAGATCCATGGGAACCTCCCTGGATACATGCTGGGTATTACTTCCTTTCCTCCCTTATAAGGTCCAGCATGTTCATCGCCGAATTATGCTGTGACTTAGTCCTAGTTACCATTCTAGTAGCCAGAGGAGGAGCCGGGGCAGATCTGAGGGCGCTCCTATTATCTTAGAGGGAAAAGCCTCTTCGTTGTCTTGCCTGGGCTGCAGGCGTGCTGGCTCTTCACAGGGAGGGGTGGGCCACCGTTGCAGGGTTCAGAGGAATCTGGGGAACCAAAATCTTCAAGGACATCCACCATCCAAGGTACCAAATGTCCTCATTCCGTGTGTTAGGGTTCCGGTCCAGGTTTTCTCATCCAGCGCCCTGATCCTGGCACAGCAGATCTACTGTGGCTGAGGGTTCTAGCTACCTGCCTCTCTGTTGAGCGGTTCGTCAGTTTTTGAAGCTCCACATCTCTCTTAATTTCTGAGTTGGTGCTTTGTCTTTTACTGCTCTTCTGCTGCAGGAGATAGGGGCCTCTTTTTAAAGAACCAAAGAAGCCTTTGGCCCTCATACTTAGTTTCATTTGTTGGTTATCTGCTTTTCCTTATCTCTCTGCAAGACACCAGTGCAGTTTAGTAACAGCCAATTCTCTGTCCTTGTGTGCATTGTTCCTTTGTACTTTCTAAAAAAGTTTTTAACTTTAATTTTTAAAAAATTGACACCTTGTCATTGTACATATTTATGGGGTACAATTTACCCTTGTACTTTTCAAATGCATGAATCATTTCACTGGCCAAGTGTTGCCTTCCATCAGATCATTCTCCTAAATTACCACTGGTGAAGTTTTTCTAGGTAGAGACTGCTCCCAGCTCTCTACTATTTTTCCTTCAAATTTTGCTTGCAAACTGAAAAGTTCCTTTTTTAGTTCCTCTTTCTTGCAATTCTTTATCACTGATAGCTAAGAAAAGCCTGTAGATACTTTTTAACATTCTACATGAAAATCTCTTTAGGCTCCTCCAACAAGTTTATTAGGTATATTCTCTAGCTTCCAAGTTACCACAGGTGACAGTTTTGTAAATTATTTTACAACATGGGAGATCCTTCTCCATTCTCTAATAGCGATTTCCTCCCTGCTCATCCGGACCCTAGTAACAGTCCCCTTGCCGCCCTTCTAGGATGTCTGTTACCTGGTCCCAATGTCATTGCTACGTGTTTTAGGTTTTAATTATGGCAGCATCCTACTTCCAAGAACCAATTTGTATTTCACTATTTATTGCTGAGTAACAAACCACCGCAAAATGTAGTGGCTTAAGACAGCGACAATTAATTAATTTCTCACGATTCTGGGGGTTGACTGGGCGGTTGCTCCTCTGGTCTTGCCTGGTGTGCTGCCTTCAGCTGGAGGCTTGGATGTTGGGATGGATCCGTATGGTTTCAGGGTCTCTTTTACCACATGATCTCATATCAAGGTGCTAGTGCAGGCTTCTTACATGCATTATGAAAGGGTCATAGAATGCAAACTACAAGATTCCTGAAGTCCTAAGCTCCGGAACTTACACAGTGATATATTCTATTGGTCACAGCAAGTCACAAGGCAAACCCAGATTCAAGCAGCAGTTGGAGAAATAACAATGCCTCTCAGATGGGAGGAACAGCATGCAAAGGAGGTGTGGAGGGAAGTTGATTCATTGAAGACCATTATTTAACGATCTACCACATTTATAATAAGCTTAAGATCCTAGTTAGATGCCCAGGTAAACATTCCAAATAGGCCCTTGGCTGTAAGTGCCTTGAGGGGAGATTTAGGTTGGAGAAATAGATTTGGGATCATCAACATATAGACACGGTGCTTATGTGAATCATCCTGCCTTCCGGGTCCCTGGTTGCTGCGTGAGTATGGACTGCCGTGAGGCATGGAGCTGGTCAGTGTGGCCTTCTGCAGCTGGCGCTGGGTAGAGGCAGGGGGAAGAGGAACATTCTGTTTTTGAGGTGGCTCTAAATCCACTCCCCTTCTTGCTTACCGAGCACTCCACTAGCCCTCTCCCACCTCCACAGAGACACAAGCATTAGGGATGGAGGTTAGGACAGCTGTCCTGCATGCCAAGGACATAGGACAGGAAACTATTCCTTTGCCTTGTTTTGCCATCTAAAGAAAGGAACCTTGGGAGAAAGGGGCTGTTTGCTGTCGTGGTTTTAATATTTGGAAGAAGGAAAAGCAAGAATGGGGTTGAGTCTAGTATTTCTGAAAAAAAGGGGTGATTTCTGAGCTATTCCAAACCAGCAGGAAAGACAGGAGAGATAACCCCAATTTGTCCAAAGCAGGAAGCAAAGAGGAAAAGGAATTAAGAGTTGGAGATCATGATACAGATCAAGAGTTCTAGTGCTACCTGCTCTTCAGTGAGTGACTTTTCCTCATATTAAGTCTCTATGAAAACTGCCGTATGTCCACCGTTTCTGTAGTTGCACCGACCTCTATACTTCTATAATTTATGAGGAGTTGGGAATGTTTATTCTCCCATTGCTCCTCAACCTTAATGCAGTTTCCCCTACATTTGTTAACTCTCCAAGACCCTATTTTAAACTGGTCCTGCTAATTTTTGCATTCTCTCTGTCCTTGCTTCTGACCCCAGGGTTGGGATGAGGATGGGGTGAGGCATGTACAACGCTTTCTGGCTCCATCTTTCATTTCCTGAGCAGAGATGGGCTGCACTAATTGACCTCGAGGGTCTCAGCTGTGCTAAGTTGGGTGTTTGTTAGATCTCGTTAGGCTCGTAATTAGCGCAGGGAATCTAGGTCAGGGGCAATGGGTTGGAGTGATGGTCTCCTGGGACATGCATAAAGGTGGGGAATAGCAAACAGCCTCCCCACTCTGTGGGTAGGGTGAGCCTGGGGAAGGGAATGGTGGGATTCGTGTCACACACACAGAGAAACAGACACAGGATCACATGTGCAGAAAGGCGCTCAAACTCTGCTCTGTGTGTGTGTGTGTGTGTGTGTGTGTGTGTGTTCGCTCCTGCATTTACTCGGGTTTCCTTCCAACCTCTCCATATATGGTGCGGCTCTAGAGCAGGCTGGGGATTGGCTGCTGTTGTTGGGAGATTGGGAGGTAGGGAGAAAGCAGAAAAAGAAAGGAACCCAGCTCGGGGAAGGGAGTGCGAAGGGGGAGGGGTAGCCGAGCTTTGAGGGCTGCAGAATGAGGCAGGGTCTGCTTGCCTGCGGGATTTAGAGAGGGGCGAGATCCTTTGGGACTGGTTTCTGGGGAGAATGAGGGAAATGTACGGTTGGCAGAGGGTTGGGAGAGTGAGAGGGTGAGGAGGCAACAGCTATTTCCCAGGGCCAAGCTCTAGGCTCAGCGGCAGGGGTTGTGGGGGCTAGAGCAGGAGTTAGGGAAACGTGTTTTTCTCTCCTCACCTTCTCTTTTCACCCCAGGCAACCTGTGCTGTGGAAACATCCTGCAAATGCACTCGTCAGCGTGCCAGGCCGGCGCCTCGGACGCTCCTCCTAATGCAGGGAGGTCAGGACTGTGCGGTACCTTTCTCAGCACCCAGCTGCCTAGTTAAACAACTTGATGGTGACGAACAGGAAAAGTTGAGGAAAATGTCATTGAAACACGAATCAAGCATTTAGTTCTCTACCTGGCGCGACCCCTCACCCCATGTCACCTCTGTGTCCTGGATTTCCCCATCTCCCCATCCCAGGGCCTCCCAAAGGAGTTTCTCTTTTCCAGTTTATTTGGGTAAGAAGGGAATACAGCAAAGTTGTTGGGAGGGAGGAGGGGAGGAAGAACAAATGCGCCCTGAAAACCTCTGCCGGCAGCTGTGTAGGGAGAAGGTGGCCGCGCAGCCCGAAGCTCCAGTCCCCCCATTTATCACAAAGCCCAGTGACTGGGAGGAATAGGGAAATACTGCAGGTCAAGGGGCTGGAACGAAGGCGGGAGGGAAGAGAGGTGCTGGGAGGAGGGAGACTACAGTAACTGCATCACCATCCTCCTGCCATGGTGCCAAGGCTCAAACACGTACGCAGAGTGAACAGAAATCATGCTAGTAGCCACCGCAAGGGTATACTTTAAGCTGTTTTTCTAGTGGCTTTGTGCTAAGCTCTGGAATTCTTGAAGACCAGGGACCAGGCTTTTCTCCCTCTTTCTAGCTCTAGCCTTAAACACAGTACCTGGTGTGCTCTCTCCTCGGCAGAGAGGAGAGAGAAATATGGGCACAGCCTGTGGCCTGGATTAAGCCAAGTGACAGTGATTAACCTGTGCCCAGCCCTCATCAGCCTGTGCTCCCACCACCTGAGCCAGCTGTTCATTGCTCACTGAGTCAAACTCATAATCGTAGCCTCAGCAGCCGTCAACTGACTGACAGGCATTTTCCACACACTGTCCTTCCCCATCCAATGATGACTCTGCAGGTTGCAGATGAGAAAGCTTGTGCCTTGCCCAGGGCCTCAGCACCAAAAAGTCAGAGTTAGAATTTGAATCCAGGTCTTTCTGGTTTCAAAGCTGGGCTCATTTCACTTCCTTGTGGCCTGGATGTTCGAGCAACTGCTGGAGAACTGGAAACTGCTGGTTTTGGTGCCGTATGAGCCCAGGAGCACAGTGCCCAGCTCTTCTCTTAGTCTCCTGAGGTCCCTGATCTTTCTTTCTGTGTCCCTCACCTGCCATTCTCCTCTCCAGTGTCTCCCTCCATTTTCTGGCTCCCTTGGGAGCCACAGATAATTGGCATGTTGGGATACATACGTCATTCTTGCTTTTGTCTTTTTCCTTATTATGTGGAAACGACAAGGAAGAAAAAAAGAGAAAAGGGAAAATGCTGGTAAAATAAAATCTATACAAAGATACAGACTTACAAAAAGAAAGTCAGTCTAACTTTAACCCAGACCTTCAATATTTGTGACAACAGGTGGCTCTGCTGACCATGCTTGGAGTTTTGGAGAGTGAAGCCAATTTGGAGGACAGGAAACCTAGGTCCTCTCACCTCACACCCCAGGAGACCTTGGGGATGACAGTAAGGTGGCACTCTCGTGCACTTTCCGTCACTCATAAGGATACTTGCTCCTCAGGGAAGAGACGAGTTAGATAACTACTAGATCTAGGCCAGATCTGGGGGAAATCGTGATGGCAGTGAGTGGTAGGGCACTAAAGAGAGCAAGAATCCCTCCTTCCTTAGAGATGGTTAACACATTTAACTGCCATGTGAGTTGTATTTAACTCAGGCTAGTTTTGAGCCCAGGGCCTGGTGAAGCAAAATCCTGCAGTTGGTTCCTGAAAATCTTACTTGTTGATGTTGTTACAATTAATATCGACAATTTAATTCTAAAAATGTGAATTGCATTGCCTCTAACTCATGCAAACAATAAAAAAAACAAATTAGAAAGGATTGTTTTAATAAAACACCGTGGCCCCAGGGAAAAAAATTTTCTAGTGTGGCAGTCAATGTGTTAAACTAGGAGAGATTTCCGCATCTTCCTTATGTGGGCTGTAGGAGTAACGTTGGAGTAGAAGAATGGGAATTGAAGGGTCTGTTTGTTACTCCTGCAGGATTTTCCTTGTCTCCCTCCTACCCCACTCAACATTAGGGCAGCCTCTACATGCATTCGTCCCCATTTCCTCTCCCTTCTCCCCTCACTCCTAGTGAAGCTCTAGGCCTCGGCTCTTAAGAAGTGAGAGGAGATCTAGGGAAGAGGATCAGGAAGCTAGCAAGGGATATGCTTCTAAGTGTTTTTTTTCACCCCTCATTTACTTGACTGATGAAGTTCTCTGTCCCCTTCTTTCCAAAAATCATTCATGTCTTGCCTTCACAGCTCTTCTCTGGACCTGATCACTGTTATTACACCTAATCTTAGAAACTTCAGAAGAAAGAAGCACACAAAGTAAGATGACCTGCGTAGAACCTGCCATAGACAAGAACACAAGGAGGGCTGGCAGCCCCAGAGGTGTTTAGGAAGGATGGCGGTATGAGCACAAGGATGTTTTTCTGAAGCTGGGGCTTGATTAGTGTTGGAAGAAAGATTTGAGGAAGGAGAGGGAGAGGCTACAGGAAACCCTAGCTTGGCCGAAAGAGGAACCTGGACACATGTTTGGTTTTCCCCTTCATCCTACCCAGCTTGCATCACAAAATCAGTTTCATTCTTAGTTCAGTTCTTCCGTGGGGTCAGCTGTCTCTAGTTCCCCTTGCTAGGTCCCCCAGTCAAATAACCAAACCAGTCCCATCCATCTAAGGTTGTACCTTTGAATAAATGTTGGGAAGGGTGTGGAACATGAAGAGAAAAAACACCTCAAATAAGAAAATCCAGGCAGCTCGATTTCCCTCAGAGATTGCTGTGAGTGCGAAGCCAGCGTCTGGCTGGGGAGGCTAATTCCACACATCCTCCTCAAGGCTGGGGCAAATTTCACTTCTCCTATGTGCATGGAGTCGGCGCTGGCCTCCACATCCCTAGCTAGAGTTGGGCAGCTCAAATTTCACCCACAAATAAACCTGGACTGGGTGCAGTGGCTCATGCCCGTTAACCGCACTTCGGAAGGCTGAGGCAGGAGGATTGCTTGAGTCCAGGAGTTTGAGAAACACCTGGGCAACACAGTGAGACCCTGTCTCTACAAAAAATAAAAAGACCCCTGTAAACTTGGAAAGGGACATAAGAGAAAACCTCCCCTGTTGCCCTTTCCTTCTAAATTTAGAAGCCTATAACATGCTGGGGAGCAGCAGTGCGTTTCCCATTATGCCGTAAGGTGGGCGGTGTGTGTGTGAAATGGTCAGACTGTGTCTTTATTTCCCTTTCTCTTTGTCCAGGTGGAAGCTTCTCAATACTGCTATAGCGGTCACCTCCTCAAATCTGAGGTGGGTAAGAAAGGAAAAGTGGGTCGGGAAAGAAGGGTGGTAGGGGTGTCAGGCATCAGCAAGAGCAATGAGTTTGTGTTTTGTTTTCTTTTTTTGTTGAGGTAAATAAAAAAGCTTTATCCTGCAACACTTGGAGATAAGAGTCTGTCCACCACCCCCCAAGTTCCAGAACCTGTCCCCGTCCTCACATCAGGCTCTTCCGGTGCTGACTGTGCGGGGTGGTCTGTCTGAGGTGGGAGTCGGGGCTCTGCAGGTCCATCTGTCTGTACAGGTCTCTCAGCTCCCTGACCTCCTGCAGCACCCTCTTCGCCTGGCTCCAATTTGAGGACGCCTCTCCCAGCAGCCGCTCTGTCTCCAGCAGCAGCTGCTCTGACTCAGAGTCGGGTGGAGACCGAGGGGGGTCCTTGGCCTTTCGCTTCCCATCTCCCAGTCCCTGAACCTCTGCCAGCAGCTCCTGAGTCTTCTCCAGTTTCCTTGCTACCAGGTCCTGGATCCGGGACAGCTGCCCCGGGTGGGGTAGGGTGGAGGTTGGGGGTTTCTCATCCTGCAGTTGGAGGGTGTGGGCTGGGGCAGTGTCCCGCTGAGACAGAATCTCCTCCAGGGAGGCACAGCGGCCTTTCTCTGTGGGGGTCAACTTCTTGGGTGCCTGGGGGGTGTAGGTGGCCCCCTTGTCTGGCTTTTCCCAAGGCCGGGGAAGGCTGCTTGCCCGGTCTGAGGAGGGCTGGATACGGTCTGAGTCTGCTCTCCGCCGGCTGCTGGCCAGTTGGGCCACAGACTTGTCCAGGTCAACCCGAAAGCTCTCAGCACAAGAAGTTGGTTCCTCAGGGGAAGAGTCTTCCTCTTGGATCAGGTCCAAGGTCAGCATCCCATCCGAGGTAGAGGTCGAAGCCTGGGGAGTAAAGAGGGGAAGGAAGGAGGTAAACTGTCTGAGAGAGGAATATAAGTTGTGGTCATTCTTTTCTCAACACACTGTCCCTGAGTGCGAAGCCCTCCACTCTTGACTGGGCCCTTCTACTTAATTTGCTATTTATTATTCCTTTGATAGTGATTTGAGCTTTTCTTTCTTTTATTTTTCTGTGATTGCATTTTCTCCTGCTTTGTTTCCCACATTCCCCACTTTACTACACACTTTCTGAGGAGCGTCTTCTTCCTCTGTACCGAGCATCACTCTGGGTTTGACACCACAGGTGCTGCCCATGGACAGTGACTGTCCTCTTCCGTCTGCATCTCCTGAGCCACACGCTTCAGCCCCCTTTGCTATGGGGAACTCAGAACCCCTTGCCTCATGGTACAAACTTGTTCTCTTATTTTCAGAATACTATAAAAAGAGATGAGGGTAGTCAATACTTCATATGAAATTATACGTATGTTGTTTTAATAATTTCTTACAGGAATCCATGAAGGCAGGCATGATTATTGCCCCATCTTACAGTTGGAGACATGCAGCTTCAGGGAACCACATGGGTAGTTAACTGCAACATGAGGCTCCAGCTCGGGTTCTCCCTAACTCTAAAGCCTATGTTCTTCCCACTATAGCTGACTGCCTCTCTCTCTGGGAACTTAGAGCTTGGTAGAATGAAAGAAACCACTACTCTGTATGTTACAGGGGTTCACTGTGATCCTTCCTCCTCCGAATGCCTGTGGTACTTGATGCTGTTGGCCATAGGACAGTCAGCCACCAGACAGCAGCTTACACTGTGTGGCACAGTCCTAGACCCTTCTAATTTCACCTTCCTCTGGGTATAAGTCACTTTCTCCAAAAGATGATAAAATTATTGAGAGAAGAAATTTTTGAACTTATAAGAGGTACGGAATTAATATTTCTGACTTAGATCAGGCAGGGGTGTGGGGTGGAGGGACTTTCCTAGCCTTCGATCTTGGCATCGAGGGGGACTCCGACAAAGGTGTCTGGTGGTATACAGTTCTGTCCAAGATGCACTGACACAGAATTGGCCCTTTGGAAATCTTTACTTTATTATAGTTTTACATACCACGGCCATTAGGTGTCCCCTAGTTGGGGGGCGGCGGGAGTGTTGGATTTTTGCCCTGTCTCGAGTGGGGTGGGCGAGATAGCTGTCTTCCTCAACGGTGACCTGAAGAGACACACTGTGAGTCATGGATGTTCTTCAGAGACCTCTGTCCCAACCCAGCAGCCCCCAAAGCTTGAACATGCCTGGACTGGGAAATAAACCCGCCCCATTAATGGCTTCTGAGCAAATCCATGGGCAAAGGGATTTAAAGGACATGAAGGGGCTCCTTAAGCTGACCCAACACTACACTGGCTCATGCATCATGAAGGAGGGAAGAGGAGCTGTCAGAAGAGACTTAGAGAGAAGGCGGAAGGAGAATAGCGTTTTCAAAAGGGAGATAAAGAAGTAGAGCTGGTGGGGGGCACATCGGGGGGGCCCTCCTGCACCGTAGCCCTCCCTCTTTGGTGCATCACAGCCACTCCCTCTGCCCAGCACCCTCTCCCCACAATGAGCCCCCGACCTCGTCCAGGATGCGGTTCTTGGCTCGGGTGATAGCGGAGTTGAGGGCACTGATCCATGATTCCTTCTCTTCTGGACTCACTGCCAGGAAGATCAGGTTGGGGGCCTGTGAGGGGAAGATTCTTGTTTCAGCCAGGGTTTTAGAGTTGGTGCCTCACCTTGACAGTGAAGAAATAAGAAATTATAATCTCATTCTCTCAGATCCAGCTCCTGGAAGGAGAGAGATTCTGCTTCCAGAGTCATCCATCACTTCAGGAAACCCAGCCTCTATTTCTGCAAAATGTATAGCTTGGAGGTTGTTTTAGAAATGACCAACGAAGAGCTAAGAAGAGTATTGGTACTGGAAATAAGTAGAGGAAGTATGATAAAGGACAGTATTAAAATAAAAATCTTTAAATGTTTGAGGAAATAGAATGTGACAGGAATAGTTTCCCTGGGTTCCTTCAGACAAGAGAAAGTAGATTTAGAACTTCAACCAGCCATCAGGGTACACAGACCAGTGATTTTCTCCCAAGTGATGTACGTGTGCACACGTGTGTATGTGTGTGTGTGTGTATCTGTGGGAGAGAGAGAGAGAGATATGATCTCTGTGGCTGAATAGGTTGAGGGCTGACCTGCCTAGAGGGAAGGAAATGGCCACAATATTCTCAGGTTAAATAATAAAAGCCAGCAGGAGAGCAATTCAGGGCCTTGAGCCAAGACTGCTGAGAGAGAGAATCTGAAGGGGAACTTCTCCCCTGCCCAATGTCCCAGTGGCCAGGGTGGCAGGAGAAACATACCGTGTTGCCGGGCTGTTTGGAGTGGGCAAGAGTAAACTTGCTATGGTTTTTCTTGCTCCTGCTCTTGGATTTCCGGAGCTCTTCACACTTCTCATAGTCACTCAGGTCAAATACCTCTTGAATATTTTTCTCATCTTTTACCTAGGGGAGGGTTGGGGGTAAGGTGAGGAGGATAAAATCACTTAGCCCTTCCCCCCAAATTGTTAGTTTAGATCATCTTGGGAACGAGAAGCCTGAGGAGGAGGAGGGAAGACAGCACAGGAAAGGCCATGGTACCCAAAGGCTATGAAGGCCTGACGTGGGTGACAAGACTGGGGCAGCCCCCATGTCCTGACTCCTCAGGTGGGTTCTGTTTAAACCCTATCCCCATTCTCCTCAGCCAAGCTACCATTTCCAGAGCCCTAAGATGCCTCTCTTCACCCATGGCCCCCACTCTGTTCCTAAAGTACATAGCTCATGTCCTAAAAAGGCTCATGTTCTTAAAGGGACATGGTGAATAGGTTTATCCAATCATCCTGAAGCAAGAAAGACCTGGATACCCTTGATGGTCCAGAGGAAGAAGACAAAGGTGGGGCCAGTATCGGGGCACATCTGGAGGGAGTGAACGGCTGCCTCCGGCCTCCCCAGTCACATGTAGTTCCTACCCCTCCTTACTCCCACCAAGGTACTGTGACAATCCAACCTAATCCTCCAGACATGAAAAGCCATTTAAATTATCCACCTATCTCTAGGCAAAGATGCACTTAGACTCTCCCTGGATGACTGAAACTTCAGACTTAGAAGTGTAGTCTTCCAGGGAGTCCTCTGTTATCTCTTTTCATTATTCCAGTTTGAATGCCTGAGTCCCTTTATTGCCAGGAAGCTCTTCCTTGTATCTAAGCTTAGCCCCTCGTGCTGTAGTATCTGTCTTGCACTCTGCTTCTACCTTTAGCAGCTTCAAGCAACATTTGGCTCTTAATACTTTTGCTCAATGTCTAATCAGAGACCACTATTCTAACGACATCATCCAACCTCTACCAGCCTTTTCTGAGCATCAAAAAACAAATTCTATTAACATTCCTTCAAAGTTCCATTTTAAACTTCTCAGAATTTTGTTTCCTTTCCCCTAAGGTGGTATTCTCTGTAGCTCTGGTACCCTGAGTAGATGTGTCTTGGCTTGCAAGGACCAAAGTTACAGAGGAGAGACTTAGTTACTGGTTCCAGATGGAGTGGCCCATTCACCCTCTGCTACGTGAGCCTGGGGCTGGAATACCCCAGGAATGAGTTGGTCATGTTTTTCTGGGACAAGAAATGAAAACCAGGCCGGGCGCGGTGGCTCACACCTGTAATCCTAGCACTCTGGGAGGCCGAGGCGGGTGGATCGTTCAAGGTCAGGAGTTCGAGACCAGCCTGAGCAAGAGCGAGACCCCGTCTCTACTAAAAAATAGAAATA
>NW_012151840.1:7242250-7259546 GCF_000956105.1 Propithecus coquereli
CTCATATCTTCCTTGGAAGACATCTACCTTCCCTGACTGGAATTATTTCACAGCAGAGCCCCTACTTCCCAAGTTCTGAAAGAGGAACTGTGTGCATGGAGGTGTGACCTCATCTATCCCCCTAGTTCTTGTTAGCCTTGAAGTGGGGAAGCGGTTCTCTCTCAATCCCCAGCCCACCTATAGTCCTGTATCTGTCCGTCCTTCTGAACTCTGCTGTACCCTGGGCTGACGACAGCTCCATTCAGGTGCATGACTGCTCATATGTCCATATTTGTTTGAGCAAGGGTTGCCTCCTCTGGGGTTCACGCCCTCCCCCAGTGGGGAGGCTCCCTTGCTTTGGGCTGGGAAGTGACCAGAGGCCTTGAAAGATTATGGGTGGAAATGGGACAAGGTGCTGGCAAGGGGTGTCTGAGAACAATTCCCAGAAACATGGGGCAGGGATGTAGGATGATGCATCATCCCTCCTCTCCCCCTCCTTTTCCAGAGTGGAGACTATCAGCAGAGTCCAGAAACCTTGGAGAGGAAAGTGCTGGGTGTGTGAATGTAGCCAGGGGAAGAGAGTAACTTGTTCTGTTTTCCTTAGGGGAAGGGAAGGGAGTTATTCTGGCTTGGACACATGCTGATAAGGAGCTCTGTGGAGAGGAGATATTGACAGAGGTTAGCCCTTGGTTGGGTGGGGGTAGGACACAGGATGAGGCCAACGATAGGACAAGTATATTCTAGTGCCCAGGGAAGATGGACAATCCCAGGAGCCTTGTTCACCACTGTATTCTGTTTTTTCCCCCTATCTAATTCCCAAAGTTTCATTTATAATTTCCCATCTTCCAAATTAAACCTTCCTTTCCCCCAATTCTTTATCCTTGCCCACAGAAAGGGATTTTTCCCATGCTTGCCAAAAGAGTTGCCCTGAACCCAGTTTCCTCTACCATGGGGTCTCCCTATGGTCTAGCTTCTGTTCCTATACATTAGCCTGTGCTTGTAAGGTGCCTCTACCCTCTCTGAGAAAAAGTGCCCTTTGAGAATGAGGAAGAGGATTAACAACAAACACAGAAGGTGGTGGAGGCAGTTGTGGGATACTCTGCCTTTATGAGAGGAAGTAACAAAAAATGACTGGTACAAATTCTGGGAGAGGGTTAGGCATTTTCTTGGATTAACAGTAAATTACAAACATTATACGCTGCATTTTTTCTTTTTAAATCTTGAATCTGTTGGCTCTGAAGCTTTTGGGAAGTGGGCAGAATAAAACCTAGAGTCCTCTGTCAGCTTCACCTTTAACCCATGCCCACTGTAGCGTGGAAACTGGCTCTAAAGAGAAACAGCAATATGCTCAGTCTTCTCTTCCTGTGCCCTTCCCGGCAGGAGGCAGTTGGCTCTGTAACCAGTCAGATGCTCCTGACTCATAGGACGTTAAACATCCTAAACATCCTAGGCTGAGGTCATTCCATCCTTTCCCCTGCCTCTGTACCCCTTCCTCCACAAAACACACTCTTTTGCCCCCAGACTCTGCTCTTTGGGCAAATACAAACAAGAAAAAAATATCTTACTCCTTCTACCCTTTCACTGTTCTTATGTTTTCCCTTTGACGTGTAGGAAGTTCTCCCTGATTGCTCACTACGGTTTCCTGCAATTATGAAGTTCAGGAAAGATAGGAGGTACACTTTGACACTTGCCTTTTTTTTTTCTTAAACTAGAAAGCCAGAAAATATTGGAGAAAACTTTCTGTAGGATTTGTGATTGGCCAGAGGAAACCCTTAAAAACAAGTCCTCCTGAGTCTTCTCTCACCTCACTCCTAAGAGTCTCCATCACCAAGTTCCTAGCTAAGTGTAAACAGCTGGGTTTCAACATCCTTAAGAGGGATCGCTTTGGCTGTGGCACAGCTTAGCTCTTCCCTAGCTGCCTCAGTAGATGTTCTTTTCAGACAAGTACTTTCTCTTAGACTACATGTGGATCTGTTTCAATACCATAAAAGGATTTATTTACCTAACTATAATCTACCGAGTAAGAGTGTCTACTGCAGAAAGCAGAAGAGGTTAGAACGTGGGGAAGACTTCCCTGTTAGCCCTGGGTGAGGGAAGCCGGGATTGGGGAAGGGTCACCTTAACGGGAACACAGGACAGTCTCCCAGGCTGTACCCACACAGTCACCAGGGACACAGTCACAGGGGTAGTGATTGGAATGACTTCTAACCTACGGAGGGGCAATTCCAGTTTCTCAATATTATTATGTGTTACTGATCCCAAGAGTTGGGGAGAAAAGGGAGAAGAGTATGGATTCAGTGATCTGAGCTCAGGTTCTGGCCCAGTGTGGACTGTGGTTTTGGTGGTTAACTACAGAGCCGAAGCTATCCAGAGACATGCAGGGGTTCATAACTCCATTTTCCTCCCTTCTGATACAAATGGGGGGTGGGCAGGCAGTGGGTGGAACATGAGCTCCTCGCCTTTTTAGAAAAGTGGAGTCAGGGTGGGGAACAAGGAGCATACTGGTTAGGGACACTGGCTTCAGCATAATAATTATCTGCCACTCACAGATACTCTACCGGAGGACACAGGAGACTGACCCTGGGCTGCATGCGTGTTTTCTATGATTCAGGGCGGACGCACTGTTGATATGACCTGTGCGTGTCCCTGCTACAGACAGGAAAACGAGGCTAGCTCGGTTGAGGTAGGGGACAGGAAGGGGTGGAGAATAAGCTGAACAGAGAGTTTCAGCAGCAACAACAAAGAAAAAAAATTCTATATTTTGGAGGCCAGGATAGGATAGGAGGCAGCAAGGGACACTCGGAACTTTTGGGACATCTTGGGAGGGGATTATCATTGTTATCAGAAAGGTATTTGCAAAGGAAAAATACTAGATAAGAGGCAAACTCAACTTTTAATTCGCACTCAGTTCTCCCCACTAAAGGGTGACCTTTCTCTGCAGCCAAGAGGGTGTAGAGACTAATCGGACCGCTGAACTTGCTTCTGGAGAAAATGGGGGGTGGATTTAGATGAGCCTCCTGTGGAGTGATAAAGTGTGGAATGTGAACAAATCCGGATAGTTAGAGGCAAAGGGCACCTACCTCCTTATCAGAGATGTAGAGCTGGTCCCCTTTCAGCACCACATAGCGGTTCTTCCAAATCTCCCTGAAAATCCCTTTCCCGCAGAATTTCCGGACCCAGCCGACCTTCTCAGGCGGTGCAGACTGATGGTTTCCATCCAGAGGCCCCTGCCCCAGGGGCAAGATAAGAACCAGACGATTAGGTGATTATAGCTTTTTCCTTCTCTCCATTCCATCTCTTACGGCCTCCTCAGTTCCCCTCTCCCCTCCGAAGGCTGGAGTCGGGGAGCCCAAGGTTCGGTCCCCACTTCTTAAAAGGTTTCCACTTGGAGGAACTCTCTTCCCCATCGCTCCCCTCCCCCCTGCAGAATAAACAACTGAAACGGAGAGGAAGGGGCTCGGGCAGGGCCGGAGCAGAGAGGTGGCTCCGATGGTTTCCATCCAGGTCCCCCCTCCCCCAGTCCGTCTTCTCGCAGCGCCGGGACTAACGGCATCTATTTTATTTCTCATTGTCTTCTCGCCACCGCAGAGCGCGATGCCAGCGGCCGCCCGTCGCCCACGGGAGGGGCAGGGTGCGGGTCGGGCAGAAACTAAGCCAAGTTAAAGCCCCCCGACGCAAGTAAACAAACAAAAGCCCCCACCGGTGCCTCGCGGCGGAGCCGGGCGCACCCGGGCGGAGGGCCGAGGCCGAGGGCACCGGCAGCCGGGGCGGGCGGGGCGGAGGCGCGGCCGGAGCCGGGGTCTCGCGCCGGCCGATCGCAGCCCCGACGGGGCCGAGGTCGTCGGAGCACGGAGTCAGCTGCGGTGGCAGGGCCGGCGGGTGCACTCACCCTCTTGGCGGAATTGTTCTTCTTCATCATTCCGGGTGGGCGCGGGCGCGGGGCCACGGGCCGAGGGGCGGCCCCGTGTCGGGGCCGAGGCCGCTTCGAGGGGGCGCCTTCGCAGCAGGAGGGTGTCGGAGATGCCCCGGCGCCGCCGCCGCTCCTTCCTCCCGCCCTCCCTCTCCCGGACTCTCCCCTTCTTTGTAGCTCCGGTTACACTAAAGGCCGGCCTCCCTCGCACTCGCACACACACGCACGCCCGCTCCCCGCCCCTCGGCGCCCTCCATCCCGGCGCCCACGCGGCCCGGGCCCCCGAGCGCGCCCCCGCCGCCCGCCCGCCCGGCCCGGCGCGGCCGCTCCCCCGGCCCGGCGCGCTGTGGGCGGCCCAGCCCGCGCCCCGCAGCTCCATCCGCGGGCCGCTGACGTTGCCAGTGCAGAATAAAGGGCGAATCGCGGAGCCGCAGCTCGTGCGCTCCCCGCCCCCCGCCTTTGTTTCTGACTCACCCAGGGTAGGGAAGACAGACCTAAACCCAGTCGAGGACGCCTTGCAGGGGGCAGAGACCCGCACGCGGACGGACAGCCGGGGCGCGAGGTGGAGCCGGAAAGCCAGAGCGGCCGGACCTGCCGGGAGACCAAGCAGAGCGGGCCGAGTGGATAATGGAGAGACACACCGACTCGTGAAGACCGGAGACGACCGAGATCGGGATCGTCTCCCTCCCACACCGCAAACACAAACAAGAGCGTGAGCTGGGAGGGCGCGCCACCCAGACCTGGCATCAGGAATTTGCGCTCCCTGGGTGGTAGAGTGGCCTGGGCAGGTCAAATGCTGGGGAAAAGTTTTGTGCTTCGGAGGGTGTCGACGCTTTGGGGGATGGGGTGGGAGAGAAGTTAATAATGTTAATACACATTTCTTCCAGTTTACAAAGCCTCAGGCCTTATGTGAGCCTCGGGAGAGTAACCCTAAGTATGAGGTGGATATTATGATCTCCATTGCACGGGGAGAAAAGTGAGGCTCAGAATGGCTGAGGGATTTGCAGACACACTATAAAAATGTTGGCAGGAATAGAATTCTCTGACTCCAAAGCCATGATCCATTATACTAACTGGCTTAAATATAAGTTATAGGTGAGGCTTAAACTTCCTGCTACTTAGGTATCTTTCCCTGATGCACTGACGTGTAGAAAGCCCATCCTCTCTACAGGACTCGAGTCCATGACCAGAGGATGCCCTGACTCTGGGAACCTCTGCTGATCCCTCCTACACTAGCTCTGCCTAAGAGCCTGCAGGACACATCTTAGTAACTTCTTGTCTTTCAATACGTATTTGATGGGAAGAAGGGAGTCAGAAACCTAACTAAGTTGGGTACTGGTTTCGTCACCACACTGTGGCCTTTGGTCAAGTCGCATAATTTCTTTAGGCCTCTGTTCCTCCATATATTAAATGGTGAAGGATGAACTACCATTTGCATCAACAAGGAGAATATAAGAGATGACCTGTGAAAGTCCTTTGAAGATATAAGTGTTGTCCTCTAGGGCTAATTATGAAGTAATATTTATAAGCTAATAAACACATTGCCTGGCATATGGTAGGCACACAATAACCACAAAATGAATGAAAATCCCTGGCACAGGGGAGCAGGAAAAAGGAAAAACCCTTTTTCCAGAGATGTCTCAAGATAAAGAAAGTATTGGCTAAATTTGTGGTTTGAGGAGGATGTTTTGGCTTTTCCTAGTATCTGTCAGGTGGAGGAGGAGCTCCCTCTCCACTCCCATCCTGACCTTTCCTCCTAATCCAGTAATATTCCTCTCAACCTCTTTCCATTAACCACCCCTATTAATTCCACTATTTTAAATTGATACAGAATTTTGTCCTTTCAAAATGCTCTTATATGTCATTTCTTTACATCTTTAGTGCCACCTGGTGAAGTTTATAGAATAAGTATATTAATATTTCTGCTTGGAAAATGAGGAAACAGGGCATAGCAGATCAACTGACTAGCCATACAAGTTACTGGCCCAGTGGATTAGAAACCAGGTTTTCTGACTCCAGTCTCCTGTTTAGACTTTGTACACACACACACACACACACACACACACACACAATTTTTCCCCAACCCACCATCTCATCCTTTTCCCCACAATCTCTATTTCCTACCCCCCTGTTTAAAGATTGATGAAAAAAGAATGAGAAAATCCAGGATTCTTCATATGGGAGGAAGCAAAATGTCCCAATGCACAGGTGAGGAAACTAGTCTGCATGATCCTTTTGAGGGCTTGCTCTCCAGGCAGATAGAAGTGGTTCGGATTATAGTTTAAATAGATTCTCAGCTGACCAGGCATGGTGGCTCACATCTGTAATCCTAGCACTTTGGGAGGCCAAGGCAGGAGGATTAGGGTAGGAGGATTGCTTGAGGCCAGGAGTTTGAGACCGGCCTGGGCAATAGCAAGACCCTGTCTCTACAGAAGAAAATAGATTCTGGTTTATGGGGAAAAAAGTAATTCATCACTTGCCCTATCTTCCTCCTTTCCCAATTTTTATTAGTCAACAAATATTTGAGTGGCTCCTTGTGTGCTGCACCAGATAGGAACTAAAGCTTTGTGAAACATCAGGCAGAAGAACTGATAAAAAATAAAAACGCTCCAAAGTAATTTTCAGATTCCAGAGCAGATGCATGTGGGCTGCAGAACCTTCCCTGCCTATCTGCTCCTTAAGATGTTACATAAATCTCTGGCGTCCTCTCTCTCTCTCTCTCTCTCTGTCTCTCTCTGTACTGCTTCATCCTATGGTCCTGCCCCTGCCTTCCCTCACCTTTTGTCCTATTGTCCTGTCACTCACCCTTCTTTCCACTTCCCCTGAACTGTTCTTCAAGCTGATTTCGCTCTCACTAGGTGAACTTCATTGCACCTGAATTGGGATCTATGTGGGACTGTTTTCCAAAGACCAACGCTTAAGTGAGAAATCTGAGTAAGAACTTATGGGTTCCTTTACACATTTTTATAGCACTCTCTCAGTGAGCTTGACACTACCGCACACACAAACCACAAAAATAACTCTCAAGCCAATTTATGTCTTTGGTGGAGATAAGACACTGGGAGGACCTCATTCTGGGGTTACTACCCTAACTATATCCATGAATAAGACACCCCTGCCAGTAGCTTTATTCTTCAACTGAATATTTTATAACTACTTAAGAGAGAAAGAAGGGAGATATCAGAGATAAAAACTTGTGAATTGCTGCTTGCAAGTTTACTAGGTGGAAACTCTTATTCAAACAGTTGATTAAAAACAAATATCCTTGGCTTTTGTAGAGTAAACGGGACATAGAGGTTTTGAGTAGGGCATTTCAGTCTATGGGGGAGAGGATTATTAAAAGCACACAAGACCTTAATTAAAATGATGTTTTCAAAGCGAAAAAAATAAAGGGCCAGTAATAATGGAATCAACTCTGTAAATCTTACATAAAAATATGAGTCTTTGATTCTTTATAAAGAAACGCCAACTCTGGCATCAAACACCCTGAGGGTAGGGCTCATTTCTCAGACTTCTTGATAGTGTTAGCTGAGTAAGCACAATGGAAGCAGATAAATAATACGGAAAATGATATAAGAAAGGTCTGTTCTTGTTCTTTTTATTTTTATCCACGGAGTTAATCTTGCCAATAGGAAGGGAAGCCCAGGTAGTCCTGCTTGGAGGTGGGAGGTTTCTGTTTATTTGAAAAGACTATATAACTTGTAAAATGCTGCCTCCCCAAGTGCAGGCTATCTCAAAGACTTATAAAAAATGAAGAGGTAAGGCCGGGCGTGGTGGCTCACGCCTGTAATCCTAGCACTCTGGCAGGCCGAGGCGGGTGGATTGTTTGAGCTCAGGAGTTCGAGACCAGCCTGAGCAAGAGAGAGACCCCGTCTCTACTAAAATTAGAAAGAAATTAATTGGACAACTAAAAATATATAGAAAAAATTAGCCGGGCATGGTGGCGCATGCCTGTAGTCCCAGCTACTCGGGAGGCTAAGGCAGGAGGATCGCTTGAGCCCAGGAGTGTGAGGTTGCTGTGAGCTAGGATGACGCCACGGCACTCTAGCCCGGGCAACACAGTGAGACTCTGTCTCAAAAAAAAAAAAAAAAAAAAATAGAAGAAAAGAAAAGAACTTGGATCTTAAGTTGTAATGCGGACAGAAGCCTTGCTTAGGCTTCATGTGAGTGTGTGTAAAGAAACAACAGCTGAGAGCTGGGGGGTGGAGAAAAGGGCGATGGGCAGGATGACCTTTCAGCTTTTCCCTCTATTTCTTGAACTGCTGATTAGTGCGGTGGGAGGGTTGACATGAATCCAATCATTTTGCACAGTGATTCCATACCCCCAACTTGGAAACAGGAATCAATCTTACAATTATTGGTCAAATTTTATTGACTGATTACTATGCACCAGACAATGTTCTAAGCACTTTAACATGTATTATCTCATTTCATTTAATCCTTAGAATCCTGTGAGGAGAGTACTATTTTATAGATGAGGAAGCTGAGCCACAAAGAGACTGAATAGTATTCCCAAAACCACATAAATATGACATAGATTTGACCTTAGGCTGTCTGACACTAGCGAACATTTATCAACATATTAGCTAAAAAAAATACACAGAGAACCAGGGAGGGATTATGCTATGGTATTTTTGCTATTTTGATTTGAGGATGCTTTAATTTTCTGGCATTAATGATACCATCACTTTCTACTGCATTCAAGAGAGTTGAAATTGACACCAGAATTTATTATTTGCCTTGACATACTTCAAATATCCTTTGGGTAGAGGCAATGCCTTCATTATGTTTGGTGTAAAACCGTCATGAATTCCCATAAATTAACCCCAAAGAAATAAAACCAAATCACTCAAATCTTTTCAAAAAATGGATTTTTATTATAGTCATACATGGTTTCTCAGTCCCACAGAAAACTGCAGTGTAAGGACAAACAATTTTTGGATGGCTCACTAAAGAAACATGGTGAGTTTCCAGAAAAGAGTTGTGTAGGAATGTGGTTAATGAAAAGTAGAAAGGGTCAAGGGAAGAGAAAGGAAATCAAGGAGTGTGGCATGTACATGAAAGGACTATTTTTTAAACCCATCTAAGCTCTGATAACTCTTTCCCCAAATAAGATCCCAACAAAATTCATCATAAATGGAACTGATTGTGCTGTCATATACACAAAGAATACATTTATTTATTCAACACAGAAACCATCAGAAAAGTGGATCGGGATGGGCTCAGACTTATTGTTAGCTCATCACTGGGAGTCTTGGTGTCTGTGCCAACAGTTCAGAAATCAGCAGGCTACCTGAAGATGAGTTACAACAACAAGCACAAAACCCAAAGCCTTTCTCAACACCTCTGGTTAATGGGGAAAGCCTGCAGTGGGGGCAAGAGGGGAAGCTCTCCATTCCCCGACCTCTCCATCACCATTTCATCTTCTGCTTGCTGACCTTGATGGGACTTGAGAGCTCTCCCTGCTTCGGCTGTGCAGTCCAGAAGCCAGAACTTCCTCTAGGAAACTGACAAGTAGATTCGAGGTTACTTAAAGGACAAAGAAAAGCATCTCCAATAATAGTATATCTTACTCCTAACATCTAACTAGATGAAAAGATACCATGACCAGTATGTGGGAAATACTGGTCTGATATTTGGGTGTGGAAGCATCAGTTGAACACTAAAATATCCAGACTAGAGGAAGAGACCCTTTGTGTTCTTCCCCAGGGTCCTCACTGTATTTTTTTAGAATTAAACTGGTAAGATCTGTTAAGACTAGTATTTCAAATTTGAAATTTCTATTTAGGAACTCATACTTTTTAAGGCCACTGTATTAACTCAGGACCATGTTATATCAGCACCTCTTATCTGTACTCTCGAAACTGCCTCAGAACGTGTATTGTGCCTCTAGTCTCTTCCTTACCCACTGGCACCAGAGTTACTTTTCTAAAATACAGATTATATCCTGTTGCATATTTCCCTCTCTTCTGCTTTAAAACTTTTCTTTTACTTAACAGAAAAATGTATACATTAAAGTTCAAGGCTCATGATAATGTGGCCTAATAGTAACTGATACTTGTATTTATTTTGTTCTGAGAACTGTTTTAGCCACATGTGTATGCATGGAGCCCTATGAAAGAGACGCTACTAGTGTCCTCATTTAAAAAACGAAGAAACAAAGCTATAGAGAGGTTAAGTGACTTGCTAAGGTCACAATGGCTATGAATAGTAAGTGGCTGAGCTGGGATTCAAACCCAGGCTCTAGAGTCCATGCCCCTCAGCATCACACAGTACTGCCTCTGCCGCCCCCGCAGTGCAGCCCACCTGCCGTGCACGCCCAGCTGCGCACTGTTGCCTCTGCATGTCGTGAGCTTTCATATCTTCATGCTGTTACTCTTACTACGCGCTATGTCTGAAATGTAAGGCTACCCCTTCTCTGTGTGATGAAATCTTTTTTATTCTTTAAGGCTAATGATTAAAAGTCATTTTTTTCCCTGCAGAGCCTTCCCAGACCCCGCCACGCTGAGCTAATCACTCCTGATTACTATCACTATTACCACTCTGTCTCACTGCTATTTTAGCACTGTATTATTATTAACTAGGTACTGTATAAATTATTGTTGCCAAAATAGACTGTGAGCTCCTTAGGGTGGGAGTAAGTCTTACTCAGCTTGAATCTCCAAGGCTTAACACAGAGATACCCAATCAGGTATGCTGAATAAATGAATTAATAAAATAGCTACCCACTGGCAGGAGAGCCTTCTCTATAATATAGGGGTTATTTGAATGTTTAGGACTTTCTCTCAGAGGAGACAGATCTTTAACAGACAGAGGGTTGGAGGCATGACCAGGTACCTAATTATTAGCATTGTTTTACAGTTTTAGACTGGAAGGCTCTGGGCTTGGACAATTTAAATTCCAAACTCCTTTGCAACAGAAAAAAATTGTGAAGTAGAGGAAAAGGAGTAGAAGCTAAGTTTATTTGTTCCTCTACTGAAATACAGGCACCTCTGTCTGGCCTGGCTTTTTGGCCAGCTGGACTGGAGACACTTGGAGGTCAGAAAGCAGGTGTTAGGAAATGAGGTAGCATTGCTTTTTTGAAAGATAACACAAGTCTTTGACTAGTGACTTCTAGTAAGAATAAAACGAATGTGTGGGGAAGCCCTATAGGAATTTATCAGGTGATTTTTGCTTCAATTCCAACTCTGCTACAAAGAAAAGAAATAACTTAAAAGATCTTCTTCTGTATATCAATAAGACCCCATATTCCTGACTGCAAAGAAATATAAAGATATTTATATCTGCCAAGCCTAATTTTGTTTTCTAGGGCCACTGTGACTTTTTAAAAAACATCTATTTGGGGACTTTGATGAGTCATTGCACAGAGTGCTTAAAAAATTATGGGCAATGAACATATTGGTAGCTGCACCCCAAATTTAGACTATGCTTCAAAACAAAACAAAACAAAACAATATAATAATTTTTCTTTCTAGATTTGTTTTAAATCAATCTCACTTAAAAAGTAAACTCAAAAATCCCCTTCTTCCGTGGTGCTATAATCCAATTCAACTTAGTTTAGTGCAATTCAATTTGACAAATGTTTACTGAGCATCCATTATGAACTAGGCACTGAACTAGGTGTATGAATGAATACCTGTTATGATTCCTACCTTAAGGGGCTCTCAGTTGGAGACAGATACACAATCACAACTCAGTATGAGACGTGGTACACACACAGACAGTACCAGGAACTAACAGAGTGGATTAATGCTATTGCTTTTCTCAGTGTGTGCTGTCATCAAGGGTGCTTTCCTGACTCTACAGATAGAAGGAAGGTGGGTGGAAAAAAGCAGAACCCCCAGCCTGAGCAAGAGTGAGACCCTGTCTCTACTAAAAATAGAAAGAAATTAATCGGACAACTAAAAATAAATAGAAAAAACTAGCCGGGCATGGTGGCGCATGTCTGTAGTCCCAGCTACTCGGGAGGCTGAGGCAGAAGGATTGCTTGAGCCCGGGAGTTTGAGGTTGCTGTGAGCTAGGTTGACGCCACGGCACTCTAGCCCGGGCAACACAGTGAGACTCTGTCTCAAAAAAAAAAAAAAAGTCTTGAGTCACACAATGAAAAGCAACTTCACTTTTAAATCTTTGGTAAGGGAGTACAGACTAACATTTACAGGATTAAAAATTTTAATTACTAAAGTAATTCAGCTGAACAACTGTGTTCCTAACAAAGCTATACACTATAACAAAACAAAACTCCGTGTGTGTGTGTGTGTGTGTGTGCGTGTGTGTATTTAAATTAAAGATATGTCTTCCTTTTTCTCTGTACTCCACAGATAAAAATTACATGTGGATTTCTTATACCAGAGACACCAAGGGAATCTATAATAGAATCTGAGAAGTGGTATAATGAAAAAATAAATGGAACTTGTGGGGAGCACGAAAATAGAGAAAGACTTTCTGGAAAATAATGAGAAAAACCCCAAGATATTTGCTTTAATGGAGTAATAAGCTTCTAATTACAGCCAAACACTTAGGTGGAGATGTTGGATATGGGAATGTGAAATGTGTGAGGGAGAAGGATAAGATGAAATTTTTAATAGCTCAAAACACTGAAAACTCTCTTCACCTCTCCTCTCAATTCTCACGGCTTACAGTTTTCAGAGCCATTACTATGTTTCATACCTCTTTGCTTTCGCACACACTATTCCTTCTGCCTAGAAGGCTGCTCCATCCCTCCCATACTTTGTCTAGTGGAACTATGCCTCTTTTAAACCCAACTCTCAAATCATCACTCCTCTACAAAGCTTTCCTTAGCTGCACTGTCTCTCCCTTGGAATTACATACTCATTCTTCCATGTCATATAAACATACTGTATTGTAATTTATTTGTCTACATGTCTATTTTCCATGTAAGCCTATAAGTTTTGGGGGCACAAGTGATACATGAATACATTCTCTTTGTAAAAGTTTTTTTTTTTTGAGACAGGGTCTCTGTTGCCTGGCGTAGAGTGCAGTGGCATCATCATAGCTCACTGCAACCTCTAACTCCTGGGCACAAGTAGTCCTCCTGCCTCAGCCTCCCAAGTAGCTGGCACTACAGGCGCATGACACTGTGCCCAGCTAATTTATCTATTTTTTTTGTAGAGATGGGGTCTAACTCTTGCTAAGGCTAGTCTCAAATTCCTGGCCTCAAGCGATCCTCCTGCCTCGGCCTCCCAAAATACTAGGATTACAGGGGTAAACCACCGTGACCAGGCTCTTTGTAAAAGTTTTAAACAGGACACATAAACCTCAAATCTTCCTTGACTCTTCTTTTCCCCATTAGTCTTCCCAGAGGGAAAACCAATTTGACCACTAAATATTTACTGAGTGCCTACTGTGTTCTACGCACTATTCTAGAAGCTGTGAATACAATAAAGAAAGTAAAAAGCCAGGCATGATGGCTCACACCTGTAATCTTAGCACTCTGGGAGGCCGAGGTGGGAGGATTGCTTGAGGTCAGGAGCTCCGGACCAGCCTGGGCAAGAGGGAGACCCCCATCTCTACTAAAAATGGAAAAATTGGCCAGGTGTCCCCGTGCACACTTGTAGTCCCAGCTACTTGGAAGGCTGAGGCAGAAGGCTCACTTGAGCCCAGGAGTTTGAGGTTGCAGTTAGCTATGATGACACCACTACATTCTACCCAGGGTGAGGTGACAGAGTGAGACCCTGTCTCAAAAAAAAAAAAAAAAAAAGAAAGTAAAAAAACCTTTGCTTTCATGGAATTTATATTCTAATGGGCAAGGAAGGAAGATAAAATTAATTAATAGGAAAATATAATAATATAACAATAATGCGATATCACTTACTATATGTAAAGTACTATTCTAAGGGATAGACTACTCCACTATTACTATTCCACTTTGCAGATAAAAAAATTGAAGCACAGAGAGGTCAAAAGTCTTACATCTTGGAAGTGACAGAGTTGGGATGTAATCCCAGAGTTTGTTCTCTTGACTATGATGCTATGCTGTCTCTTTGTAGTATGTTAGAAGAAAATACTATGGAAAAAAATAAAGCAGGTTTAAAGAAGGAGAATTGGAGAGGTGATGGTGGCATGAGATTTTTAAACCAGTGCTCAAGGAGAGCTCCCCTGAGAAACTGACATTTAAGCCAAGTTCTGACTGAGGCAACAGAGCATCTACTTGAGGGAAGAGCAAGTGCAAAGGGATCAAGGCCTGGTATGTTCAAGGACCAGAAAAAAGGCGAGTGTGGCTGGAGCCAAGTGGATAAGGTGTTGGGTAGTAAGGGGTGAGATTGGAGAGGGTAAGGAAGGGAATGGAGGGGCTTTGAAGAGAAGATCATATAGGGCCTAGTAGGTCATTGTAAGGATTTTGGTTTTTACTTTGGGTAATACGATGGGAGACATCTGGAGGGTTTTGCACAAAGATGTGACATACCCTGAATTACATTTTCACAAGATCACTCTACTTTGAAAATACACTGAGAAGAGATTGTAGGGGGACAAGAGTGGGGCAGCTGCAATAATCCTAGGCCGGGGCAGTAGTGGTGAGAAGGCATCAGATTCTGGACATTTTTTGAAGGTGAGGCTCCCAGGATTTACTGATGAATCAGGATGTAGGTGTGAGAGAAAGAGGAGATTCAAGAAAACAATAGGTTTTTGGCCTAATCAACTGAAAGAATGTATGTGCCACTAACTGAGATGGGAAGTCTGAGGGAGGATTATGTTTAGGCAGAAAGATCAGAAGTTTGGTTTTGATCAAGTGAAGTATGGATGTTTATTAGACATTCAAGTAGAAATGTCAAAACAACAGTTGGATAGACAAGTCTGAAGTTTGGGGGAGAAGTTCAGTCTACAAACAGTGGTTCTCAATGGGGCAGAGGGTGATTTTACTCTCAGGGAACATCTGGCAATGTCTGGAAACATTTGTAGTTGTCATAACTGGTGGAATGCTACTGGCGTCTAGTAAGTAGAAGCCTGGGATGTTGCTGAACATGTATAATGCAAAGGATAGTCCCCCACAACAAAGAATTATCTGGTCCAAAATACCAATAGTGTTCAGGATGAGAAACTTTGGACTAGAGATATAAATTTGGAGTTTGTAGTGGAGAGATAGAATTTAAAGCCATGAGACTGGATGGGATTGCCAAGGGAGTGAGTGACCAAGTTCTAGGGATTCCAAAAATAGGAGAAACCAGCAAATGAGACCGAGAAGAAACGACCAGTGAGGTAGGAAGACCAGGAGAGTATAATTCCTGGAAGCTAAGTCATAAAAATGTTTTGGTGTGAAGGATCTGATCAACTGTGTCAAGTGCTGCTGATAGGTCAAGTAAAATGAGGACTAAAAGTTGAGTCTAGGTTTAGCCTTGTGAAGGTCCCTGGGGACCATGACGAGCAATTCTGGGAGTGACGGAGTGAAGGCCTGAATGGAGTGGTTTAGGAGAACAGCTGAGGTTTAAGAGAATACGTGAGGGGAGGATGGAGACAGTAAGTATAAACAACTCTCCAGAGAATTTTCCTATAAAAGAGAACAGAGAAAGACAGAGAACCTGGAGAGAGAAAGGAGGTTAAGAGAGAGTTTTTTTTTTTTTTTTTTTTGAGACAGAGTCTGGCTCTGTTGCCCGGGCTAGAGTGCCATGGCGTCAGCCTAGCTCACAGCAACCTCAAACTCCTGGGCTCGAGCGATCCTTCTGCCTCAGCCTCCCGAGTAGCTGGGACTACAGGCATGTGCCACCATGCCCGGCTAATTTTTTCTACATATTTTTAGTTGTCCAGCTAATTTCCTTCTATTTTTTTTTAGTAGAGACGGGGTCTTGCTCTTGCTCAGGCTGGTCTCGAACTCCTGAGCTCAAATGAACTCCCACCTCGGCCTCCCAGAGTGCTAGGATTACAGGCGTGAGCCACCGCGCCCAGCCTAAGAGAGGGTTTTTAAAGATGAGAAAAATGCAGGATGTTTCTATGCTTCCATGAATGACCCAACAAAGTGGGGAAAAATGATTCAGGAAAGAAAGGGGAGCAAGTGTGGAGTGATAGCATGGAGCAGGTGAAGGGGCTGCGACGTGGTGCCAAGTGGGAGGGCTGGCCGTAGCTAGGAGCATTCACCCCTGCGACAGCGCAGAAAGCAGCGGGTCGTAGTGGGAGCTGTGGGAACTCTGTCCTACTGGCTTCTCTTACCAGTTAATATACATCTTCAGTATTATCTTTTTCACATGTCATCCTTAGTATAAAGTAGATGTTGAATGAAGTGTTTGCTGAGTGAATACATGAATCAGATACATAAATGTTTAAAGAAGTTAAGACCCCAGTTTAACTGTCACCTAGTATGCTACATTTTTTCTAAATTTCTAACAGTAATTTTATTGATATCAGGAGCAAGGGAAAAGGTTGACATTCACATCTGTGTCTAAAAATACCAGGAATCTCACACACACAGATCATCCTGCTCCTCACTGGAAATATACTTTACTCATAAAGAATTTCTCATTATTTCTCAAATGGGTTGAACTTTTTTTTTTTATTTCAGCATATTATGGGGGTACAGATGTTTAGGTTACGTATGTTGCCCTTGCCCCCCCCCACCCCGTAAGTCCGAGTTTCAAATGTTGTCTTTAATTATGCTGTTTTCTCAGCCCTGACTGCTCTTTCTTCCTCTGGAAATCCTACTTATTCTTTAAGGCCTAGTTCAAATGCTGTCTCCTCTGTGAGGCATTTCCTGATTACTCTGTTAGAATTATTTTTATTTAGGATACATTTTATTTAACTTATATACATTAATACTTCTCAAATTTTATACCTAAGAACCCCTAATAACAGAAGAGAATAAATTTATTAGTCCTGAGGGTGTAGTCCAGATTAGTATACCAGCTACACCTTTGAGTTCCAGTATTTTGTTTTAAAAAATGCATACTATTTTATATTACTTTTTATAAAAGGACTTTTAAAATTTTGACATAAACATATTTTAAGGTACTTACCAGCTAAATTATTTAATTCTACGCCTGCACATTCCCCAAAATTTTAAGAAAATGGGCACTTCAAAAGATGTGTCATGTTTACTTTGTGCCATTGTGTGTCCTTGGGACTAACCATATCCTAATTTGAGAAAAACAGATTTGTTTGACTCCCCCAACTGGACTATAACAGCACTGAAGATAGGGACATATTATTTATCTTTTTATTTTAGCCCTTGCCTTGAATAATACCTTGTATAAAGCAGCTACTTAATATTCTCCCTCATATTCCCAAACAATATAATCGTAATATTCTGTCGATATTCTTGGCTCACATTTTCTTCTTCTTGTTCCTTGAGAGAAGCAATAGTAATAGTAAAAAAAAGAAATAAACAAAAAACCCTTAGAAGTCTATGGATAGGTGAATGGAGAAGTAAACTGTGGTATATTCACATAGTGGAATGTTATAGAG
>NW_012151840.1:7261071-7262393 GCF_000956105.1 Propithecus coquereli
AGAGGTACTGACTGTGGGGACCTCAAAGGAGAAATTTTAAACGTGCACAAATGGAAAGGGACTTACTAAAATTTTTCCTTCTCACAGACTGCAAAGGTCATTTGGCATGTGGACTACCTTTACAGTAAATTTTATCACCGCCTCAGTATATTCTCACTTGGGATAATAATATAATTCTGCCTTGAATTATGTTAAAGTAAGGGTTTTTAAAACAAGTGATTTGGAAGTAAGGGTGATGACGGAGGTGATGATGGATATCCAACATCTTTTTCACTTTATCTCCCCCAGATGTAATAGTAAAGACAGCAGCAGCAACGAGTAGCATCTACGGAGTGTTTATCCTCTGCCAGATCTCCTCTAAGCATTTTAACTATATTATACCATCGATTATGGTATGAAGGAGCTGTTAGTACCTCCATTTTATAGTTGAAAAAGCTGAGGCACAAAAAGGTTAAAGGATTTGCCTCAGGTCATATAAGTGGATGTGTGGCAAAACTGGGATTTAAACAAGATAGCCTGGCACCGAAGCCCACCGCTTTAACTGGTATGCTATACTGCTTACAAGACCAAAGGGTACCAAAAGGTGAGTTATAAATAACAGGTCCCATTTAAGCCCAGAAACTCTAATTATAATCCTGGTGAAAGATCATATGGTTTGAAGGATGCATCATTCATTTTGGGAAGCTAATATTGTACAGTTTTGGCAGAGGAATGACAACTCAGGGCTGTGCTGAGTATAATCAACTAGTTACTTTAACTCAACTCCAGTGGCATCAGATTGATGACTTTTTAAAATCAGTGTAACATTTTAATATTTTTTTATCATAAAAATATAGATGCTATAGGAAATAATGAAGTAAATGGGTCACTTTTGTCTCACTATCCAGAGTTAGCATGTTTGAGCTTTTCTTTCCATTGTAAACTTTTTATTGTTTTACTCAGCAAGTCCTGAAACAAATATGAAAATACTGTATTGGATCTTACATAGTACAAAAAGGCATATCTTACAAACCTGTGAGAGACAAGAACATTTTCCTATAACATTTTAACATAACTCAACATTCTGGCTGATAGAAACAGAAACCATTCAGATTAGCTTAACCGAAAGAAAAATGTTTACTATGCGGCAGTGGGAGGCAGGGGTGTCTATCACTGAACCAATGTAAGAAGGTCAGTGCCTCATAAGAGCCTGGAATCTGGAACTGGAAGGCTGCTTTGAAACCAGACAGCACCTACCTCTTTGACTCTTGCCTCCATTGCTATCTCTCATTTATCTATTGGTATCTTCTTTAAGCTTCACATTCTTAATCTATTTCTTTGTT
>NW_012151840.1:7262847-7267551 GCF_000956105.1 Propithecus coquereli
AAGGGCACGGTGTGAAGGTATAAACACACTTTTAGATATATATACTATAAAGGTGTAATAAAAATTTTTTGGCTGGGAATTTAGTAATTTAGCATCTTAACAATGTTAATATCCTCTGATACAGTAATTTCATCTCAACATTGCTAGCAGTACATAAAATCTAGCATCACACAAATTTGAGCTTAAATTCCACCTCTGCACTTCCCTAGCAAATTACTTAATTTCTCCATGTTCCAGTTTCTTCATCTGAAAATTGGGATCACAATAATCTCACCTCTTGGACCATGAAGATTAAATGAGATAATATATATAAATGAAGTTAGCAGGTGTCTGTCATATAAAACATGCTCAATTATTATCCCAAGTGAATAAAGGGGCAAATGTGTAAAAATGCATATAAAATGATGTTTATTATAGCACTGTTTATAAGAGTGAAAAATTATGAACAAATATTATATCAAACAATATTTGTTTTGTTCACCACTGTATGTCCAGTCTCAAGATAGTTCCTGAATATAGTGGGTGCTCAGTAAGTATTTGTTGAATGAACAAAAAACTAAGGGTTGGTTAAATAAATTGTGGCACAACTGACTGTGATTCAGTTATTAAAAATGACATAGGTATTTTCATTGAAAGCACATGTACAGTATATTTCCTGTTATTTAAAATTATATGTGTATATATTCACGGCAAAAGGTCTAAAAGACCATTATGCATCAGGATGCTGACAGCATTCCCTAGGGTGGGATGGTGGCAGTATGGATATTTTTATTTTCTTTTTGCTTATCTGTATTAAAATTTTTTTCATACAAGGATTATGAATTTATTTTGTAATAAAAAGCTATTTTCAATTTTAAAAATATATGTTACAGTGTACAAAATAATTGGAATCAGGGAACACACTTAGATTCGAATCCTGGCTTAAATTCAGCTTTAAAAAAAAGCATTTTATTAGAATTATTTGTTTATATACCTATTTTTCCATTAGACATTGAGATCCTTAAAGATATAGAATATGTCTTCATCTTTATAGGACCTTGCCCAGAATCTTACATATAATCAGCACTCAAAAAATGCTTGTCAGTGACAGGTGATAATCTCCATCATAGCTCTTGCAATGGTATCTAATGCTTTGGTCAAAGGAGGAAAATAAACTCCCAAAGAAAATCTCTACAAAGAAGGTGACAGTTCCAGCAGTTTCAAAACTGATCTTGAAATGCCCACAAATGAAGAATAAGTGCCCTCTGAATTCCCTCCCCTTTGAAATGCAAATTTTGTCATAGTATCCTAATTTTTCTGTAAATAATTCAGAGATTGAACCAACTCGTGGTTACAGGAGAAGGTCCAAGTTTCTAGTGTTACTTGTTTAGGTACAAATCTATAAAGTACCTGTTGATAACATGAATTGGCCCCTTCCCAGCTTCAAATTTACTTACAGATATTTAATATGCCAACTATTTTCTAAGCCCTTAACTGTATTCTCTACAAAAAGTATTAATGTCACTGACTTACTCTGTCAAAGTTAAATTATTATCAACACTTAGGCATCATTTCAGATGGTGATGAAACTAAAAGCTGCCACTAATTAATGAAGTTAATCATTTTTATTCAAAGAACAATACTCTCTTAAATCTCATTCTTAATCGTCTTTGAATGACAAAAATCTTAAAACAAAACTAAATGATTGCTCAGTTTTGTATTATTTTTTCCTTTGCTTTGGTTTACAATATTTCTTAGTGGGCAGAAAGCTTCATATATTGTCCATTTGATAAAAACATATTTTGATGTTTACAAGCAAAGGATTTAAAAAAAAATCCTAGCTAGATAAATCTTCCTAAAATATTATTTCAGCTAGATGCCTAGGTGCTCAGACTGGAAACAGACTGTATTCAATTCCAGATTTACCATTTATTAGCTTTATGGGTTTGGGCAAGGTACATAATCCCTCTCTACCTTGATTTCCTCACTTGAAAAATAAGGTTGATGATAATAATAAAAATATTGACTTCATTGGGTCATTATGAGAATTAAAATTAAATGAGTAAAGCAGTGCAAGTCACAAATGTGAGCTGCATAGGAAATTTTAAATGTTCTAGTTGCAAAATGAAACAGGTAAAATTAATTTTAATAATATATGTATTTAACCCATATATCCAAAATATCATTTCAGCATGTAATCAACTTTAAGTCTTTAAAATCTGACAAGTATTTTATATTTGTAGCACACCTCAAAGTAGACTACCCACATTTTAAGTGCTCAATAGTTACATGTGGCTAGAGGCTACCTATTGGATAGCACAGGTATAAAGTATTAAAACAGTATCTAGCACATAGTGTATGCTAAATAGATTTCAGTTCTTAGTATCATCATAAGCCCCTTCTTAGAAATTGCTATAGACCAGTGTTTCTCAAAGTGTGTGACTCATAATACCAACTGATGTCAGGTGGTCCCGGGGAATGGCATTAAATAACACTGAATTACATAGTGAGAAAACTATTTTGTTTTAAATTACCTTTTAATCTTTCCGACTATATGAAGGAGAAAGTATCAATTTGGTACTACAGTGCTTTGGTTTTTTGTATTTTAATTTTTTTATTGAGATATTCATAGATAATAAAATTTACTGATTTTAAGGATTTTTTTTATGAGTTTGCCAAATGTATTCAGTTGTATAACTACCTCCTCAATCAAAATATAGATCATTTCCATCACCTGAGCAAGGGCTTCTTCAAAATCAAGAAACAAAACCCAACAAGAGCCAATGGCTTTCCAGAAAAGTTATACCAATTTGTACTTTTACTAAGCAGTATTCGAGACTGCTTCACTGCACATTTATCTTAAGGAAATAATCAAAGAAGGGGACAGGGGTTCATCAATACGTAAGATGTTTATTGCAGCATTATTTATACAAAAATATACACAATAGTAATGGTTAAATAAAGACACGGTCTTAAAAATGAAATTATATAGCCATTAAGATTATTTCAAAGAATTTTTAATAACATGGGAAAATGTTCTTGATAGAATTAAAAGTATAAAACTGTCTAGATCCTAATTATATTAAAAACAAAACATAAAATTCTAAAACATTTAGGTAAAGAAAAAAATTAGAAGGAAATAATGGTTAGCTCTGAGTTGTATTATGAATGATATTTACTTTTATGTTTAATTTTTTAACAGTGAGCATGAATTACTTGGTGGGGGAGAATGCCTATTTTTCTTTATCTGTTTGCTGGCACTATCTGTTTTGCTGGTTAGAAGAAAAATAATTGAAAAATGGGATCATTAACTATTTTTCAGGTTTACAGCTAATGAGGGTTAAGTTGAATCCAGTAGTATTACACAGAACCTACTATGTACAGTAATTATTATTGGCTTGAAAGGGAATCTGGCTGTAAGAGGATTGTTGATCTGGGGTCACCTTCTAGCAGGATTCATCTTTCTCTCTGTCAAAAGTTTTAAGAAGTACTGGACACTAAAGTTCAGGTGGTACTCAGGTAAAGGCAGGCACCACTGGCCAATACATTCATCCATCCTCCTGTATCCCCTCTACTTCTATCTTGAATCCTGTGAAGACAGGGATTTTTTTTTTTTTTCTATTAGGAGAACAATTCTATCTATGTGGATCAGATTCTTGGCCTCTCAGCTCATACAGCTAACTTAAAGTGTCAATTGCTGCCAGCAGGGACTAGAACTCTTTTATATTGATTGACTTGTGAAGTGATAAGGCAGGACAGCTCAAAACCCACACCAATATACTCATTTATTTTCAAGGTAGGATCACGTGCTTCAGAAACACAACTAGGATAATGGCTCAGTTTATTGCAGGTGAATAAATAATCGGTATATTTTGTTTAAATACATCTAGGAATTTGCATTTTTATAATAAACAAATACTCATTTTGGTGGGTAATTGTCTTAATTCACATTTGCTTCTATAGCCAGGTGATCCTCCTAAACCATGTCATGCCTCTGCTTAAAACCCTACAATGCACACAAAAACTTGTACATGAATGTTTAGAACAACATTATTCATAATAGCCAAAAGATGGAAACAACTATAATGTCCATCAATTGACAAATGGATAAACATAATATGGTACATGTATACAATGAAATATTATTCAGCCATAAAAAGGAATGAAGTACCAATGTATGCTACGACACGGATGAACCTTGAAAACATGCTAAGTGAAAGAAGCTAGACACAAAAGACTGCGTATTATATGATTCCATTCATATGAAATGTCCAGAATGGGGAAATCTATAGAGACAGAAGTAGATTACTGGTTGCTCAGGACTGGAGAAGGAGATTCTTTGAGATGATTAAAATGTTCTAAAATTGACTGTGGTAACAGTTGCACGTATCTGTGAATATACTAAAACATACTGAATTTTATACTTTAAATGAATTGTATGGTATGATACCGAATTATATCTCATATGTATATTTTTTAAAAACCCAGCCATACAATGCTCTCTAACTGATAGTGCAAATCAGTCCTCACACAGTCTACAGGGCCCTCCAGGATCAGGTTCCAGATACCTCTCTGATTGCATCTCCCTCTCATTTTCCTCTTGCTCACTCCACCCAGACTCACCAGCCTCCTTGTAGCTCCTCCAACACACTGCATGCTTCTGTCTTAGGACACAGCTCTGGCTGAGCCCAGGATTCTTTCCCCCTATATCTGTTTGGCTTACGC
>NW_012151840.1:7270026-7270976 GCF_000956105.1 Propithecus coquereli
CCCCTATATCCAGGTAGAAAAATGATTTGCAAAAAGTATTAGCCTTTCTCTAGTCAGGATTTCAATATGTATTAAGAGTTGTGAGCTTACTCAGTATGCTAGTAATACCCAATGTAGCCCATATTCATCATGAAAATTGAGCCTTTCCATTAAAAACTGAAACTGTGTTGCTTTCAATTACTTAAGTCTTTACAATAACTGATCTCTGAAATATAAATCCCACTATCTTCTTACTATAAGTCAGTCATGTTTACTTGACAAAGTTAATTACCCTTTCTGTGCCTCAGTTTCTAAACAAAGAGTGCAGATAATAATGGTACATACCTCATGTGTGGATTCAGTGAGTTAATATGTGAGTTAATGTGAGTAATATGTGTAAAGTACCTGGCACAGTGCCTAGCACACAGTAAATGCTCAATAAGTATTGACTATTATTACTGTTTTTATTAGCAGCAAGAGCAGCAAAGGGAGAAGTTTGAATAAAAAGGCTGTGATAGTACCATGTTAATTCTGTGCTCAAAAATATTCGAGGGCTGCCCTTGAATTAGGTATAAAAACTTCAATTCGACATGTTAGGATATAGGGCTACCCTTCCACATAATATCATCTAATAGTGTTCAAAATAAAGTTCATATAATGTCACTACTATTTTATATTCTCCCAAGATCATAACCACACTGGCATGTCTGTTTCTGGAATTAAGGTGAAAATTCTCTTGCAATAAAACACACAGAAATGCTGGATAAAAAATGTCAAACATCCTTTTAAATGAATATCTAACCTCTTAAGAAAGTAAGAGAAATCACCAAGGGCAAATTACAAAAAGGGAACCAAAACTTAGGTTGATAATCAGTATAAACAGATGCTGTGAATACCTGATAGGTGTGTGGCAGTGTTATTAAACAAGGGCACTGTATTTTAATAGCCACAGAGGGTCAGGGAACAAGGCC
>NW_012151840.1:7283721-7284844 GCF_000956105.1 Propithecus coquereli
GGCTATTTTTAAACATTCAGATAGTCTCTGAATTGCAGAAATTCCCTAATGAAATGTATATAAGCTCCCACTGATGAACAAGTTGTTATTTTGCAATTAATTAGGTAGAGAGTCAATTATGACATTTCTATGCAGACTTGGAACTTAAAAATCATATATTTGAAATGCTAAATTTACTTTTTAAGACAAAATAAGCTTCATTTCAGACTACCCACCGTAGACATTCTTAAGAGGGTGGGAAAGAAGGAAAAAAAAAAAAAGAAAAAGAAAAGCGTACCCACTAAAACAATGTATCTAGCACCACAGTGCTTTAAGAGTTACATACTATTATATGTTCTACAATAATTTTTTGCTATTTAAGAAAACTGTTTTGACTAGATAAATGCATGTACATACTATAAAATACAAAAAGGTATACTAAAAAAGTAAGTTTCCCTCTCACTTCAATCCTCCCCCAGGTACCTACTCCCTGCCCCTCTTCCCCCCTTTCTAGAGGAAAAACACTGTTATTTGTCTCTTATGTATCCTTTCAGAGACAGTATCTATGTGTGGTGTGTGTATACATTTAGACACAAATGAAAGTATTTTATATACACCATTCTGCCCCTTGCCCACATCTTGGATATACTGTGAATTTAAAACTTTTATAGATATTGCCAAGTTGCTTCACAGATGTCATCCCAGCAGCAATTCTCCACATCCTTAACAGCACCGTGTATTATCAAGGCTTTTGGTCCTTCTAAACTGATAAGTGAAAAAGTGTTATCTCATCATGGCTTCTTAATATGATCTGTCCAATACAAATTTGAACTACAGACACAGATTTGTGTATCATCAGCATGTGAAGTTTGGAAGACAGTATAGCATGAGAAAAAAGGACAAGGATGGAACCTGGTGAACTCCAACATTGAAGAAATGAAGGGACGGGTAATCTCAAAGGAGAGAAAGAAGGAACAGCCAGAGAACAGAAGGTAACAATAAAACCAGAAGAATATGGTGCTATGGTAGCCAAGTATTTTAAGGAATAGGAAATTAATACAGTCTTTAAAACTACAGATAGGTCAAATAACATTAGGGCTGAAAAGTGTCGACTAGATTTATCAATAGAGGTCATTGATGATTA
>NW_012151840.1:7284894-7286453 GCF_000956105.1 Propithecus coquereli
TGCTTAGTGAATGAATGATTACATATGTAACACTAAAAGATGTTTACATAAGACTAGAATATGTAAGCTATAAGACAGAATGTAAAATGAAATCCTTTTCTGCTTACACATGCACATAAATGTCTACCCAGGCTTAGAAAAAAAGTCTGAGAAGACCAAGATGTAACAGTGGTTAGATTATGGGCACTTTTTGTTCTCTTTATACTTACCTAATTAAAAAAAAATTCAGAATAAGCACATGTGACTTCCATAATAAAGGAGAAAAGTTATGTTTAAAAACTGAACAATAATAGAAAATTTGAAAGTACATAAACACTTCTAATGACTCCCAATTATCCAGGCACATGTGGCTCAGCATAGATCTCTTGGGGTCCCCAATCATTAAATTGAAACATCTTGCGATGGTTCTCCAGTTTCTTCTCCTCTACCCTTAGCTGCCAAATTAATCTTCCTAAAATACCGTGACCCTCTTGTAATTTCACTGCTTAAAAACTGTCAACAATTCCCCATTTTCTACATAAGAAAGTAGAAGTTCCTCAGCCTAGCATTCAAGGCCTTCTACAATTATGGCATTCGACTAATTTTCACTTCATTACACATACACATACATTACATTCCAGCTAGCTGACTACTTGCTGTTCTTTGTGTATCTATGTTGCCTACAGCTTTTGTAACTTGTTCATGTGGTTAACTCTACCTAGAATGTACTCTTCCTCCATATGTCCATTTTCTACCCAAGGCTTAGCTTATATATGATCTTCTCCATGAAACGTTTGCTAATTTCCCTTTAGCCACTGAGAATCCTTTGCTGTTTTATCTGTCTCTCCAGGCACTTACTTCCTTATTTTTTAATGTCCTATCTTTCCTAATAGACAATGACTTACTTAAGGTAGGGTCTTTAGCTTATTCATCTTTGTATTATTTTTACTAAACACTTACTGAGTGAATAAGGTTAATTAACAAAATAGAAAAACTCACAGAATTCACTACTATTAAATTTAGGTATTTTCAAAGTGCCAATCTGTGGCTATTAGGTTTCTCCTTCTTTTTTAAAAAAATTTTTTCCCCTTCCTTATGAAGTAGGTGCAAGGGTTTCTCCTTCTTTGAGCATAGGAAACACAAATTGTTAAAAGTGCAGGATGGTTCTTACTCTCCAAGTCGTTGACCTATTAAACTGATTTATGAACTTAATGACTACAGATCCTTCATCTCAAACTCTAAATTATCCTACAAACTGTGATGCTGCAAATGCCAGAGCATTTTGGTCTACAGCAGTATGGTCAGCATTGGCCAAATTTTTTCAACATAAAGGAAATTTCTGCTCTATTCTTTAGGAGAAGGTAGAGTTGTAGGACTGAATATTCTCCTTTACCTTTTTGTGTTGTGCACTGTGGTGCCTCCCAGGACAATCCTTACTCCAGGAGTACTACGATTCAGGTTATAAATCGTTAGAGCCTCTTCATAGGTGGCTCCTCCAATTACAAATACAATGATATCCTGAGGTCTGTGATGATGAAGAAAGAAATATTATCATAGGATAAGGAAAAAAAAGGGCAAGA
>NW_012151840.1:7286503-7288541 GCF_000956105.1 Propithecus coquereli
AATTCCTAAGCTCAAGTGATCTTCCTGCCTTGGCCTACCAGAGTGCTAGGATTACAGGTGTGAGCCACCATGGCTGGCCTAGAGATAGGGTCCTTACTTCGTTACCTAGGCTGGGGCGCAGTGTCACGATCGTAGCTTATTGCAACCTCGAACTCCTGAGCTCCAGGGATCCTCCTGCCTGAGCCTCTTGAGTACCTGGGACTATAGGCATGCACTACCATGCCTAGCTAATTTTTCTTTTTTTTTTTTGATAGAGATGGGGTTTCAGTATGTCGCCCAGGCTGCTCTCAAACTCCTGGGCTCAAGCGATCCTTCTGCCTCAGCCTCCTGAGTAGCTGGAATTACAGGTGGGGAGCCACTGTGCCTGGCTAGGACATTTTAAGACAAAGATACCAAGTTGGCCAGTAGCTGAAAGAACTACTAAAAAATGTTTTTAGTAAGAAGAAAATTGGGTTGAAGGAAGGGCTAGGATGAAAGAAAGGAAGTGGAGGGAAAAGAGGGGCAAATATAAACACTGACTAGTGAAAATTATGATTGATTTGGGGATTTAAAAAGGTAGAACCAAAACACTGGGCAATGATAGTGTTTAAGTTGGGAGGAAGGTGACTGGAGTTAAAACATTCTAAGATCTTTGTATTACTTATGAGAAAGGTGGGGATAGATTAAGTTTAGGCTCTACTTCTTCATTCATTCAACAAATAGCTTTTAAGGAATGGTAAAATTAATAGATGGTGACAGAAGTCATAATTAATACTTTTCAAGGAGTTGTGACGAGGGGGCATGAGGCATAAGAGGCTTTTGGGGATGCTGGTGATATTCTATTTCTTGATCTGGATGGTGGTTACACAGATGTATTCACTTTTTGATATTTTATTAAGCTGTCTGCTTATTATTTATATACTTTTCTGTATGTAATTAAGTACCTTTATATATGTATATGTATGTGGTATCATGGAAAGATTTTGGTCTTTGTCTTCGGTTCTTGGCACAGAGCTCCTATAACCCTTAGAATTCCCTGAGTGAAAAGGGTGATAGGAGTGTCTTTTGTTCCAATGAGGTGGCTCTCGGTAGGCTTCTAGGTAGCTTCAGGATGGTGGCTAGTTGCCAGAAAGACCAAGCCTTGATTAGAAGCCCCAAACTTTCAGCCCCATTCCCAAATCTCCAGGGAGAAGAGAATGGCTGGAGACTGAGTCAATCACCAATGGCCAATGATTTGATCAACCATGTCCATGTAATGAAACTTCCACAAAAACTCCCTAACCAATAGGGTTTGGAGGGCTTCGAGGTTGGTAAACAACACATTGAGGTGCTAGGAGGGTCATGTGCTTGGAGTGGGCATGGAAACTCTATAAGCCACCCTTATACCTTGCCCTATGCATCTCTTCCTTTTGGCTATTCCTGAGTTTTATCCTTTATAATAAACTGGCAAGTGTATATAAAGTGTTTTCCTGAGTTCTATGACCCATTCTAGTAAATTATCAAATCTGAGGAAGGGGTCATGGAAAACTCTGATTTATAGCCAGTCAGAAGTATAGGTGGTCTGGGACTTGTGACTGGCATTTGAAGTAGGGGCAGTCTTGTGGTATTGAGCCCTTTTAACTTGTGAGATCTGATGCTAACTCTAGGTATATAGTGCCAGAACTGAACTGAATTGTTGGACATGCAGTTGGTGTCCAGAGAATTGGAGGAGTGGTGTTGGAAAAGACACCATATAATTGGTGTCAGGAGGAAAAAAACCTCTCAATGTAGTATTTCTATAAAAGTTATAAAAGAAAACCCTACTGTACAGTTTACACCAAAATAAAATTCTGATAGATTATAAAGATATAACCCTAAATATGTATCTTAAAAATAATGAAAAAAATGTTAGTATTTATATAATCTTGGCTGAGAAAGAACTTTCTAAGCATGACACCAAAAGCAGAAATCACTGGTAGCTTAGACTACATAAATTTAAAACAACAATAACAAAACTTTTGTACAACAAATCTCTGTGAATAATATAAAACAAAAATGTCAAATAGGGGGAAAAGATTTA
>NW_012151840.1:7288591-7289230 GCF_000956105.1 Propithecus coquereli
TTCACTCAAGACTAAATGCTCTTGGGGTACCTAGCCAAAATGGAAGGAAAAATATGCAAGAGAGATACATTTTCAACTTAGGCCACTTGTAGGTCCCATATAAAACCATGTTAAGATAACTCAATTTAAAATTATAGAACACACAAGGAAATGATTCATCATGAACTAATGTTAGCAGATACAACAACAGAATTAGACCTCCAAGTACTTCAGATTGTAGAATCAATGTGATTAAAGAAAAATGAAGGATTTTAAAACACGAGAAAAAAAGAGGATAACAAAAATATCAGGCAAATTTGAAAAAGAAGCAAATAGAAATTGTAGGTATAAAAATACAATCTTTAAATTAAAAACTAATGGACAAATTAAACACGGATTGGGCATAACTGACAAGTGAATTACTGAACTGGAATACTGATTTAAAAAAATTACACAGAAGGCAGCACAGAGAGATAATATATTGTTAATAAAAATGAGAGATTAAGAGACATGAACATCCAACATATATTTCATAGGAGTTCCAAGAAAGACCAGAGGAAATGGAAAAAAAGCAATATTCAAAGAAATAATGACTGTGAAAATTTCAGAATTTATGCCAAACATGAATTTTCATACCAGTGACATAAATAAAAATAAATT
>NW_012151840.1:7302735-7304473 GCF_000956105.1 Propithecus coquereli
AGTACATCTGTCTCTTATGGCAAAGAAAGGCAAGAACTGGGAAGGAATAAACTCAAGTAAGCTTTTAGCATAGCCAGAGAACACTGGCCTTTAGTCTGATAATTTCAGGGTGCGAGGGTATTTTTGTATTACTGGAGAGGAAAGCAAATGTCATGGATGGTAAACTGTAGGTGTAGGTTATATAAATAAAAGGACAAAATCTCGATACAGGGATAGGCTCTAAGAGCTTGGCTCAATTGTATACCTAACAAAGATGACTATGTCGTATTTGGTTATGAAAACATTAATAAATATTTTAATGCACCTCCTATTACTTATTCAAGCTGGCTTAAGGAAGAACATCTATGAAAAAAATTATTTTACAACATGGCTGACATTTTTCCTTTTCATTCCTTTCCCCAGTGAATTTTAAAAGTAAATGTTCTGATGAGGCCAATGGTTAAAATATACAGCAAATCTTAACGTGATGGTTGAACCTACGTGGAATACACAAGTTCAATTCTTTGTGCGCATCTTCCTGTGCTCCATAATTCACCATAGCAACCCAAAACATTAATTAATGCAGACAGCAAACATTAGAAAACAGCAGCCAGTTTACGCTGTATATATAAGGATAACAAATTTGTATCTTAGTTTGTTAGAAGAATAAGCAAAAATTTTCACATGTAGAATTTCTGGAAATCATTATTTCTAACTGGATAAGTTAGATGGAAAACAAACTTTAAAATGACAACATTTTATCTATTAATAGTCTGTTGATATCATATTTATAGCAAAAATTCACATTTTTAAATATACTTATAGGTGATAAAGTCCTCATTAATATTTACTACAGGAAAAAAGGCCAATGAAAAAGAAATGCTGCTTTATAGAAACAAAAATAAGCTGCTGCAACAACATTCTACTACATTTGTGTAAATGTGAAAAGTATTTCCTTTTTGAATTGACTGATTCTGGAAGGTAAGATCATATAGCTCCATTTTCTCACCAAACGAAAAAATTCCTTTTTTTTTTTTTTTAATCAGAGACAAGAAGCAATTTTGAAGTGAGGAAAAAAAATTAGCCTGAAAAATAGGATATGTGGGAATTCAACTGCAGGAGAAAGATCAAACCCAGTTTGTGGATATAGCTATGCTGCCAAACAGGTTAACCACTAATTTAATAGCTAAGGGCTAAAAAAGTTCTATAAGTGCTCTGGTTTTGCTAAGTTGTGATCTTGCCACATTTAGTTTGAAGCTTTCTAATATTACAACAACAATAAAACCAAGAAGTTCTATTTGAGACTTAAACTATCATAAAGATGACTAAAATAAATCGCTCTTCTCCATGTGAAGATCCAGGACCAAGAAAGTGGCTAGAGCTGAGAGTGGTGCCAAGTGAATGCAGAGCCAAAATACTGCCAAAATATAGGGTTGCTCACAAACTGTAAAAATCTTAATTTTTCTGTGGCATCAATTAAATTTATTTTCTGGATTAAATTTTCCAGTTGCAAATTTTGGCATATCAACTAGTATAGATACCTACATAATTTAACAAACATCTATTTAATACCTGCTGTTTGTAAAGGACTGTGTTAAATGTTGTCAAAACCCCCCCCAAATTAACGAAATATAATTCTTACTTCAAGATTACAATACCTAATACAATAACTAATGGGAAGGACAGATATGTATGTATACAACTAACTACTGTCTCAATATCCATAGCTAACAACTACTAGGAATTTCTTGTTTATTCT
>NW_012151840.1:7304523-7306199 GCF_000956105.1 Propithecus coquereli
AGAGCTGAAAAGTGAAGACAGTGACTGTGGGCTTCTTTACCCAAGATGCTTGGCTGTGAAAGGAAGCACATAGCTTGGAGGAGAAGTCAGGCTCAAAGGCTTTAAATTTATTATTTGTTTAACTAGGGAAGCTTGTGTATGCTTATAGCCTGTAAGAAAGCAGTCGGTAAAGAAGCAGCTGAAAATATATTGGGGAGGGAGGGAGTCAGGGAGGGGTGGAAGAAAGAGAAGGGGAGAGAGGAAGAGGGAGAGAGAAAAACAAGGAGAGGGAGGGAGGGGGACAGGGAGAGAGAGAGAGAGAAGCAAATAATCAACAGAGAAAGACTTCTGAAGACATGATAGGAGTCTAAACAAGAGTGCTGGCAGAGAGATCAGTTCCAAATAGGAAAAGGATTTATTTCCCTCAGAATGAAGGAAGGTGGTAGAGGTAGGTATATGCAAATAAGTTTATATTAATAAGTATGGGGCTGGACGTTGAGGGAGTTGATGTTTGACAGACTCAGTTTTATTCTCTGTGAAGCAGGAAACACTGGGATGAGCTATGTGACTTGGAGAGAATGGAAAACATTCAAAACTGATGTGAGAACGAGACAAAGAGAGAACTAGAGATACATAAAAGTTTGGCTGAGTATACCTGAAGGCCCAAGTAAGGTTATAAACAATGAATTTGTAGTGGCATCAATCTATAATTTGCGTGGTTTCCTCTAGTAGTACACAGAAGTAGATATAAGCCTGAGACGAAGTTATTAATTCAATATTAATCTGGTGCTTTAGGCTGCAGAAAAAGAGGTTTTTCATAAACCTGTAGGAAAGTATTACCAGTCCCCACGAATCACTGAAATGTTCTACACTACCAAGTGTTCTTTCTTGAAGTCTTCCCCTTCAGTTACTGGCCAGTTTTTTCTTGCTGAGAAAAGTCATTTGCTTAGGAAGGGTTGTATGATTATGATACTAGTATTTTTCTACCGAGCATGATAACTTCTCATTTATGCAGGGACTGAATATTTAGGCAAAATACAGGTTCTCTTCTTTTTCTCCAACAGATACGTGTTGTTTCAATTCTTACTAACAGTTCTACAGAAAGAAAAAGGAAATGAATGAATAGGAACAGCTAAAACTCAAGTTCAGTTCTTGTCAGGATCTTTAGGAATATATTTGATGACAAGGGGGATTGAATAGCTACAGTGGCTGTAATTTGAAAAACTGATACAACTTATAAGTAATACTTACAGTATTACTCTCATGGATATACAGAAATAGGTATCTTTTTAACATTAAATTTTTATGGATGTAAATTCTTAATTCTTCCCCCATATTGGTTCTAGAAGTACCAATGATCTGAGATAATAAAGGCTTTTCAAGTGTAGTCACCACTGCTTTAATATTCATTAAGGATGTAAAAAATGAGTTCTGTGGGGAAAAAAATCCAATGTTCCAAGAGTGTGCCATCAGGAGACAGAGAGAACTCTAACAATAGTTAGATCAGTGTTGTAACTATTTGGGGGTCAGACTATGTGGAAAGCAGGAAAATAAAAGGCAGTTAAAGTGTTCAGAAATAATGAAATACTCAAGGCTGAAAAGACATTATATTCACAAAAAAATGAGGATTTTTTTACAGTCAGAGTCTATATACAATGTTCCTTATGGTGAGGGACAATTCTATTCTGAGGCCTGTT
>NW_012151840.1:7306249-7308173 GCF_000956105.1 Propithecus coquereli
AAAAAATGCTTTTTCTTTATCCAATTTATGAGTTATTCTGAACATCCTGTTTTGATCCTCACTTTAAAAAATTCTGCATATTTTACCTAGATTGAACAGTCATGCTCTGATGACACCAAACTTTTATCTTTAGGCTTAATCTTCATCCTTGGTTCCAGATCCACATATCTGTACACCACAGACCTCTTATATTCCCTATTTTGATCTATGGTACTGTATTAGTTTTCTATTGCTGCTGAAACAAATGACTACAAACAGTGGCTTCAACAATACAAATTTATTACCTCATAGTTCTGGAGGTCAAAAGCCTGCCATGGGTCTCAGCTGGACTAAAACCAAGGTGTCAGCAGGGCTGTGTTCGTTTTGGAAGCTCTAGGGTGGAATCTATTTCCTTGACTTTTCCAGCTTCTAAAGGCTGCCTGCATCCCTTGGCTGTGGCCTCCTTCCTCCATCTTTAAAGCCAGCAGTGTTTCATGTCTCTTACCCTGCTGTTGTCACTTCTGTCTCTGATAGCAGTTAGGAAAGGCTCTCTGATTTTGTGGACTTGAGATTAGATTGGGCCCACCTGGATAATCTCCCCATCTCAAGCTCCATACCCTTAATCACATTTGCAAACTCTCTTTGCCAAGTAAGGTAACATACTTATAGGTTCCAGGAATTAGAGTGTGAACATCTTGGTGGGGGTGGAGGGTGTGCATTCATTATTCAGCCTACTATGGGCACAATGTATCCAATCATATCCAATACCAAAATCAGAAACTTTGACACATCTTTTATTTTTCCTTCTTCTTCTAGCCTTACTCAGTTGGCCACTGATTTGTGTCAGTTTTATCTCTGGACTACCTTGACTCCATCCCTTTACTCAGTTTCCCCTGCCTGGTTGCCAGAGTCCTATCATAGTAATGACTTATTTGTACTTCATTTATACTTCATTTGTCAGCCACTTTTATCTTCCAAAATACAGATCTGATCATGCCCTTTCTCTGACAAAAGATAAAGGCAGTTGGAGCAATGCTTAGTTAATAGTAGTTAATGTCTTTCTCAACTAGCCGTTAGTCTATCTTTCCAGACTTGTTCTCTGTTACACTCTGTTTTCTCATTCTCTAGTTACACACATCACTAGAAAATAAACTTTATGAGGTTAGGGATTTTGGTTTTCTTTTGGTTGCTCATTGCTGAATCTCTAATCCTAGAGTAGCACTTAACACACAGTGAGTAGTTAATAAATATTTGTGCAACAAATGACTGAATGAGTGAACATCATTCTTTTTTCTGTTCCTCAAAGGACCATGTGCCAACAGTAACCATTTATTGAGTACCTACCATTTATCAGGCACTTTGCTTACAATTTTGCAAGACAAAAATCATAGTTGAGGAAGCAGAAACTCAACAGAAGATATAGAAGACACAAAAAATAGAGACCCTTCAGTATTTGGTCAATGATTGAAAGTGGAGGATGAGGGTAAAGAAGGAGTCCATGATAACTGTTAAGTTTTCTGGTTTTGGTGACTAGGTGTAGTAGCTTAGGTCTGAGAAGAAAGAAAGACTGATTTACTGAGAGTAAGGAAAAAACATGTTGTTTGTTAGATACCTGTGGAATATCCTAATGGAGATGCCTACTAGACATCTGGATTTTCAGGCCTGGTGCTTTCCGTGAATATAGGTGGTAAGTGAAGCGATGGGAATAGATGAGTTTTCCCTAGGGAGATTCTATATAATGAGAGGAGAACCAAAAGACAGAATTTTGGGTGAGTCCCTAACATCTTCAGAATAAGCAAGAAGAACAGCCAGCAAAGCAACTGAGAAGGACATTTTCAGAAAGGTAGGAGGAGAACCAAAAGAAAGAAGCCAAGGGACAAGTGAGTTTTAAGAAGAAAAAAATGGTTAACAGTGTTAAATGCAGTAGTGGGATAAATAAGGTGAG
>NW_012151840.1:7320598-7322560 GCF_000956105.1 Propithecus coquereli
GGTAGAATACCATCAAAGACCTTCATGTTGTGAAATCTGATGGATTCTTTATTTTCTTCGCCTTCTTTACCTCTCAGAAGACTGGACACAGTTTATCATCCACTTGTAGGTCATTATGACACCAGGCTTTCCTGATTTTTCTCCTACATTTCTACTTCCTCCTCAGGGTGCACTGCTAGCTCCTTATTCTCTACTCAATGTTTGGTCCTGGGCTCTCTTCTTTTCCCTTTCCTATGCTTTCTCCTTAAGTGATCTTATTTAGTCTCATAGCTTTAAATGCCACTAATATCTTTTTTTGTTTGTTTGTTTGAGACAGAGTCTCACTCTGTTGCCTGGGGGACTAGAGTGCCACGGCGTCAGCCTAGCTCACAGCAACCTCAAACTTCTGGGCTCAAGCGATCCTTCTGCCTCCGCGTCCTGAGCAGCTGGGACTGCAAGCATGCACCACCATGCCCGGCTACTTTTTTCTATATATTTTTAGTAGAGACGGGGTCTCTCTCTTGCTCAGGCTGGTCTTGAACTCCTGAGCTCAAACGATTCACCTGCCTCGGCCTCCCAGAGTGCTAGGATTACAGGTGTGAGCCACCACGCCCAGCCAACACTAATATCTTGTCAACTCCTAATTTAGTATACGACATTTCCACTTGGTTATCTAATAGGCATCTCCAACTTAACCACAAAACTCATTATTTTTCCTCAAAACCTAAGAGTTATCCTTGACTTCTCTCTTACCCTTGTTCCATCAATGTACTCTATTAAATAAATCTATTGATTCTACCTTCTCTATCAGCCTCCTATCCAAACCACTTTCTCTCCTGGACTGTTGCAGCTACCTCCTCAGTAGTCTCCCTGCTTCTATTTTTGCCTTCAATAATCCACTCTTTTAAACATAACTCAGTTTATGTTGCTTATATGCTTAACTCTTCAATGGCTTCCTATGACATTTTAAATGAAAACATACACAACACACAAACACACACACACCCACACACATACACTCCTTACTAGGGCCTATAAGGCCCTATGTGATCCAGCCCTGCTTATCTTTTCAATCTTTTATATCCTCCTTTCTCACTATGCTCCAGCCACATGAGCTTGCCAAATTCTCTCTTTCCGCAAGGCCTTTGCTCTGGTGTTTCCTCTGCTTGGGGTGCTTTTTCTCCTAATCATTGTGTGGTTGGCTCTTTCTTATAATTCAAAGCTCATCTTTAATTTCATCTCCTCAGAGATCCTTTCTCTATCAAAAGTAGTCCTCTCCACCAGCATAGTTATTTGCAGCTTATTACCCTATTTATTTGCTTTATAGCGCTATCTCTTCAAATTATATTCTTTCTTTGCTCACTTATTTACTCTATGTGTCCTTCACATAAGTTCCTCGAGGGCAGGTACCTTCTCTTTTCTGTCACTTTTATATCTCTAGCATCTACAACGGTTCTTGGCATATTGAAGGTCTTCAATAAACATCTGTTGTGTAAAAGGATGAAGCGATTGAATTATCAACGATATGCATATTTCGGTTATAGTAACAAATGCCAACAGATGCTGACAACTGATAAATATACATTTTGTTGGAAATGCATCATTTTGAGCTTTGCAAATGAATCACACAAATTAGAAAGGTTTGTTGTGCACTAATCATACACAATATATTCTTCTAGTGGCCTATGGTTTCCCTTTAGCAATAAGTAATTTCTTGTTCAGTAATTCTTATATGAAATTCATAAGCAAATTAATGTTTTTACTTTTATCACATTAATTAGAGGGCTCAAGATGTTTTTCAAAAAGCCCCTCAGATAGTTGAATAACTTTGGGCTGGTTTTTATTTTTCTCACGAAACTGACATTTCTGAATCCTAATGCCAAGGTCCTTAAACATTTTATCTGAATGAGTGTACTCTCTGAATTTAACACCAGACGTTAAATTCTGCCTTTCAACCTTATATTTTTAAAAGATGATTTTTTT
>NW_012151840.1:7334173-7335195 GCF_000956105.1 Propithecus coquereli
ATTATATAAATTACAGATGAACTTGGCAATTACTCTCCATTTTTCGCTTTAGTTTAACCTAAACTAGTTAACCTAGTTTAACCTTCCTTGTCATCTACTATTATATTAAGGTAGTAAATAGTAAGTGAATAACAAAATAAATCAACAGATTAGGACAGCAAAATGGAATTGGCAGAAGTCTTCAACATGCTGATATGATAAAAATGAGTCTAATCTAAGGGTCTGAGGGAATATGGACTATAAAGAGCTTATGTAGGAAACATGACAGAAAGTAGGCAGAACCTAATTCCACTGACTGGTTAAGTATATCTGAGTCAATATCCTTTTCTTAATGACTAGTTAACATAAAATTTGGCTTTGCAGTAGGTCTTCTGCTGATCAACACTGTCTCAGAAATACTGACTAAATGTTGGTTTAGAGAAAAAAAGGATCATTTTTACACTTAGTTGATCAAAGTAAAATGATCAGTTCAATGTGTTCCAAACAAGTTCCTCATAATTTTAATGAGAAACAAACAAACAAAAACACATAAAAAACCTTTCTGAAATCAGAGAGATCTAAGGTCATCAGTGAACTAAGAAAGTGTCCTCGATGCCATAAAGAAAACAGAATGTACCATCAAATAATAATACTCAAATGGTGATAGTTAATATTTGTTGAAAGTTATAAGTATCAGGTACCACATTAAGTTGCTTTACATGTATTAGCTCATTGTGCCCTCACAACAATTTTTGAGGTAAGTACTGTTATTTTTTCCCATTTTACAGACAAAAGACAGAGTTAGAGTGATTAAGAATCATTTTCAAACCCAAGCCATTAAAGGCCCATGCTCTTAGCCACTACTCTATATAGCTTCAGATAGAACTCTTCCTCCTCATTTTTCTAATAAATATTTATTGAGTCTTTATTATGTGTCATTAACAGAATAATTTGAGATCTTTTACACAAGGCCATGAAAGAAGGATATAAAATGACTGATCCCTCTCTTCCAAATGAAAAGCTGTGATATGATAACATAGGCA
>NW_012151840.1:7335245-7337412 GCF_000956105.1 Propithecus coquereli
AATCCTTTGTCTTCACTGAAGGAATCATTGTCTTCACCGATTCTCATTCTTTTGTGGAAATGTTAAGTGATAGATAGATCAAATAAAAGGAAAAGATCACATATAAAAGGAGATTGGAAACACCCAGGAAAACAGAAAAACTTCAGGAAACATAAGAAAGGGTATCATATTAAAATTAATTTTTGACCATTTCAAGAAAACAGGTTAGTATTTTTAAAAGATCAACAAATGTTTGCTTCATCTTCAATTTCCTTCAAAGAGAAACTGCCTACCAAATTTTAAATTATAAACAAATGGAGTAAAATAGCTGTGACTAAAAGAATTGTTTGTCTTTTTACTCTTGAGTATTTCCTAGAAATATCTCCAGTTATTTTCTGCTCAGCTATTTGGTCCAATGCTGATACCGCTCCAATATAGAAAGCACTAAAAGAAACAGCTTTCAAGAGGATGTCTGCTTTAATTTCATTTAATTGACATAGTACTAAATCAGTAGCAATCTTGAAGATACTTTGAAGATCATATTCATTCACTCTCAGGGGTTTCAACTGTTTCTCACTTAGGAAAGTATAGGAGAGATGTCTATACCTTCAATCCTTTGAGGAACTGTTTAGTGATAGCCACAGCATCTTTGGGGCTGAAGAGGTCACTTCCTCTGACTCGTTTACCACCATATTCAACAACTGCAGACACGAGCTATAAAAAAAAGAAAAGCAACTTTTATTGCTTAGGGATCAGGAAGTTCATTTCATAAGAAAATAGCTTTATTAAGGAAATGAAGACATAAGAAGAAAGAATTAAGAATTACATATTTCTGTAAATAAAAGGAGTATAATTTAACATTTGTTAGAGCTAAGACTATAATAATAGAGTTGGTTCCCATTTGGTGGGTTTAATATGTAAATTCAGTTACCTTTCGATACTTCTCAGAAACACCTTTATTCCTGAGGTCCATCATTAGTCCTGGCAGGCTATTGCTGCTGTGTCGCTCATAATGTAAAGCATAAAGCATCACCAGGCGGGCAGCATCAAACTCTGTCACTTTGGGGTTCTGCAGGAGCCTTTTTACATTCTGAAGGAAGACAGAGCTGGCATTTATCCCCCTTTCACTTGAGTGATCTGTTGTATAATGCCTTAGCTCTAATCATTATTGAATAGTAGTGACAAATCTGAGTTCATGGCTGAGATTACTACTACGACAATGTACAGGTCACACATTTAGCAACTGTCTCAACTATAGAAAATTATATGTCTTTTGTCCAAGATAAGAATTAAATAAGGAAATATATTCCCATTGTAACTGCTTTAGGACAAGAATGAATTTAATAATGAATAGTTCTTTTCCAATAGCCTGAGTTGTAATTTCCTTGCTGAAAGAAGGAACATATACTATTTCTACCACTTCAATCAATAGAACACATAACAGAACTGACCAGTTAAACTGTAAAATCCTACTGATTTCTTTTTTTTTTTCTTTTCTTTTTTTTTCTTCTTTCCTTAGATCTGGATTCCCAGCTACTGCTTTCTCTTACTGTTAGTGATTGATCAGTGAAATAGAGACAAGTTGGTAGAATTTTACATAGGACTAGGGTTAATCTTCAAGAAGCATCAGAAGCAACAATGTGTTTCAAAATGGTTGACCAAGATATGAGTATATAATAGTATGTAATCTCTATATTGAATACTTATAATTTTAAGAGGCAGGTACTGACAGGAAAGGGAGCCAGGAGAAATCATGTTCAGGTTTTGCCAATCCTCACATTATGAACCTTCGATGTAGTACAGATTTGTATTTATTATGCAGCAGAATACATAATTTAATTCAAGTCAACAAATACTTTTTGAGCCCCCATTTGGTACTATGCCAGGCACGGTTGGGGGCACACAGATGAATTAGAGACAATTCCTGTCTTCAGTGAGTTCATTGACAATGGGGTGAAATGTGATGAAAGTAATATAATCTATTCTGCTCTAAAGAATGTTCCTTTAATGTACTTTAGCTCCATGAGATTGATAAATATGGAAATAGTGTCAGTTTAACACAGAAGGCATATTGGTTCCTATGTAATTTTTATAGCATGGACAGGCTTCCTTATGATTAAAGAGGAAGCTTTTCTACCACTGAGGAAGCTAAAAAATAAAATACAATAAAAAAAGAAAAAAAAAAAAA
>NW_012151840.1:7338634-7340392 GCF_000956105.1 Propithecus coquereli
GGGCAACAGAGTGAGACTCTGTCTCAAAAAATAAATAAATAAAATAAAAATTCTACTGTGCACACTGAATAGGGACTATGATGATATGCAGAACCTCCCAGGTAGCTCTCAAGCAGGAAGCTCTCCGAGAGGGATTCCTACTGTTGCTCTTCTGGGTTAATAATTTACTACCATCATCCTTAGGGATCAAAAGGGAAGAAAATTCTCTTCCATGGATTTAGACCCCAAATTCATAAGAATTTCCTTACTTTTTTCCTTTTCCAGTATCTTTCCCAGACAGCAGCCATGGAATACAGCCTATTTAGAATATCTATTCAAATACTCCACTATTTTCTACTACAATATGAAGAAATTTCAGACTATAAATTATTTATCAAGTACATATACACAATTTCATATGTATCTCAATCAACTTGGCATAGGTTTAAAACATTGAGAAATCCCATCTGGGATCTCTGTTGTCACTCTTCTTGCAGGCACAATGTTTCATTTCCTGTCCTTGCAGTCACTCTCTTACTACTTTAAAACTACTCAGTTTCTGGCTGACCTGTCTCTGTACTTTAAGCAAATCTAAGCATAAACCCACAAAACTGGTATGAAACAGTCAAAGACTATTTGCAATAATCAGTATGTACCCTTCCTACATGTTCCCTTTCTAATTACCTTCACTTGGATCTTGACTCTTGGCTCTGTTTCTTATTAAAGGTAACAAGTATTAGTGATGATATGGAGAAATGAGAACCCTTCCACATGCTGGTGGGAATGTAAATTAGTATAGCTATTACAGAAAACAGTATAGAGGTCTCTCAAAAAATTAAAAATAGAACTACCATATGATTCAGCAATCCCACTACTGGATATATATCCAAAGGAAATGAAATCAGTATGTTGAAGAGGTATCTGCACTTCCATGTTTATTGCAGCACTATTCACAATAGCCAAGATATAAAATCAACCTAAATGTCCATCAACAAATGAATGGATAAATAAAATGTGGTACATAGAAACAATATATACGAAATACTATTCAACCATAAAAAAGGAGGAAATCCTGTCATCTGTGGCAAAATGGATGCACCTGGAGGACGTTATGTTAAGTGAAATAAGCCAGGCACAGAAAAACAAATACTGCATGATCTCACTCCTATGTGGAATCTAAAAAGTGTTCTCATAGAAGTATAGAGTAGAACAGTGGTCACCAGAGGATGAGGAAGGTAAGGGGTGGGGGTGATGAGAGATTGGCCAACGAGTACAGAGCTATAGTTAGATAGGAATACGTTCTGGTGCTCTATTTTAGTAGGATGACTAGAGTAAACAATAATGCATTATATATTTCAAAATAGCTAGAAGAGAGGTTTTTGAATGTTCTCATCACAAAAAAATGATGAATGTTTAGGGTGATAGATATACTAATTACCCTGATTTGATCATTACACAATGTATATATGTATCAAAACATCATGTTGTCTTTTTTTTTTTTTTCATTCAGTCCTCATAGGGACCATCAGAAATTGCCAATGCCGACTATATTGCAAATCGTCATGGTGGGGTATTAGGAAGTTTTCAATTAGCAATAATCATGCCTCAGATAAACCTCATTGGCTACAATCCTGCCACTGCACAAAGCTAAAACATCATGTTATATTCCATAAGTATGTATAATTATTATTTGTTAATAATAATTAAAAACAATTCACTTCTATTTCTTGAGATTTGATACTGGTATTTAGATTCCCTGGCTTGACTCTTAGCTCTCCC
>NW_012151840.1:7352847-7358556 GCF_000956105.1 Propithecus coquereli
TATCTATATTAAAAAATATTAATTTGAGTTCTTGTCTCAACTCCTTGTTAGACTAAATTCCATGTTGGTGAAGAAGGATTACTTGCCTTTGTATCTCTTGCTCTGCCTGGCACAGTGCCTTACACATAGTAGGTGCTCATCAAATTGGACTGACCTGGAGAGCACTAGAATGGTCATTTTGACAGGCCAGTTCTTGCTCAACCTCTGAAACCTCCAGCAGATTCCGCTCACTGACCAATCGAGACAGTTCTCCAACCACTGTCACGTGCTTTGATACAGTCCCAGACATCTTCTTGAACTGTGGATAATTCTCAACAAAGGCCTGCCATGGGAAACACATCAATGGGAGGTTCTGTTATTTTTTGACCAAGGATAGGCATATAGAAAGACGGGAAAAAAAAAAAAACCAAAAAACCCAGAGGGACTGTTTTTTGGCCCAGACTAAAGTACTTACAACTCTCAGTCAAATGGCATTTTGTTAAGCTTAAGAAGAGAAGAACTGGTATATACTGGTAGACTGAGTCTTTAAATAGTCCAGAAGAGTGACTGAAGAATGGAAAGAAGCACATGACTTATTGGGAAGTTTTCACTATACTGTTTACTAGAAAGAGACATTACAGAAAATGTCTCAAACCAAACAAAATGAATCAAGGTAGAAATGAGACCCAGAAGATTCCTGAAATGTTGCTTACATGAATGGTTCCAAAGTCTCATACGTTGGTCATCCATGTACATGTTTGATTTACCTTCATGTCTGCTATTGATTCTAGCTTTTGCTGTTCTTTTGGTTTCCTCTTCTGAAAGTCTTCCATGAGATTCTTTATATTGCTACCAATCTCAGCAAAGTTCAGATACATATTCTGGAAAAAAAGAAGATGGAAGCACAGTTCATCATCTAGTCTGACTTTCAGACAATTTAAAAGAAGTCAAAAAGAATCCTGAACACAGAACTGAAGGGCAGGAAAATTCCATTTTAATTACCAAATTTGGACATTGGCCAGGATACTGGTGATGAATACCATTACTATTCTCACAAAGAGCTACTGTAAGGGAGTGAAATAAATAACTATGTGGTCTCCATGAAAAAAGATATTGCTAAAGGGTCAGAATCCAAATCTTCTGCCTCCCCTTGAGATGCAGTCTATCTCAGTATAGATGCAGTATCTATAGGACACCTCTATCATCCTTTCATATGAAATCCCACACCTGTTCCAATTCTAACAAGACAATATTGACCTTCTTACATTAAAAACAGCTAAAAACAATTTTAAAAAATGTAAAAACCACCTACATTAGCATAGAATTCATCATTTTCAGCAGATAGGACCACCTCTCTTAAGTCTTTACTGATCCCCGGCACTCTGGAAAGATCAATCCGATTGTTGTTTATCCCTAGTAGTTCATGGACCATGGCCTGATATGTCCACTAAATAAAGAATTATGACAAAAAAAATTGGTAACTGACAAAACATGGAAATAGTAAACATTCAGGAAAATAAATAAAAATTGATAACATTCTTAGTAACTGGTCTTCTTGGAGATTCTCTATTTAGTTCAAATTTTATTAATACTTTGTGCTACAATAAGCATTAAGATTGTCATTTTAATTGGTTAAACACTGAAAAGTCAAAATACTTTTAGATTTCACACTTTTGGAGGAAGGATAGAAAGATTAATATATTCTTGATAGAAAGAAAACAAATTAGATCTATCATTAGCTCCAATTTTTGTCTGTGAATTAAGAGTACAGTTTTGGCTTCACAGATAGAGCTATATTGGTACTGCAGTTACAAGCTGTACTATTTCCTGTACGCTTCTGTGGTTTTCTGCAGCGTGAGAAGTGTGTTCTTGCAGATCTGAGTGGTACTATATTTATCCTGGGAACACTAATATTATCAGAAAAAACCTTATGAGTTGATCAAAACACTGGCATATTCAGAAACTTGTCTCTGAATCCATTTTATTGCATATTTTTACCTAATATGAATTGTGAAGAATTGGTTTCCAGTCTTATAAAATAGAGTTATGTGGTAAAACTGGAAAGGAGAAATCCCAAAATTTTGCCTTTTCATCATTTATGGAGAATGGGTTACTTTCAGTAGTAGGCCCATTAGATAAAACTAAGTATTTTTCAGCAGATTACCTTCTAAATATAGAATCTAAATGCTAAAAATATTTATATACATAATATTTTATCTTAAGCAGATTAGATTTATTAAGAAATAATTTAAGGTTTTAAAAGAAGATGCTTTATTTCCTACAAGATTCCCTAAAAGAATTCTTGAAAAAGCAAGTTCCATTAGGATACTTAAAATCAGTATAACAAAATGTTTTACACCTCTATGGGCATCTCCCATAGCACTTACTCTGTAATTAAAATTATCTGTTTACTTCTCTCAACACTGGACCATGAGCTCTTTGAGGGCAGAGATTGTATCTTTTAACCTTTTATCTCCAGTACTTAGTTCAGTGTATGGCACATAACAAATCCTTAATGAAATTTGTTGAGTGAATTGTCGCTTTTCTTTGAGAAACAGAGTTATAGGCAATTATTTTTCTTTCTACTTTTTGATATTATCAGAAGTTTCTTTAGTCACTATTAATAGTGACTTTGAATTTATAGGGAAAGTCACATTCTACATACCAATTTCTTCCTAACTTAATGCTAAGGGAAATATGTAATTTTTCCCTTACATGTATATATATGTATACATGTATATATACATGTATATGTATATACATGTATTACTTCGAATTTTAGGAGTATAGGGGTATCTTATAATGTAGAAAAGTTTCATTACACAGCCACAGATTTCCCTTAGCATTAAGTTAGGAAGAAATTGGTATGTAGAATGTGACTTTCCCTATAAATTCAAAGTCACTATTAATAGAATACCTACTATATACAAGGCACTGTGCTTATACTTGCAGGAGAACAAACACCGGGGAGACACAGTCTGCCTTTAAGGAATGTATAATCTAGGAGAGGATGAAAACAACCAAAGGTACAACGTGGCAAGTGCAGCATGAGACATAAGAGAGACATAAAGGTCTACACTGATTTTCAGGAGAAAAGAACATGTCTGACTGAAAGAATATAGGCTTCAAGGAGATGGCTTTTGAGTGGTTTTAAAGGAGAAGTATTTTGATAGGTAAAGATGGGAAGAGAAGGTATTTCAAAAATTCCAGAGTTTAGACAGTGATCATAGTAAAAGCATGATGGCAGGAAACCATGTGGCATATCCGTATAGCAGTGAACTGTGGGTTTTATATGAGGTTTGGCCCACATTGTGAAGGCTCTTGGATGCCAAGTTCAGGAGTTTGTTTTTTAACCTAGCAGGCAAATGGGAGCCAATGAAGATTTTTAAGCCAGAAGTAATAGGATCGGACCTGTGCTTTAGAAAAAGTACTTTAATAACATTGTGTCTGTGGAATATATTAGAGTGAGAAGAAATTAAAAGTAGGGAATCAAGTAGATGACTATTTTAGTTTTCCCACAAGAGATTAGGGTCTATATCAAGGCAATGGTAGTGAGAATGGAAAAGATCACACAGAAGGAAACACTGGAAATTAGAATCTACAGAATTCAGAAGTTGCTTTGATTAGGGGTGGGGGTAGTGGCAGAAGAAAAAGTTAACAATGACTATGGAAGGAAGAGGAAACACAAGGTGAAACCAAGAATAGCTAAGAATAAGGAGGCAAATAAATGGACCATGCTGTTTATTTCCATATCAGCATTTTGATGAATATCACTTAAAATCATCTTTCTCTTGTGCTAACAAAGGGTTCTGCACCTGGTTTAGCAATGGGGTGATGGCATCATCGCAGCGATCTAAAATAAGCAGCAGTGGAGGAACTTCTGTACGCCGGAATTCAAACAGTTCATATTCTTTAGTTATCACTTGCTGTGGGTGAGAGAGAAAGATGGTTTGGTCAACCAGTTAGCTGCAGATAGAGATGATATACATAGAAAATTAATAAATAGAAACCACATTTAACAATAGTTCTTTCTGTATAGGCCTCCCATAAAAGGATTCAAAAGCTTCATAAAATTTAGTAGCATACTGTTTAAGAGGTTAGGATTTGCAACTCTATTCAACAAGTGGTTTAATAGGACCAAAAAACGTTAAATAGCTTGTGAATATTTCTTATGTTAAATCTGAGAATTTTAGCTCTAATTTGTTACTTTTGTTTTAAATTACATATACCTACCTCTTTTTCAGTAAACCTAACATATTATCATCTCCTTGGTTGTTCTTTTTGTTTCTGAAATATGACAGGGAAATAAATGGCCTTGATGTTTTGGAACCAAGGACAGGGAATGCTATACCTTAACACATTCTGCAAGTCTCTTTGCTGCCTCTGATGAAAGCTGATAACGAATCATGGGACACTTCTTCAGAGATAAAAGGAGAGCTGTGAGTCCTTGAGTTGTTCTAGATAGCTGGGCTGGATCCCAATTTCGACCCTTTTTGTTAAAAACATATACTCAGAGAAAATATTTGCATTTTATCTTACAAGTCTAATTACTTGGTAAATTAACTCCTAACTGATAAATTAACTTATTTTTTTATCCTTTCCTTCCATACCTGGCAGCAACCCAAAATATTGAGGGAAAACAAATGTGGATTCACAGCAATGTAATCACCATAAAATTCCTGTAAATAAAGCACCAAGAACAGTTATTCCATGAACTTCAATTGGATCAAGCAGCAATATTTTCATATGTGATATAATACTATATGATATAACCAAACAGTGAAATACAGGTGTAAAGAGATGTAAAAATTGCTTAATTAGTAACCAAGTAACAATAGTCAATATGGGAGAATTAAAATAATTATAAAACAGTAGCAATAATAGATCTATAAAAGTTTTATATATGTGTGTGTGTGTGTGTGTGTGTGTGTATCTGACTCTGTCCCCAATGCTGTGTAACCCTTCCTGTCAATTCATCAGCCCAATTTCCTTATTCCCATTTATTCCTTTAATTCTGTTCCTATCCAATTTGATATTAATACCTCTTCCAAACCTTCTAAATGGAAGTATAGTCTGACACAATGCACATTTATTTTGCCTGATCAACTGCCTCTCTTCTTTTAAGAAAGAACCTTATTTTTAAATTCAAATCTTTTGAAAGGCCCAACATAAGAGATGTGTTATAGGACCAATATGTTTACCTGAACCTCAGCCACAACTTCCTGCTCATCAGCTTCAGCCAATGACTTCACGTCACTCTTGCTGATCACATTACTGAAATCTGAAACAGACATATAAGTTGCAGTTGACTCAAAGGAGATCATCTCTGCTACAATTAGACGTAAATGGGCCTGATGGTTAAAGTCTAATGAGTAAGTGAAGTTTGGTACACATTGTGATACCAAACTTTGTCAAAGTCAAACACCTTCAAATTGGAATAAGTAGCACAAATATGTCAAGTTTATAATAATAATAATAAGTAAAAGGACCACCATCAGAGGCATTGAAAGAGGCTAGAGAACCAAGTAATTATATTGAAAATAGCAAATAAGGAGAAAGAAGTAAGCTTTTATCTTGTCTTTTATATATAAACTATTCCACCAGGTAACCAAATAGTAGATGAAGAGAAATTTTTCCTTATAGAAATATTCCAGCTAAAAAACAAAGATGGAATATTCATGATAGAATTATAATAGCATCATTTTTTCCAACCTCTAATGAACCAATGGA
>NW_012151840.1:7359221-7361508 GCF_000956105.1 Propithecus coquereli
GCTGGTCTCGAACTCCTGAGCTCAAACAATCCGCCCGCCTCGGCCTCCCAGAGTGCTAGGATTACAGGCGTGAGCCACCACGCCCGGCCTTATATTTCATTTCTATTTGGATATAATAATGGAACTGTGGTTTTTAAAACATGAGTCATCTTTTAGAGACGCACACTGAAATATTTATGGATAAAATTATATGATGTCTTAGATTTGCTTCAAAATAATATTGGTTGGGGACTAGGTGGCAGTATGGCTAAAACGAGAATGGGCATGTCTCAATAATTGTTGAAACTGGGCCAGGTGCAGTGGCTCATGCCCGTAATCCCAGGACTTTGGGAGGCAGAAGCGGGAGGATCGCTTGAGCCCAGGAATTCAGACCAGCCTGGGCAATATAGCAAGACCCCATTCTCTACAAAAAATAAAAAATTAGCTGGGCATGGTGGTGTGTGCCTGTAGTCTCAGCTACTCAGGAGGCTGAGGCAGGAGGATCACTCGAGTCCGGGAGTTTGAGGCCACAGTGAGCTATGATTGACAGAGAGAGACCTTGTCTCAAAAAAAAAAAATGTTGAAAACAGGTGACAGGTACACTGGAATTTATTATACTATTCTACTTTTGTATGTATTTGAAAATTTCTACAATAAAAAGTACTTTAATAAAGGGAAGGGCCTGCTATAAAACAGAGTTAGTAGACATAAAAGCATATGAAAAGAAAATTATAAAAAATGAGATAAACAATAGGTCGGTTTAGTGCTGATATAAATTGTGCTGAAAGTTTGTAATGAATAAAATTACTATACATAAATTTATTTTGGTTTGCTTCAATCAAATAAAATTTGGAAATTGCTCCACCCAAGAAATTTCAACAGTCTATTTTTCATAGACTTTGGTGCTAACTACTTTATATTTTTTCTTTTGCTTCATAGATTTATAGTTCAAATCAATCATTAGAATCATAAGAGTAAATACTGGATTTATTATCCTTTATTAATCTCAACTGCTGCAAAGAACTCTCTTTAGAGGAAAAAAGGGTCTTGCACCTCATGAACTTTTCAATTTTCAGCCAAGAGACTCAGCAAGAGTGATTCTATTATATGTCCACTTAAATTTGGCAGCACAGGGAAAAAAAATACACATATACACACACCTGTAACCGAATACAAAAGTGTTTACACCTTCCTAAGGATCTAGCTTTGGTCAGACTGAAAAATACTAGAATGACCATACACCTATTCAATGGCTAAAATAATAAAAAATAGAGACAACACCAAGTGTTTGTGAGGATACAAAGAAACCAGATCACCCATGCATTGCTAGTGAAAATGTAAAGTGGTATAGTCACTCTGGAAAACATTTGGCAGTTTCTTAAAACACAAAACATGCAACTACCATATGACCCAGCTGTTGTACTCCTGGGCATTATTTATCCCAGAGAAATGAAAACCCGTGTTCACACAAGGACCTGTACACTGTTTATAGCAGCTGTTTATAGCAGCTTTATTTGTAGTAATCAAAACTGGAAACAACTCAGATGTCCTTCAATGGTGAATAAACAAACTGCGGTACATCCATACAATAGAATACTGCTCAGCAATAAAAACAAATGAACTACTAATATATGCAATAACCTGGATGGGTCTCCAGAGAATTATGCGGAATGAAAAAAGCCAGTCCCAAAAGGTTATATACTGTGTGATTCCATTTATAGAACATTCTTGAAATGACAAAATTATAGAACGGAGAACAGATTAGTGGTTGCTAGGATTAACGAAGGGTTTGGGGTGGGAGAGTTGTGGATGTGGCTAATAAAAGGGCAATATAAAGGATCCTTGTGGAGATGAAAACTTTCTGCATCCTGACTGTATCAATGTTAATACCCTGGTTGTGATATTGTATTATTTTCATTTATGATGCTACATTGGGGGAAACTGGGTAAACGGTATCCAGGATCTATTATTTTTTTACAACTGCATGTGACTCTACAATTGTCTCAAAATAGAAAGTTTAATTTAAAAAACCCTGTGGATATCAGCCAAAAACCAACCAACCAACTAACCAACCAACAAAAAACACCCCTAGGATGCTAGAGACTAATAAAATTGCCTACTTTTTTTTTTTTTTTGAGACAGAGTCTCACTGTGTTGCCTGGGCTAGAGTGCTGTGGCGTCATCCTAGCTCACAGCAACCTCAAACTCCTGGGTTCAAGTGATCCTCCTGCCTCAGCCTCCCAAAGTAGCTGGGACTACAGGCATGCGCCACCAGGCCCGGCTAATTTTTTCTATATATTTTTAGTTG
>NW_012151840.1:7361558-7363387 GCF_000956105.1 Propithecus coquereli
TGGGAGGATCACTTGAGCTCAGGAGTTTGAGACCAGCCTGAGCAAGAGTGAGACCCTGTCTCTACTAAAAATAGAAAAAATTAGCTGGGTGTGGTGGCACGTGCTTGTAGTCCCAGCTACTCGGAAGGCTGAGGCAGGAGGATCGCTTGAGCCTAGAAGTTTGAGGTTGCTGTAAGCTAGGCTGATGCCATGGCATTCTAGCCTGGGTGACAGAGCGAGACTCTGTCTTAATCAGTCAATCAATCAATATGTTTCTTGACAGAATTAAAAATAATGAAAACAATGCACATTGCTTGTTAAATGGGAAAAATGTTTTGAAAACTGTCATTTAGATTAAAATGCATTAAAATTAACTTGATAATATAATCTTAAAGAAAAATTTTCTTAATTTTAAAAATGTTTTCAATTTTTTTTTTTTTTGAGACAGGGTGTTGCTCTGTTGCCCAGGCTGGAGTACCATGGTGTCATAGTTCACTGCAACTTCAAACTCCTTGATTCAAGCAATCCTCCTGCCTCAGCTTCCTGAATAGCTGGGACTACAGGCACATACCTCCATGCCTGGCTAATTTTTCTATTTTTTTGTAGAGACAGGGTCTTGCTATGTTGCTTAGGCTGGTATTGAACTCCTGGCCTCGAGTGATCCTCCTGCCTTGACCTCCCAAAGTGCTAGGATATAGGCATGAGCCACTGTGCCTAGCTAAAATTGTTTTTAATAAGAAGTATTTTAAACTTAAAATTACTTCTTCATAATATGCTAGGCAAAAATGACAATGTGTATTAAAAGATTCTTAAGAGAGCTTGAGAGAGTATATATAGCTGTGAAAGAGGTTCTCTAATTAAACATGTTAGGAAATAATGAACTAGATGATCTCTAAGATCCCTCCTGAACCAAAATTTCACAACTAAGAGCTACGAATGCGAAACAATTGGAAACTAGTATAACACAACATATATTCATTAATTCAACAACTATTTATTGAGTGTCCATTGTATAGCAGCGGGCATTGGGAATATAAGAGTGAGAAAAAAATGTTAATTTTTGGTACCATTATTAAATAGTGTATGCTGAAGAAAGTATATATGTATATATGTATACATGCATACAGGCATATAAGTATATATGCCTAAACTCTAAAACTCTAAAAACCTTTAAGTGAGCTTTAAAACTTCTCAAATGCCCTAATTACCCAGCATTAAGTTTGGTCCCTGGTTTTGGAAAAGTTACCAAATAGACTACAGTCCTGTGAAGATCAATAATGACATCTAGAGGAGAACAGATGTAACTTCCACAGCAGAATGTACTGGATCAAAAAAATCCACCTAAATTCTATAGTAACCACAAACCTAGTTTATTTCTAGACCTCCCCTATTCACTCCCCGCCCAAAAAAAGTTGTGCACATAAGAGATACCTACCTGATGATTTCTACTTCCATGCATTACATACAGTAGCAAAAAGAAGTAGAATGTTTTCATCTGGTATGTAAAATAAATCTCTGCTTTTCCAAAAAACTCAAGTATATCCTCCCCAAAATAAATAAATCAGCTTCTATGCCTCAATTCCTAAGTGCAAAATAGGAATAAGTATATACTTTTTTGGGCAGAGGTGAGATGTGAACTTTGGCTACTTACAACTTTTGACTTACAAAGCATCTTGAAAGGCAAAGTAAAACATAAAATTTTTTATCTAAGCAATCAATGATGAATGGAAATCACTTTTAGCTCTCTGAAATAGAATGCTGGTCACAAGACTTTCAATACTCTGAAAGGACATTAAAGAAGCCAGATCTTTCTTTTTTTCTTTTTAATTTTTAAAGATGTGTATTTAGTT
>NW_012151840.1:7367173-7377512 GCF_000956105.1 Propithecus coquereli
TAGTATAACACAACATATATTCATTAATTCAACAACTATTTATTGAGTGTCCATTGTATAGCAGCGGGCATTGGGAATATAAGAGTGAGAAAAAAGAGATACCATTTCTGTTTTCATGGAGCTTACTGCTGGTAGGTGAGATAGATAATAATCACACAAACTATATATATCTTCAACCATGACAAGCATTAGGGGAAAAAATAGTGCTGTGAGCACTTATAAGAGTGGGTTGACCTGGTCAGCAAAATCACGCAAGGTTTGCTTGAGGAAGTGAAGAAGTTCCAGGCAGAGGGAGGAGCCTATGCTAAGGTTCTGTGGCATGATAGAACAAAGGAAATCTAGCAGACCGAAAGATTAGTACCACTAAGGTGCAGAGTGCAAAAGGGGGAATGGTTTGAAATGAGGCTGGAGAAATGGTAGAACTAGACCACACGGGACCTTGCAGGCCACAATTAAGGAATTTTGTCTTTACCATAAAAGCAATAATAAGTCATTCAAGGATTTCAAGCAGGAGTGACATAATCAGATTTGCATTTTAGAAAATACATAATGTACCAGCATGGTAAAAATGCACTGGAGTTGAAGAAAATGAATATGAAGCAAGAGAATATACATATATAAGATTGAAACAGGAAAGGATTTTTAAAGAAGGAGAGACTCAAGCAAGATTTAGAAGGTGATGGACAAAACGGACAAATGACTAAAGAAATTAGGGGAAGAAGTGCCCACCAATACATGAGTGGATTAATAAAATGTGGTATATGTATACCATGGAGTACTACTCAGCCATAAAAAATGGTGAACTAATACTTTTTGTAACAACCTGGATGGAATTGGAGACCATTTTTCTAAGTGAAGTATCACAAGAATGGAAAAACAAACACCACATATACTCACTATTAAATTGGAACTAATTGATCAACACTTACGTGCACATATGGAAGTAAAACTCAATGGAAATCAAGTAGGTGGCGGGGGGTGGGGGGAGGGAATGGATGAATTCACACCTAACAGGTACAATGCACACTATCTGGGTGATGGGCACACTTATAACTTTGACTCAAACTGTACAAAAGCAATTTATGTAACCAACACGTTTGTACTCCTATAATATTCTGAAATTTAAAAAAAAAGAAAGAAAGAAATTAGGGGAAGAGAACAAACAAATAAAGGATAGGAATGAGCATGTAGAAGGATGACAAAAAGGCCTATTTGGACATATTGGAGGAGCAGAGTTGGGACACAGGAAAGCTGGATACATAAGGGCAGACCAAACCAGCTAAAGGAAGACTTTGACTGCTGGGCTAAATATAGATTTAACCATGGAAGTAAAATTGAGCCACTATAGGTTCCTGAGCATAGATGTGAATAAAATGATTGAAAATGCTGATAGCTATATATAAGATTAAGTGGCAATGGTGTTCAGCGTGACAGGTATGGAGGTTAATTCAGGAATAAAATGATGTGGATGTCTGTTAAGAGTAGTTCCTTGGTGGCTTTGGGAATACCTGTGAACCTAAAAGACATCTTGAAGGAAGAACTGGCTGTAAGGGGTGAACTGAGATACAGAAAGAAGAAGAATGAACGTTATAACACTGACAAACCAGGATAATTATGATGCCACAAATGATGATAATACAAATTTATTTTGCCTTCTTAATGCTTTCAGATCAGAGTGTTCTGCATTTGCCTGGGTAGGAGGCAGCTCAGTTTATGCAGTACCTTCGTAGGGCGAAGAAAACAAATTGCCTTCAGGTGTTTCATGGTCTCTCGATTTTGAGAATCAATGCGTTCAAAGAGGTACACTTCCTTCTGAAGAATCTCCGATTGTGTGTATACCATACTCACTATGCCAGTCTGAAAAAAAAGAATAAGATCATGCTATTTCAGAATAATAAAAACAAGTAGCGATATCTAAGCCTTTATTAATACTTAGCTGGATAATTTAAATACTAACATATGGAATAACATTCACTAAACATCTGAAACAGGTAACGTACCAGAATGAAAAACATCCTCTCTGAATAAGAACAATCCATAAATTTCCAAAAACATATTTTTTTAATTTTTTGTTTTTGATCTGTGACCAACACATGACCTGTCATTTCAGTTTAAGCACCAACAGTTTTACTTAAAAAACACAATGTTGAATGGAAATAACAGGCCTATCCCTAAGTCTTCAAAGTGCTCTGTCTCATATAGTAATAATTTCTTGGCAGAGGCTATTTAGAAAAGGATCTGATTCCAATAAATTGTTCTGAGTACATTAAGTCTCTGGGCAGTGGTTAGAGCCATTTAGACTGAAAGCATAATGGGCAAGCTTTATACAACTTTTTTTCCTTTTTAATCGCAACTGACTTAATATACAACTTCTTAGATCCACACAGAACTGACCCTTATTTAAAAATCTTTAAATACTAAACCGTATAGTGGAATGGGACTAGCTATTGTAAGGGAGGAAGGGTTCCTTCGCAAACAAATACTGAGCAAAAGCAAACTCACCGTCTCTTTATCCATGAGAAGTACTTTCATACCGGGCCCACTGTCCTCTATCATTTTAGAAATGTACTGCTTCACAGCAAAAACCACGTTCATGGTGGCGAACTGACAGACGCCCAGCCCTTCCCGCCCCCTTTTTCTTGCTAAGTTAACCCCCGCCTGTTGGAGGGGTCTCAGCTGCTTCCTCCCGGCTGGGCTCCGGCTTCCGGGAGTCCGGGCAGCCACGGTGCTGGGAGTTGTAGTTCCGCTGTGGGTTACTGGGCCAAGCCTTCCCGCGGGACGGAAAAATCCGGCTGAAACACTGCGATTCTCGACCAACCTTCCGACCGGAGTCTTTTGAGGCCTGACCTCTCAGATCTCAGATTCTTTCTTGCCTTTGGTCCTGGAGGCCCCACCGCGGCCTAAAGCCTTCCTGCTGGCTTGGGGAAGAGGATGGCGCCTCGCGGAATGAGGAATTTGGCATAAGTCTTGCTCCGAGGCAAGAACGACAGCTTGGCTATGGTCACTATTTGCCATTAGAGCTCTCTAGGGTTGGCAGTGAGGGAGGAAGGGAAGGGAAATGGCGTAATGCTCCCGGCCACTCGGGACCCGAAGGGACGGCATTTAGTAAATCACACGCGGTATTTGCTACGCTGTGGTCGAGATTCGTCTTCCCAGCCTCATTGGGTCTTTAATAAGGCAGGGACATTGCCCCGGTGTTGAGGCTGCAAAGTGAGATCTGAATTGGTTTTCCGAAGACAGAGGAGCCCCTGAAATTGAACAAATATTTGTTGAATGAATGAAGAAAGGGGACACCTTTTAGGGATGGTTTGGGAGAGGCCTCAGATTCCCCAGGAGGGCTGGAGCTGGGGTCGACCACGGGGGCTCGCTGTCCCCGGGACCACCTGTTCGGCGCCCTGGGCAATTGGACTCCGCAGGCTCCAGCTGGTGGCGCAGGGCACGGTTTACCCATGACTCTGAAACCGAGGGCAAGAGCCCAGTATACAGAGTCCAAAGTGGGTAGGGGGCACATATTCAGCGAGGCAAAAACAAACTAGCGCGGGGATTTTTAAGGGAAAATTCACAAGTTTTTACTTAATGAACAATGAAGTTAAGCAACAAAATTAATCGTGAAGCCATCAACTTCCAAATGTCTGTATTTGTGTTTACACCACACAGGTTTCCTCTCTATCGTGTCATTTCCGAAAAGAAGGGTAGGTGTTTGTTCTCTGCATCTTTACTTTGAGGAATTATAAAATCAGGACGAAAACAAGAAGCAACTGCAAGAAATCAGTGACCATAAATGTTTGCAAATATTTCCACCAAAATGATGACCAGCGTTTGTGGGGTCAGTTTAATCAATAGATTAAGCATTACCAAATAAATTCTTTCATTATATTGTAAGAAGTATATAATTGAAATAGACTGATAGCATCTTTACATTAATCTGGCTAAGATTATGCACTTTAACATTAATCTAGCTAAGATTATGCAACATTATATGCAATTTTAAAATCCTTTAAGAGGGATTAGAAGCCACTTGAAATGTCAGAGACTTTTGTCACCTCTGAAATTGTGAAGAATGTATTTATTTTTCTCTCTTTTTCAATTCTTCTATCAAGTAAATAAAACTTCCATTAGGCATTTTACTAATTTTTAGATATGTTTTGAAAGAAAAGTCTAAAGTTATATATTAAAGTGAAGATGTGAATAAAAAATCTAATGTTGTGTGAAAATTCTAATCAATTTAAAATGTTCATATACTATAGAAAACATCAAAACAATGTTAATGGAAAGTAAAACTCACTTGCAAATTCTATAAATTACTGATATTTGAAAATTCACCTCCAATCTCCCAGTCATTTGGTTTTTCTTTTTCTTGTCTATAATTTGGACTTCGGTGTAAGTTTTTTTCCATTTTCTGCATTTTTTAGAAAGAACAAGGAGGAGAGAAAGGCCTGTCCATGAAATTTGTGCTTTTTAAGACAATAGTCAATCTGTAAGTAATAGAAAGACTTTGCATCCTTTTGATTTTTTGTACTTGGACACATAACTTTTTGAGGGAAGAGGAAAATGCCAACATAAAAAGGCTTACTAACTCATTCTATTTCTCATAAAATTCCACTGATGTCAGTGGCAGTGTTATTTTATACATTGAGTTATACGATATGGACCATGAACATTTTGAATGAAATAATTATTATATATTTAAAGAATGCTGTGATGGTCCTGAAGTTTGACAGTGTACTTCCTTCCTGAAGATAACCACACAAACCATTTTAAATGTCTCCAAATTAAGGACTTCTTTTGTATCCCCATACCTCTAAAAATAGAACTAAAACCAATAATAAAGTCCCAAACTCTTGCTTTGTGACTCATCCAGGATAAACTCAGAGTTACTTATTTTGTTGTAGGCAAGAGACAGAAGGCAGCATGAAGTGCCTTTCTTATCTTTTATTTAGGGTGTAAATAAACTGTAATAAATATTTTCAATAATAAACATATAAAATTTAAAAAATCATGACATCCTTCAGATATGAATAATTACATTAATTATAAAAGCTTCCATTGCAGTTACTTGAAAAATTGTTTTCACAGGGTCCAAGAAATCAGTGCTTTAACAATAGAAAACAGGAAGTTAAAAAATGCAGTATTTACATTTGTACATATTATTTAGGCTTATAAGGATGTGTGTAAATTAAATGCTCAGGAATGATTATCCAAGTAATTACATGTACTTCAACTTCCTCCTAATAGTATGTATAATACTGTTGAGAGGTTTAACTGCTCATTTTATATTTATTCAGAATCATGCTTTTCCCCCATCAGAACTCAAAGCTTTAATATAAAAGGATGGACAAATAAGACTCAGTATAATTATAATAACAATATGGCCAGCTCTTAATTATCTTAGATTATTAATTCTCTATTTACCATAATCCTTATTGCTTCATGTTAACACTTCTCAAATCCTGGATAGGAGGGTAGTAAAGATGAAATTCAATGAAACTGAAGTTAATTAGATCTCTTACTTGATAGCAATTGAAAAAATACATGGAGAAAGAATGGCAGTGTTGCTTGTGCCATACAACCAGTCTTTGTGTAACGTTCTTAACCTTTCTAACCGTTTCCTTATCTTATAGATGGTAATAATATAACCTACCTCATGAAATTGTGAAAATTAAATGAAATAATGTGCAGACAAGCATTTTACTTAGCGCCTGGCACATAGTAAATGCTCAATAAATATCAGCTTTAATTATGAGAAATCAAAAGATAGACATGCCTTTTAACCTTTTTTTTTTTTTTGAGACAGTGTCTCACTCTGTTGCCCTGGGTAGAGTGCAGTGGCATCATCAGAGCTCACTGCAACCTCCAGCTCCTGGAGTCAAGGGATCCTCCTGCCTCAGCCTCTCAAGTGGCTGGGACTACAGGCCCATGCCACCACACCAAGATAATTTTTCTGTTTTTTGTGGAGACAGGTCTTGCTCTCCCTCAGGCTGTTCTCAAATGGCCTCAAGCAATCCTTCTGCTTGCGCCTCCAAAAGTGCTAGGATTACAGGCGTGAGCCACCTCACCCAGCCCAGTGTTTTCTTATTATTAGATTGAGTTTCTGCATTTTTGGCAGGAATATCACAGAAGTGATGTACCCTTCTCAATATCTTGAGGTACATAATGTTGATATATGCTACTATTGGTGATGTTAACTTTGATCACTTGGTTTAGATGGTGTCTGCTGGGTTTCTCCACTGTAAACCTACTATTTTTCTCCTTATAATTAATATATGTCATGTGGAGAGATGTGTTGAGGCTATGAAAATATCCTGTTTCTCATCATACTTTCACCTGCTAATTTTAGCTGTTGTGATGGTTCTTGCCTGCAACAATTGGAGTTTACCTAATGGTAATTATTTTCCTCATTTCTTCTACATTTATTAGTTGGAATCTTTTATAAAGAGGTGTCCCTTCTCTCCCATTTATTTATTCAATCATTTATTTGTGTCAGTATATACTCATGGATATTTAAGAAAATTGTTATTTTTAAGTAATAGGAAGAATATAATATAGAGTTCTAAAGTGCAGGCTCTGGAATCAGCCAGCCTGGATTTGATTCTGCTATGCGCTGGCTATGTGACTTGTGGCAAGTTATATAACCTCTCTGTGCCTCAGTTTCCTCATTTGTAAATGGAGAAAATAACATTTATCTGTGAGAAATGGGATAATACATGTAGTCTTTAGCCTAGCTTTCATTAATTTTTCTTAGCAAATAATTTCAACTGTGCTTAGTTTTACTATTTATAAGTTTCCCCACCTACAAAATGAATATAAAAATATTTGTCATGTGCTTGCCTCCCTGAAAAATTATTAAAATTCATAAAATGAATTTCAAAATACCTCATAAAGGAGATACATAATAAGTTCTTATTCCTTAAAAAAAAGATCAAACTGGACTATTGTTAAGATCCTTTTTATGAATAGGATTCTGTTCTTGGGCTGCTTTTGCTGTTAGGTATGTAGATCAGCATAAATGTGATTAAATTACTTTTAACATCTTAGATGATGTTTCAAGAGAACAGGCAAGCCATATGAAGTAAGTACCAGAAAATTCATATTCTTGTAACTCCTTAAATTTCATTTGTAGTAAAGGAACATTGGGTGTAATATTTTTTATATTGAAATAATTCCTTTAGAAATGGCTCATTATTGACTTGATCAAGCATTTGATAAAGATCACTGTTTTTCTTAACTAGAAACAAAAATAGACACAAAATATTTTATTTGCCCATCTTCTCTTTTAAAGCAAATAAAATTTCTTTAATATAGGACATCATCGTTCAAGATTCTTCTTTTAGTAATAGTAATAAATAATAACAGCCACTTTTGTTGAACTTTTACTATGTGCTGAGACCTTTACAAATATCTCAATTAACCTTTGCAGCTTTCCTTTGAGGCGGGTATTATTTTTATATTCCAGATAAACTGAGGTTCAGAGAAATTGAATAACTTTCTCAAGGTTACACAGAGCAGCAAGTTGAGAGAAGCATATTTTTCAGTGGGTATTTTACTATATGTTTCTTTGTATACATCCTTTTTACACATCTTGTTTTAGAAACTAGATTGTAGTTTCTTTAAAGATAGAGAATGGTTTTTTTCCATCCTTTTCACCTAGTGTTATGTCCTGCACACAGAGGATACCCAATAAATATTTAATGTCAGTGATACTCATTACTGGGCAAACTGCTGCAATAGCATGTTAAATAAAGTACAGAGTTTTACCCCAGGAGAACAAAAAAAGAGATCAATAAACTTATCTAGGTGATTCATGCCAATAATTTTATTGAATGATATGGAATAAATTCTGAAAAAAAAAATCATGAAATTTCTTTCCAAATTCCCACTTAAATTACAGAAGTGTAAACCGTTCTGGTGCTGTTGTAACAAATGATATGACATTTGTTTTTATCCTGACTATCTGCCAGCAGTGATTAAAGAGAGGATCAGTTTCATAGAACTGTTCATTAAGAATTTACTTGAGAAAGCATCAGCTTTTATAAAGTATTTAATTTGGTTTTGGATATTTTTAGCACTCAGACAGAGGGCGCCCTTGGATCACCACGAAGGTACCAATACCTAAGAGACTGTAACACTGGGTGCTGGCCCCGAGTAATGGTTACAGGAATGGGGGTGAATTCATTGTTTTGGCCAAAATAGATTACAAAATGTTTGTTTAGTGTTGGATTTAATCTGTTTACAGCTTTAAATCTTATTGAGTTGTGGCATGAATTGACTGCTATATAATTTTTTCATTTTTTAAAGACTAGATAAAAGTAATTACTGTAAGATTCAAATCAGCAAACATAATTTGGAAGATTTGATTAAGTAATATAAAGTCACATCTAAAGTTTGAGGGATGGAAATCTAATTGCAATTTCCATTCATCTCTGATTACTATTGACAGCAAATCTGTCCATCTGAATGTACATGTGTTTGGGCCATGTGCTAAGTACCTTCTGTGTGTTATTCTCACAACTCAAAGACACAAATATTGCTGTTATCTTTTTATTTTTTAAAATTTTATTTATTTTTAATTGAAAAATAAAAATTGTATATATTTATCATGTACTATTGTTTTAAAATGTGTTATCCCCTTTTTAAAAATGAGAAAATAGAGGCCAGGTACGGTGGCTCCCACCTGTAATCCTAATACTCTGGGAGGCTGAGGCAGGAGGATTGCTTGAGGTCAGGAGTTCAAAACCAGCCTGAGCAAGAGTGAGACCCTGTCTCTACTAAAAATAGAAAAAAATTAGCTGGGCATGGTGGCATGAGCCTATAGTCCCAGATACTTCGGAGGCTGAAGCAGGAGGATCTCTTGAGTCCAGGAGTTTGAGGTTGCAGTGAGCTATCCTGACGCCACTGCACTCTAGCCCAGGCAACAGAGTGAGACCCTGTCTCAAAAAAAAAAAGAGAGAGAGAGAAAATAGAAACTTAGAGAGTTCAGATGATTTCTACTGATAAGTGACAAAACTGAGATTTGAACTTGGAGGTGTGAACACCAGAATCTATGTTTATGCCCAGAAAACTATACTGTAAATGACAGTTTCCTCTGTTCGTAGCACAAGATATACAAATAATAGTGAATGATTTTTTTCCCACTTAATTCCCAGTTATTATTGAAAGTATACAGCAACATCCTGACTTACCTTGACTTAATTTGGGAATAATATTGGGAAATTCTTCAAATGACTCACATATATCATCTTGCTCATCAATGACCTTTGCTACCTGGGGAAAATGTTCATCCGAAATTTCCTTTTGAAGAAGAAATATTTTTCAAAATTTCAGATGAACATTTTGAAAACAGATATCTTTTTTCAAAATGCTTGGATTTTTTGCCACATTTATATAGACTTAGTTTTGCCTTGCAAAGAAATATTCAAGTCAGTTTGATTTGACATGGTATCACACAGAAATGCTGTATTCCTATAGAAATCTTCTTTCAATAATTCACATTATTGATTCTGTTCTTCATAAAATTTAACTATCTGTTCTCACAGAGACAAAATTTTGGCTAACACCTGTCCCTGTGATAGGCAATGCACTTTAGAATGATACAGCAAATCCATACTGAATACTTCATCGTTTAACTTTGGCATGTTAAAAAACCGAAGATGCTGTGTTGCATTTGCACCAATATAGTTAACAATACTTATAACTTGTTGCAAAGTGTCACTTAAAACTGTAGCTTTAGCACAGATTTTGCTGATGAAAGATACAATGAAAAGAAATCAGAGCATCTGGATCTGTTAATACTTTTTAAAAATTTGTGCAATAAACCTTTCATGTTTTCCTGTCGTGGAAGGTGCACCATCTATATATACACTCATTAGATTTACCAAATTCAGTCCAACTTTACAACATTTGTCTTGAAAGCTGTTGAAGTTATCTATTTCCCGTGTTCTGTCTGCAAGAGTGCCCAAAGCGAATAACTCTTCATAGCAAATAAAATCTTCTGTTTTGACCTGAATGAAATATAAAACCTGTGCTGAGTCAGTAGTGTCAGTTGACTCATCCAAAGCAATTGAATAATATATATTTTCCTTTTGAAGTATTGCATGAAGTTCTTCTGTTAAGTTGAAGGCTAATTCATGCTGCTGATCAGTTATGCTTCTTGAAAGAGGCAGTTGTTTGTACTTTGAAACATTATCAGGGTCTAAGCATCCTATAACTTTGACAATGCATTCTTTCACAATTTCTGCATCACTGAATGTCTTCCCTTTTTTTCCCCAAGTGTATAAGCTAATTTATAAGTTGCTTCAGTGGCATTATTTCCGGGCCTTATTGCTGTTTGAAAGAATTGTCT
>NW_012151840.1:7388502-7389889 GCF_000956105.1 Propithecus coquereli
ACTCGGGAGGCTGAGGCAGGAGGATCGCTTGAGCCCAGGAGTTTGAGGTTGTTGTGAGCTATGATGACGCCACAGCAATCTAGCCCAGGCAAGACTGTGAGACTCTGTCTCAAAAAAAAAAGAAAAAAAAAAAGAACAAGCTTGCTGAATGAGGGATGGGTCGGAGTAGGCCGGAACTCCTATCACAATTCTGTAACTGGCATTCCTGCTGCGGCTAGGAGAAGCCTACGTGTGTGGGAGATCCACAGGGCTGTCATAGATGCCTAACTCAAAGTGCTTATGTGAGTAATTTTAAAGTTCTAACTGCACATATGGTACTGGTTATGACCTTAATGGACAGCACTGGACACGTGAGATTTTGTGTTTATTACTGTACTGCAACAGGCTTTGCCTTAGTTACCTAATCCATGAATTGATCTTAATACCTTTCATTATATACTACAGACTTATTAACAGGGCCAAACTATGTATATGAAAGCCTTTTGAGAAATTAAAAGTGCTGAATGAAAGAAGTTTGTTCATAATAATAACATGCTTAGAGACATTTTAGTATTGTGGTTTTGAAGTTAAACTAGCCTGGGCTTGAATTCTGGCTTTGCCACTTATCATGTAACTTTAAACAAGTTTCTTTAACCTGTGTGACCCTCAGTTTTGTCCGTTATAATACTTATAATAATAACAGTGATCTTGTGGATTATTGTGAGGTTTAGTGGAGGTAAAATGCTTGCTACAGTGCCTGAACATAGCAAGGTGAGCCGTAAGATGATAGCTGCTGTTATTATTAACAACTATAATAGTAATTACATGAATGTTAATTTTATACTTTAATGATAGCAGTTAGCAAGGACTACAGATATGCCATACCCTACTCCTATTATTTACCACTGGCAAGTTCTTTGAGGCATAGAGACACTGGGTAATATTGAATGTCATTGAATGATACAGCTAAGATTCTTACTTTCCTCCAACTATTTCACCTAGTTTTCTGGGCAGCAGGGAGAACAATGAGTTTGGGAGGCTGGAAGGAAAAATATTTTGTTCTCAAAAGGCCATATTTAAGAGATGTATATTACTGCATTGATAGACTTATTCTTGGCAAAAGTTCGAAAAGTGATAATACCAGTATCAGTAAGTGTTCAAGGAAATGGGCTGGTGGAATTTCATAAAGTGGTACAATTTTTTATAAGGTAACTTAGCAATATGCATTAAGGTCTTAAAAATATTCAGACTTTGACCCAGTGTTTCTATTTTTTTTTTTTTTTAGACAGAGTTTCGCTTTGTTGCCCGGGCTAGAGCGAGTGCCATGGCATCAGCCTAGCTCACAGCAACCTCAAACTCCTGGACTCAAGCGATCTTTCTGCCTCAGCCTCCCGAGTAGCTGGGACTA
>NW_012151840.1:7389939-7392402 GCF_000956105.1 Propithecus coquereli
TTTATTTTTATTTTTTAGTTTTTGTTTGAGACAGGGTCTCACTCTATCGGCTGGGCTAGAGTGCAGTGGCATCATCATAGCTCACTGCAACCTCAAATTCCTGGGCTCAAACAATCCTCTTGCCTCAGCCTCCTGAGTAGCTGGGACTACAGGCATTCACCACCACACCCTGCTAATTTTTCTGTTTTTTTTTTGTAGAGACTGGGTCTCACTCTTGCTCAGGCTGGTCTTGAACTCCCGACCTCAAGCAATCCTCCACCTCAGCCTCCTAAAGTGTTAGGATTACAGGTGTGAGCCACTGCGCCCAGCCATGTGTATGTTCTTATATAATAGCTGAGAGGATTAGTATCCAAGATACCTAAAGCACCTCTCAAAACAGGTAAAATTCAAAATGGATAAATGTGAAGAATTCTATGCTTAGTTTAGTTTTTAAGTAAAGAGATTGGCTCAAGATGGGGAATATCTGATTTAGGAGCAATTCTTAGGTAAAGGACCACAAACTTAACTAGGAATCAATAAGGTGATCTGGCTTACAAAAGAAAAATATTAATAGATGCAAAGTTCAGTCATAGCAAGGGAAAAACAATGTTCAAAACTGTACTGTCCATATTATACCCAGAGTATTGAATTTTTCATAATTAGCAAATATTCATGTAATTTTTTAATAAAAAAGACAATGTATGATGAGGCCTGAAATCTGTAGGATAAGATGTCATCTACTAAAATACTTACCCAACTTTCAAAATTTTGTTGTTTTATCTTTTTTCCCATTCTCTTTGTTCTTGGAGATACAAACCTTTATTGCTATTTTAGTGGGACTTATACAAGGTAACTGCTTGTGTTTGATCCACCATCTATAAATAGTCCTTTTCTTCAGATTAAGGAATAAGTAATAATATAAACAGGTTTTACTTTAAAAGAAAAAAAGAGAGGATATTTTGTGCAGCTTCTTGAACATTTTGTGATCTGTTCTGTTAAGGACAGCTAGCATGCTTTCTTATGAATTGATTTTTAGTATCACTTCCATTAGACAGAATGCTGACTTGGCTGGACCATATCTGATCTAATTTTTGCTAGCTCTTATTTTCTTATATATGCTTGAAAATAGCTATAAATAAAGAACATCTTACTTAAAAATTAACTATTGTATTCTTTGTCTATAGGATGAATATGAGCAGAAGAGCAGTTTACCATTATTTTTAAAGGCCCAGACAACAGAGTGTTTATTTTGCTTCAATTTAATCTTACCAGATGAATAATTCAATTCTAGGAATTAAAGACATGTACGAGTTCAAATTATTCAGTCTCATGTGTGTGTTGTTGTTAAATTGTGAGGAACAAATTTTGTTTTATTAAATAAGATGAATTTATGATTTTAATCAATATGGAAATGACCGTAAGCATATCTGAATTCATAATGTTTCTTTCTGGATTTCACTCCTTTGTAGATCATTCTATTAAAACCATTTTTTGTATTTACTGTAGCTTTCTTTATGATTATAAAAATTTCAACAATGGGAAAATGATTGATTATATAATGATGGCTTCACTGCTTGGAATATTACACATCATGAAAGTTGTAGTGATGAAGACCACATAGTAACATGGTAAAGTCTCACGAGAGAACAATATATGAGCAAGTAGCAGGCAAAGATTATTTCATGGGAGAGGCAGTGTGATGTCATGAAAAGACACTGACTTTGAACCCAAAACAACCAGGGTTCCCATCTCAGCTTTACTCCCTCACCAGTTGTGTGGCTGGACTCGCTGGGCCTCAGTGTTCCCATCTGTCTAATGGGGATATTGTTAGCTACTCTGCAGGTTTGTTATAAAAATGAGAATTAAACCCCTACCCAGCACTGCATGGAATGGTAACATTAATTGGCATGCAATGGTAACATTAATTGAACACCTACTTTTTTTTGCTTCACTCTGTTGCCCAGGCTGGAGTGTAGTGATGTCATCATAGCTCTCACTGCAACCTCAAACTCCTGGGCTCAAGTGATCTTCCTGCCTCAGTCTCCTGAGTAGCTGGGACCACAAGAACATGCCGCCATGCCTGGCTAATTTTTTTTCTATTTTTTCATGTCGGTTGGGGAGGAGTCTTGCTATGTTGCATAGGGTGGTCTTGAATTCCTGGCCTCAAATGATCCTCACACCTGGGCCTCCCAAAGTGCTAGGATTACAGGCATGAACCACTGTGCTGGCTGAGCACCTATTATTGGAACTGCAAAAAGACTTAAACCTAAGGGAGACAGTAGAAACATATATGTACATATATATGGTGACCCTTGTACTAGGTGTCTGCTTGGCATATTGTTTTTCTCTTTTCTAGAGACTGGAACCCTGACAGCTGACAGTTCCATGTTAGAGGACATTAGATGTTCTAAACATCACTGTATTTTGTAAGTCAGTGCACCCATGCCACCCACATTTGCACCCTGTGTTCCCCTCTCTGTCTCT
>NW_012151840.1:7396637-7397246 GCF_000956105.1 Propithecus coquereli
ATTGTTTAATGGGTATAGTGTTTCAGTTTTGCAAGGTGAAAAGAGTTCTGGAGTTGGATGGTGGCAATGGTTTCACAATAATATGGATATACTTAATACCACTGAACTGGTCGGGTGCAGTCGTTCACGCCTGTAATCCTAGCACTCTGGGAGGCCAAGGCGGGAGGATCACTTGAGGTCAGGAGTTCGAGACCAGCCTGAGCGAGAGTGAGACCCTGTCTCTACTGAAAATAGAAAAAATTAGCTGGGTGTGGTGGCACATGCCTGTAGTCCCAGGTACTTGGGAGACTGAGGCAGAAGGATGGCTTGAGCCCAGGAGTTTGAGGTTGCTGTGAGCTAGGCTGACACTACAACACTCTAGCCCGGGCAACAGAGCAGGAAACTCTGTCTCAAACAAAACAAAACAAACCCACTGAACTGTATATGATATTTAAAAATGGTTAAGATACTGCAGTAAATTTTATGTTATGTATATTTTACCATAATTAAAAATTAGAAAAAAACCCCACAGTACAGTGTTTAATTTTTCTTTCACCTTGCCTCTTCTCCTAATTTGGTTTTGCCCAGATACTCTTGAGAATCACAAAACCTTCCCTTAGGCAAATGGTC
>NW_012151840.1:7397296-7408725 GCF_000956105.1 Propithecus coquereli
AAAGAAAATTTCTTAACTTGATAAAGGATTCTTAATGTATAAGCAGACATTATACTTCATGGTGCAATTTCAGAAGAATTCCCAGACAAGGGAATTCACACTGCTATTCAACATTTACTAGAAGTCAAACCAATGCAATGATATGGGAACAATAAGGGGCGTACAGACTGGAAAAAGAAAATTGTCTTATTTGACGATGACATGATGATCTACATAGAAAAGAAAATAAACTGGCAAACTTTTGAAACCAATCAGAGCATGCTGACAAGATCAACATACAAAAATAGTGTTTCTCTATACTCATAGCAACTATTTCAAAAACGAAATGTGAAAAAAATTCTTTCACATCAGTAGCATAAGTAAACAACAGTAATCATTAAAGGGGTAACGATTACTCGTGCTGCAGACGTTTGCTAGAGCAGTTTCAGTGAACTGGTGGAAGTGGAAGCCCAATCCAAGTGGTTTGAAGAGCAAATGTTCGTTGAGAAAGTAGAGACGAGATTTGGTGTGCATGTCAAGAAGCCTGGCTGTGAAGGAGCTCAGCAGTTTAAAGGAGATACGGGTTCCAGTCAGTGTTTTATGAGGCTGGTTTTTGTTTTGTTTGTTTTAAAATGAGGGTGATAAGCGCTGCAGGGAGGGATCCAGAAAAAAAAGAAATTGAAAATATAGACAATAGATGGAACATTAATGGCACAAGATCCCTGAGGAAGCATACGGGTATGGAACTATGCACAGTAATGGGAGAATTAACCTTGAACGGAAGGGGCATTTTCTCTGCTGGAGGGAAGAGCTTTTATTCAGAAGCTTATGTAAGGTAAGGATGGATTCAGCTGTACACGTAGGGCCTGGATGTTAAGGAAATCCGTTCACATCCACACCAAGGCCTCAATTTTCTCCTTGAAGTGGGAGGTTATGTAATCTTTTGAGGAGGAGCAGTGTGATAGTTACAAAGAGAAGATGATGGTGAAAGTCTGGATTAGTGACTGAAGGAATTAGAGCAGCATTGTAAAACTTTAATTTGATATTTAAAATTTTATGTTGTTATCGGGCCACAGGTATAATTTTCTCCACCTGTACTTAGACTATAGTAGCACAGAAATCAGCTTGACTGATCCAAGATGAGGAGTTCACGGATAGATAATGTACGTAAAGGCGAGAGAGAGCCTGTGTACCGACAGTTTGACTGTGGGACCTGGGCTTTACTGAAAGGAGGTATTGTCGGGAAAGGTCAGATAGACTAGAGAAAATGAAGATATCTAGAACTTCAGTTGGCTCTGCTGCTAAAAGACAACTGTGGAGAATATGAGAGATTAGATGGAGGAGATTGGTATAGGTTGTGGATGACCGGACTTTAAGATTTCAGAGACAATAATGTGATGTAGTAAAAGGAGCATAGGCTTTGGAGAACCCATTGCAACTTCCCTGCTATGTGACCTAGGGATCCTCTGTTTCTTTATTGAAAAATGGGAAGCCAAAAGAACGCTACTACCAAATTGCTTGTCCTGGGGACCGTGGAGCCTGAGAGAATGGACTGGAGGCAGCTACAAATAAATGTATTCCAAGGGCTTGCTTTGGGTTAAATTGCTGAAACTTCTCCTAGACTCTTCAGTAGTTCATTCTTGAGCTATTAATAGTACAAATTTAAAGCATCCTTAAGCAATAGGGTCATAACTTCAGTTACTTACTATAGATACTTGCCTGTCTTCCAAGTACCGAGAATGACCTCTTTTGAATCACAATTCAAATATAGATAGAATTGTTGGTGCTCCACAGCTTGCTGGTGTCAGAACCCTGGGCAATGAGTTTAATCAATCACCAATTTGTGGGTGGATGGTCCTACTCTCCACATACCATAGTAAAGGTTGTTGTTTTATCACTGAAAGCTTCCTATTACGCTTGTAATAATTTTGACAAAAATCATCCATTTAATGATCTGCATAAGCAAATACATTCTCTGATATCTTTATGAGACTTAGAAACAAAACTGAGTTTCCTAACTCACCATCAACTATTTTTCTATTATATTTATTGAATATAATTGATACCAAAGATTATTATTACATAATTTCAATTCATAAAAACAATACAGTTCTACAAGTGCCCATCAACATATGAATGGATAAACAAAATGTGGTTTATATACATGACGGAATATTATTCAGCCTTAAAAAGGAAGGAAATTCTGACATATGCTGCAACACGGATGAACCTTGAGGATATTATGCTAGGTGAAATAAGCCAGTCACAAGAAAGGGCAAATACTGAATGATTCCACTTATATAAAGTACCTAGTGCAGTCAAAATCATAGAGATGGAAAGTAGAACGGTGGTTGCCAGAGGCTGGGGGGAGATGGAGACTGGGAAGTTATTGTTTAATGGGTATAGTGTTTCAGTTTTGCAAGGTGAAAAGAGTTCTGGAGTTGGATGGTGGCAATGGTTTCACAATAATATGGATATACTTAATACCACTGAACTGGTCGGGTGCGGTTGTTCACGCCTGTAATCCTAGCACTCTGGGAGGGCAAGGCGGGAGGATCACTTGAGGTCAGGAGTTCGAGACCAGCCTGAGTGAGAGTGAGACCCTGTCTCTACTGAAAATAGAAAAAATTAGCTGGGTGTGGTGGCACATGCCTGTAGTCCCAGGTACTTGGGAGGCTGAGGCAGGAGGATGGCTTGAGCCCAGGAGTTTGAGGTTGCTGTGAGCTAGGCTGACACCACAACACTCTAGCCCGGGCAACAGAGCAGGAAACTCTGTCTCAAACAAAACAAAACAAAACAAAACAAACCCCCTGAACTGTATACAATATTTAAAAATGGTTAAGATACTGTAGTAAATTTTATGTTATGTATATTTTACCATAATTAAAAATTAGAAAAAAACCCCACAGTATAGTGTTTAATTTTTCTTTCACCTTGCCTCTTCTCCTAATTTGGTTTTGCCCAGATACTCTTGAGAATCACAAAACCTTCCCTTAGGCAAATGGTCTGATTGGACTTAATCCAGTGATTACTAGAGGCTGAGCAGGGCTCTAGAACCTGTCAATGCTTGCTTGGCTCTATGTGCTTAGTTTCATGGTGTCTGTTGTGTTAAGGATACTACTGACAACTGCATCCTAGAGCCTTGCCAAACCTGTTTGATTTAAATAAATAACTTTTTTGAGCAAAATAGTTCTGTAAACATGATCTAGTGAGAACATCAACATTATAGAATATCACCTACTATCTAATAAGCTAATTTTTCTATTTAAGCAAATTCAGCCTAAAATTATTATGATTTTGTGATTTGAAAATTTATATATTATTTTGACTACTTCAGAAAGCTTTCCTTCTTGTATTTTTTCCCCTGTGTTAAAAATGCCTGAGAAATTCATCTAGTCTTGACTAATCAATCAAGAGTGATAATTAGAACTCACCAAATTAGTTGGATTTCTTTACTACCCTATTTGAAATCTTTCATGATAAAATAGAATAAAATGTAATTATTTCATAGGGAAATAATAAAGAAAAAATATTTCCAATTTGGAATTTTAAGAAAATTTAATTTTTCTTAACATTTATCCTTTTAGCACTAAAGAATACTACTAGAGTAGTCAATTAATTATTATAAGAAATCTTCTTTGGTAAATGGACTTGAAAATGTTGAGTTGATTATATCTACTTTTGTGCCATTGCTTACCTTTTACATATCTCTCTGGTATTGTAATTAATTTTTACCTCTCTGCCTTCCCTACAGAAGATGGGCACCTTGAAGTTAGGGATAGTGCCCTAACCTTGTATCCCCAGAGCCTAGTTAACAGGTGCCTATCACATACAGAAGGCATTCGATACAACATAATACAGTGCGATGCAACACAATACATTTGGTTTACGTCATCTAAAGGCTGAAAGTTAAAGATTATTTTAGCAAGAGCAAACCACATGGTTAATGACTGTTTAGAAATTTACATGCTTAAATAAATTTTAAAAATGCTATTGATTGCAAATTACAGAAACCCAGATGGAATGACCTTAAGCAAGAATGGAGATGTACTGATTTATATGGCCAAAGTGCAGAAAGGGTAGGGCTAGAGTTGTTGTCATGGATGACTGGCCCCCGAAAGCTTGGATAGCATCCAGAAATTCCTTATTTCTCTTATTTTCTCTTCACTTTTCACCTCTGCTTCTCTTTTTGTGTTGGCTTTAGTCTTTTATGTTACTGTCATCATATTTCAGTCATAGCCTTAAGTAGTCCTGGGCTTATATCCTTATGTTATGACCTTATAACCTGAGAAAAATTGAGTTAGAAAATCTCAGGGAGGAGCTCTGATAGATCAAATTTGGGTTATGTGTCATCTTTGCACAAATCACTAAGGTCAAGGCAGATGGGGCTGTTACACGTGAAACAAGCTGGGTCAGGAGCTTATCTCTATGACCAGGGAAGTGGGATACTGTAATTGGCAAGTCCTTTCAAAATTGCATAGTTGCAGGAGGAGAGAACAATTCGATAAGTACTATTATGGTGAGACAAAATAATAAATATTTATCGCATGGTCTGCGACATATGTTGCTAGTTTTCTTCTAATTTCCATCTCGCCTTCTTCCTTAGTAAAAGAATCTCTAATTTTAACTTGGCAAATGGCCACCTAGAATAAGTGATAACGTTTATCAGCGTCCTTTGCAGCTGGGTGTGGTCATGTGACCAAGTTCTAACGAATGGATGTAAGCAAAATGTTGTGTGCAACTTCTAGGAAGTGTGCTTAAAGTAAAGGGCCATGTACTTCTTCAGTACTTCCTCCTCCCTTTGGAGAACACCAGAAAGTTTATTTCCCTACAAAATTCTAGGAATCTCCAAGGAATGCTTGTATTTTCTAAAATTCGTATTTGTGGTCACTTGCCCTGTTTGCCAAGTGCCCTCACTCAAGGCCATGATTACTCCAGAGCTCCACAGATCCCTCTTACAACCGTATAAACAGACTCTCCCAGCTCTGCTTTTCCCTACGCAGTTTTGTCCCAAGTATGAACATAAGTACCTGACCACATCTCCATCTCTAATCATGTAATTCTTGTGGGGGCTTCCATGTTCTTGTACAACTTGTTTCCCTGCCATAATAATTGGTCTAGGGCTAAACAACTGACCCAAACATAATAATTCACCATCCCCTACACTAGACATAATTTACTGGTCTAAGGATGGGCACCTGACACAATATGGCCCAGTAAGATCCCTTCTATCAGATTTTTGAACTTGGACAGGACAATGTGGTCTCAGGTCCTCTCTAGTGGTGAGCACTGTGAGCTGTGAGGTTCTGGAGTTGTTATTCCCTCTTGTGTGGAAGAAATCAGTCTGTGGCAGGACAGAATAAAGCTCATGTGCAGAGAGAAATCATAATGGAGGCTGTAGAGCATCCTGGAAACATTTTAGTCCTTGCTTTCAGTCTTTCCTGAGGTCTATCCTATGTTTTGCCTTCTTTAACTCAGCTCAAATCAGGTTGTGGTGTTTTATAAAACTTTACTGAAACTTAGGTTTAAAGGAATAGTTGTTGAGAGGAAAAAGTGAGAAACCATCAGCAGTCCTTTAGCTTTACATACGCTAGGCATACGGCATACACTAACACAGTAGCTGTTATTGTTTCTGATTATTGAGGCATTTGTTCTCAAATATCTGTATTTGTATCTTTATAATTCTTGTCATATATCTTAGCCTAAATGCCTAAAAGATTAAGATAATTTCTCTAGTTTTTGAGAAGAACTCTGAAAATAGCATACAGATCAGTATCTTTAATTCTTTTTAGCATTCTTCATCAAGCCATCTGTTCCTAGGCTTTATCATCTTGTACTCAAATCCCTGATCCTCTTTATTGTTCTCTTCCTATTTAAGCTAATGTCCCCTCATAAGCCTGTGAGATCCTTTATTCCCCAGAGTGCAGAGGCAATAATCAGGAACAAGCTCCTGCCAGAAAAACTGTTACCTTGACATTATTATTTGCCCTGGTCTCATTCTTAACAACAAAAATGAAAATGGCTTTATTTGAAGGGACTTACAGTTTGTGATCTCAAATAGATCACAGGCTCTTGGAAAAGCTAAGCAGGGACTATCCTCTGATTTGCCCAGAGGATAGACTCCCATCTGTTGTTACTGGCTTGCAGAAGCCTGTTTTAGAGACATAGTGATAATGTGTCGTTATATGGCTCATGATGTCTCTTTATGTCCACTAGTCTACTGTCTACATTCCCTTAGCAGGATAGGATACTGTCTACATTTCCAATGAGCTCCTAGGTGATGCCTGCTGGGCTGGGAACCACTCTCTCAAGCCTATGAAGTATGTGCACTGCGCACATGAGCACATGTGGATGTAATGTGGTTCTTTTTCACAATCCCAGTTACCAAGGGCTGGAGTTTTTCTCTTGGCCAGATCGACTAACTGCCTCAGACTGGCATGAGATTTTATAGTATTTGTCACAGGTAAAGACTGTGGAACTAACCCTCACTCATTACTTCCATTATGAGTTCCAGACTCTGGGGCTGGGAAGCAAAAAGAATGAGAGAGACAGAGAGAGAGAGAGGGAGGGATAGAGAGACAGACAGATAGACACTAGATTTTGAAAGGACGGTGGGTCTTGTGAACAAAACAAATCAGCTCTGCTCCCTCTCCTAGCTAACAGGTGCCCTGCAGAGCTCTGAACATCCAAAGGAGCCCAAAAGACAAAAGGAAATGTAAATTTTTTTTACAGTGCTAGATCTATTGACTAAAACTGCCTTTTAGCATCTGTTTCTACAGCCTGGAGTAGTTCCTGAGAAATTCCTGGATGACAGCATGGAGGACAATCTCCAGACATCAAATCCAGCCCAAAATCATATCTTGAGGGCAAGGTCACTTTATCCCTAAGCAAAGGGAACCATGCAGCAGTTTCACACAACAGATTCCATTACCTGCTTGCAATTAAGAAGAAAAGGAGCAGACACGGCAATTCACAACAATTAACTATTTTTCTCTTTGTCCCCATAAAAGCAGCAAGCCACTTGGCCTTGCTGCTGGCATCTGCCTTCTCTTTTTTGGGGATGCCACGCTGTCTCTCTGCTCTCCCCGCCCTCCCCCATTCTCTCTGTCCTTCTAAAGGATAAAATAAACCTCTACTTATATATCTTAATCTCTGTGTGAGAAATCTTTCTCCACTCGCACTGTGAGCACCTACTAGGTTTTCCACCCTAACACATTTTTTTCTTCATTTTGGAATAAGAAACTGTTTTTTAAATGACTGAGATTAGAAGTTGTATTTGGTGGCAAGAGAAAGTCTAAAGTAACCACTGTGTCTGTAATATTAGTAGATTTTAAGTTCCACATTCGTACCATTTTCCTCCCTTCTGCCTCTCTTTAGAAAAGCTGCTGAATTTGCAGAAATATGCATATTTTAATAAATCTTATATATGCTTCATAAACATTGTTGACTAATTAACAAACCTATTTCATCATGCGACAAGTATTCATTGAGCACTAGAATCTGAATTCCATTGGGCTGTGCTGTCATGTCTTCTCTCACCAAGTCTGACCTGGGCTTAGCCCAGGTTTGCTCATCCCATGCAGGGAGCTCTGGGACTCCACCTATTTCACTCTGCAGCCCTGGTCCCTTTCGCCTCACACCTGCTTTAACCATTGGACTTGAGTTTAATCAGTTCCTGTTCTCTGGCTTTATCTCCTATTTTTGGCTCTGAATTTGACCCTTGGACTTGATGAGATGACAAGATCTTGCTTCTTCAGATTAATACTTAACCCTCGACACATCTCCCCAAATGTAGTTTTTACACTCACCCTCTGGCTTCATTCCCTTGCAACTGCTGGGTGTAAATACCTAACTCAGTCCTCTCAGCCTCTAGGACCCTGGCCAAACCTGGCCTGTCTCCCTCCTCCCCTCCACTGGGAAAAAAAATCATACATCAAAAGCCTTCACGAAATACTATCTGATATAGCAAAATGGAACATCTTTCCTACTAAAGTATATGACCTAAAGGGGGAAAATAATCTGAGTCATTTTAAAAAACAATTGTTAGGGGTATGTAGGTGTGTGTGTGTGTTTTTAGAGAAATGAATACGAAGGGTCAATTCATTGGCTATTACAAAACCCCCAAATAACAGAAAATCTTTTGAACTGTGTACTTTAAAAATATACTACTTTGTTTTATTAGAATTCTGGCTAATGGAAGTAGGGTGCAGAGCCAAGAAGAAGGGGTGAAGGTGCTGCCCCAGCTGAGACCAGAGGAGGGAGACGCAGATAATTATTATATATGATTGGGGCCTACTTGGCTTCAGAGAAAATTTTCAAGATAAATCAGTAGTTTTAAATAAAAATCTAAGTTTTAAATCAAGGCTTTTAATTAATAGCAGAGAAACGTATTTTCCTTTAAATATATAGTTCTCCAGTCCCAGGTAGCTTTTATTTTAAATAGGCCTACCCCTAACATTTGTGGGGCCTGGGGCAAGAGTACAAGTAGAGGCCCAAACATCATAGGTCTAAATATTGTTGTTAAATAAAATATTCTATCCTCCTACCTTGACAAATGTATTGTCATAATGACTTGAAGGGCCAGGTTCAAATTTAGAATTATTGGACTCCTGGAGCTGTGGCCTGGAACGTGGCATTGTGGGGAGAGCCAGGCCATCGGTGGTGTCATGCACCCTCTGTAATATGGACCTTGGAAAGAGGCCCACATAGGCTCTGGAAGTGGGCTCAGGCCATTTGGGCTGGGAATTCCAGATTCCTGGGCACACAGAGGGTGGTCTTGGGCTCCAAATTTGCACGTCTCCTGGTCCTATAGACTCTTTATCCCATGGGGAGGGATGTGGCCAGAGGAAGGTAAGAATGGGGCCTTTTCAACTTCAAGGCTCAGGGCAGGGAGACCCCTTGCATAGGATCTAAGGGTGGTACTGATTTGTCCCTGGAAATCACCCTGTATCATTCCTACTCTACTGCTAACCCCTCCTTGTCTTTGCCTTTTTTCTTGTCTACTGTTTTCCCTCAGACTACATGGAGCCTACCTATTCTGCTCATATACTAGTTTTACTAAATAGGACACTAGGATGGTATCTTCCATTATTTTTCTCTTTGGTTCCAATTCCCTCTTCTAATTATCTGGGACCTTTCTTATTAGCAAAGTCTACCTACGGGAGGCCTGTCAGGGAAGAAAGCGTCGGTGGCGATAAGTCTGGGGAAGACACATGGTGTTTTCTTTTCACTGAGTAGAAGCCCTCCAAAATATAATACTGCTCTTCTTAGGGTTCACCCAGATTCCACCCCTTGGGAGAGGGGCAGTGGCTCCAAGGAGCATTCACACAGGGAAGGGGGAAACATTGCTTGCTGACCACAGCTAGAGGGGAACAGAAAACATGTCATGGACCAGACCTCTGAGCAGCTGTTTTAAATGAAAGGAAAATGAAAAACAAATTGACATTTATCACTGGGTGCCACACAGGGCCCCAGTAGTATTCACAGAGAATGTGAGTAAAAAGAGAAATACCCTACCTCTCATCAAATTACAGCCCATCTCTGTAAAAGTACTCAGTGCTTTGAGGTTCAAATGTAATTGCCTTAAGCCCATTCCCCTGTGTGGTAAGAGCCTCCCAGTCTTTCCAGGGATTCTGGAAGTGAGGGAATGCCTTACGCTCTTTCTGGTTGCTGATTAGTTCGATGGATGGATCATTTCACTGTCTCTAGTGTGCTGCTGTTGTTTTGCACACTTTGCTCTAAGATGTAAAACAATTGCTTTTATTTATACCCCTCACACAGGATATTTGTTTAGATGTTAGACTTACTCCTCATTGTCTTGCCCCTCTTCCATAGGGCTCCTCTTCTATAATTTGATTTTTCTTATTTTATTATCACCAAGGACTCTTTAACATGACTTGCTAACTAATGGATCATCTGTCCCAGCTCTCATCCTGAGACTCAGAAGAACAAGCAGAGGCTTGCAATGGCCACCACTGTTCCATTTCCTTCTTCTTTCAATTCTGTTAAGGGAAGGAGGCAGTGTGAAGAATTATTTCCTTGCTATATGAATTACATCACCTCCCTTAAAAGCTACAGTTGGTTTTGGTTTTAAATAACAATATTTTCTTTCTCAGGTCCATAACGATCCCAAAGCAATCTATTTGCTCTCTGAATTCTCTTAGTCCCTCAGGGGTGGGCAGTGCCAGCCACATCAACAGTTAATGAAGATAATAACATTTCCTATTATTTTTATTATTGGCAGTAGATAAATTTCTCTTTAAGGACAATTGAAGGCTTTTGAGCCGGGGAATGATGTGACCAGATCTTAGTTTTAGGCAGAGTGTGAACAGCTGATTGAAGAAGAGAGAAATTACAGGTAAGAGATAGTTGTGGAGTTATCTTACAATAGTGTAGGTCAGAAGTAATGAATTAGGATTGTGGCAATGAGAATTGAGAGAAAGGAACAGATATAATGATACAATATAGAGGTATTGACAATGGATTCAGTTAGGTTTGAGCAGGGACGCTAACTAATAAACTATGTCCACAGTGAAACTGTAGATGTGTGTATGTCTAGTATTGGGGACTTCACAGGAACAGGCCAGAGCAACAGCAACTCACTGGGCTGTGTTTCAAATTTAAGAATAACCACCATGCTCTCTTGCTCGGTGTTAGAAGCTGTCTGCTACATGAAGGCCCATAAAAACTATTCATATAGAGAAAGAGGGGAGGAGGAAACTAAAGACCAAAAGGAAAGTCTTGTAGGAAGCAGGAAACCAAGAACAGAATATACTATGGGGACAGTAAGACTCAGCCCTTTCAGCTTCTTTCAGGGATACATGTCTGCAGTCAAAGGCCACATTGTTCTTTTACAATCTATATCACCTTCCATCTTTTTTTCCTGAATAAGATGATGGACATGGGTCAAGCAGAGAAGGATTTGGACTTGTAATTCCTAGTCTTGCTCATGAAAGCTCCTTAAGGGCAACGATTACATCCTTGCATGCCTTACACGTGGTGGGCACTTAAAAATATCAACAGAATTCATGTAATTGTGTTAATTCCCACTTTGTTGAGACTTTGTTGCTCACAGAGAGGGTCTAGAGGCAAGCAGTCTGGTCAGCATCATTCGCTGGCAAGTAAGAGCAGAGCCGCCATTTGTGTGTGATTTGTGGCCCCGGGGAAGAAGTGGAAGGGCACCTAGCCCACTTAAAAAGCATTGCAGAGCCAGCACCCTTGATTAGCACTCGGAATCTCCTTCTACCAGTCCTCATTATTCAGCCCCTCAGATTTCCTTCCTCCCACCAACACAGTCAGGGTTTTCTTTTTAAATGTGTCTCGTTCTTACATTCCCTTGGGTGCTCCTAGAGTATTTTACTCACCCATGGATCCCTCCCTAGTTCTTGAGATTGTTTCACTAATTTCTTCTGATCTCAGGATTTTATCTCTTTTTTTTTTTTTTTTTTTTT
>NW_012151840.1:7409032-7423365 GCF_000956105.1 Propithecus coquereli
TCTTCTTAAACTAGAAAGGTTATCTAAGTAATGATGACACTTTTCAATTCCAGATTCTTTTCCAGCTGAAAAAACTGACTTCCACTGATTTCTCTATGAGTTGTTGCTATGATCTGCAGGCTTGTCCACAGACCATGAGCAACATGGGAACAGCCATAATGCTGATAAGTTCAATAATCCAGCAACAGGCAGGCCCAGCAGTGACAGATTCTAATAAATGCCAATTAGACATAGTCACTCAACCACAGAGCTCTCTGATGCAGGAAAAGAAGCACACATTTATAATTTAGGAAAACATTCTTAGTGTTGCAGTAACTATAGAGGTCAATGTGGGCCATTAGTCACATTAATAAAAAAGGGTAGTTAACAAGGGGGCTCAAGTGAAACCCCAAAGCAATAACTAGTGTGATGTAGTCTCACATCTTCTATCCCCTGAATGCTCTGTCAGTTTCCAGTAGCCTGAGTTTGGCCTGCCTCCCAGTGCTGACCTAGTCGGGGGCAGAGTGACTTAGTCATTCCATTCCCGGGCCTCTCCTCATTGCCTCAGCCAATGTGTTGGCAGTCTTCAGTATTTGCTTCCTCCAAGCGTTGGGGTGTGTCACCTGTGAGGTGTAGGTGAAGCTGACCCACCCTGCTGGCATTCCAATCAGGTAAGGTAGCACTTGCTCTCCTCACTGCCTAAGGAACTGGCTTCTCTTTACCTGCCTGTTGCTAGGCCTCTAATTGCCTTAGAAGCCCATTCTTACATCCTCAGGGGATTTGTCAGGACCAGAATAGGTACACACCCAATCTTGCCAAGAGCCCTTTAGTTAATGTCCTAACACAGCTCTCCTGGGAACTGGCACTTGCAATAATTGGGAGCTGATAAGTTCTATTTACAATAAAGTACTGCCAGCATCTTTAGTGCTCATAGGGCCTGGAGGCAGGGATTTTCTTAGGAGTTCCCGCAAAGCCTAGGCCTAAGAACCCTTTACGAAGTGCAGAAAAATAATATGGTGCCATTGAACTCTTTTCTGTTTTGACATTTTAATTTTTCCTAGGTTTTTTTTTCAATAATTGATTAAGAAGTTGACTTGAGCAAATACTCGTGAAAATTAACAATTCAAGTCAATTGTTATATTGCAATTCATTGGTAAAGACATTTAGAGTGTGGGACTTTACACAAAGTCTTTAAAAGGAAGTGATACAGATTGGGCCTTGAACTCTATCTAGGGAGAAAACTTATAGATAGCGGAGAAAATTGGGTGGTAACATGGTGGTATGCTAGAGTCAGCTCAAGCTCTCTCTTACTGGCTTGCTAAAACCCATTGCACATCTCTTCCCAACTCCTTGTTCAGTAACATCACATTAGTAGCATGAAATTATCAGTGGTAGAAATATTTGCACCAGAAATTGGTTAATGCTACAAATCAGGGCTTTTCTCCCCTGGAAAGCTGGTTGTTAGTATTTACCAGCACATTGCAGGTGGTAAAGGAAATAGAACACAAATGTAGAGATGGAAATTAGAAAGATATATTCTAGAGTTAGGACCAGTCTGGAGTCAAGCTGTTTAGAATCTTACAAGGAAGACTAAGGAATTTTGATTTTATCCTATAGACATTGAGGAGTTGTTTATGACATTTTATCAGTTGAGATGCTGTTGGCTACAAGTAATAGAAAAACTACATTCAAATGGCTTAAAAAATAAGGAAGATATAACATCTCATGCAACAAGAATTTCAAGTAGCACCACTCCAGGACTGGTTAATTCAGCAGTTCACCAAAGACCCAGATTCTTTTAATCTTTATACTCTGCCATGCTTAGTATGTCAGTCTGTCCTCCAACCAGCACAACAGTTCCAAATCCAATAACATTCTGCAGTGGAAGAAAATAACTTACTCTTTCTTTCTGTCTCTTTGTAAGAGCAAAGAAGTCTTTCCCAAAAGCCTCCAGCAGATTTTCTCACATCTCATATTGGTCAGAACTCTCTCACATGCCTGAACCCAGCACTGGGATGGGGAATGGAGCCCTGTGACCCATCAGGGTTTTCCTCCCACTCAGCCTCCATCCCTCCCACTGGAGCCAGTCTCCCCTGATGCCCGTGGCCACAGAGTGAAGAATGGCTACTTGAACCTAATCAAGGTTCTATAAGCAAGGAGGGAGAAAGGGGAGGGACATTGGTTAAGCAATTAACATGTTTGCTATAGCTTTTAAAAAGAGAGAAAAGATCAATGAAATATTTTAGGAAGTACAATCTAGCAATGGTGTCCAAGCAGATAGAGGGCCTGGAAATAGAAAGACTCAGTTATGCTATTATAAGAGTCTGGATATGAAATGATAAGCTACCAAAGCAATGGTTCTCAACTGCCAATTGGCTGCCAATTAATTAATTAATTCATTCAATAGATATTTAATGAATGACTGCCATGGCTCAGATCCTATGCTAGGTACTATACCTAAAACGGTGAACTTACCTCATGGAGCTTCAGAATCTAATGGGTGAGGCAAATATCAATCAAATAATCCACAAATGTAAATTGATAACCTGGCTAAGTGTTATGAAGAAACCTTGAATTTTTCTTTCTATATTTAAAATTTAAGTAAATTTCACATACATCTATTTCAAGTATACAATTTGATGTACATATGTAAAAGCCTTATCAAGATATTAAATATTTCTATCACCCCATAAAGTTCCTTCATATCCCCTTCTATTCAATCTTTACCTCCCCCCAATAGGTAACCATGGTTCTAATTTCTATCATCAAGATTATTTTTGCCAGTTCTTGAATTTCATATAAATGGCTTTTTTTTTTTGCTCCAAAAATGATTTTGAGATTCATCCATATTGTTGTTTAATGGTAGCTTATTTCTACAAATTGTATTTCATTGCATGAAAAATTTAAGTATACATTTTTCTGTTGGTGAATGTTTGAGATGTTGCTAGTGTGGAGCTATTATGAGTAAAGCTGTTATGAACATTCATGTATAAGTTTTTTGTGGACATATGTTTTCATTTCTATTGGGTAAATTCCTAGTAGGGCAACTGCTGGGTCATAGGGTAGAGATGTATTTAACTTTATAAGAGCTCCTAATTTTTTTAAAAAAAATATAGATTCCTGGTCTTCAGTCCCAAGAATTCTGAGTTAGTCTGAGGTCCCTAGGCACGTACAGTATGTAGTTTTTAAAACTCACCACTACCAACGGTCTAAATTATAGTGGTGGCAGTGGAAAGAAAATTATTTTCATTCGGTTTTCTTTTCCACCACAAAAGCATATAAATGCAAATAATTTTTTTTCCCTCGTTAGTTGCAAAATAGCTTTCTCTGAACATGTCTCCCTAATGTACCCATTAGCCCCAGTATTGAAATAGTCTCTCTTTTTAGTTTCCCTGGTGAAATGCAAAGTTCTGGTTTTTCTGCTCTTGCTTAAAGTGAAGTAAAAGCTCAGGGAGCTTCTTGAAGCAGCCCTTAGAAATGCTAAAAGAGGTAAACAAAAACAGATCTTTAGGGTGGAAAAGAACTTTGTACTGAACAGCAGTTGAGGGAGTGTGGTAGGGTTTTCTTTGCTGCTTTTACTTTTTTTCCATACTATTCTACCCTGGCAGCAAAAAATAATCAACTGTGTTCTGGCTGCTGCTGACGTCTATATCAGACAGCTGCTTCTGAGCATCCAACATAGTGATAGCCTGAATGGCTGCACATCACTAGAGAAGAAGCCCCTAGTTTCTAGGCAGATAAACTGACACACAGGAATGGGAAGGGAGTCACTTAATGGATTAGGGGCTGGCTGAGCTGGGACCAGAACCCAGGTGGCCTGGCTCCCAGCCTAGCTGACCACACTGCTACCCACACAGCCTGGGCTGACCAAAGACAAGCAGCCCATTGAGCAACTGCACAAACAACAATGAGTGATGGATGGTCAGAGCAAGAAACAGGCACAAAGCAACTGCAACCCCATCACTTCCTGGCCCCTAAATTTCCAGGCAAGCCTATAAAGTGTGGTCACTTAAATGACTTTGACCAGCAACTCGGCCCAGCTTTCCAATCTGAAGACTTTTTTGGTCACTGCCAAAAGAAAAAGTCTGTCTTGTACTGAGAGTGGAGAGTGCCTTTGAACTCCATAGCTGGTCCTGATGAGTCTATGGCAACGGTGTTAAGACTAGAAAGATGGGCAGACTAGACAGATGAGCATAACCTGGTTCTAGAGGGCTGTGGTAAAATGAGGCAGCTTTCAGATTTTTCAGGCCCCGTATCTGTGGATCTGCCCTCCTACCTCAGATTTAGCTAGCGAGGGGGAGGTGTGATCAAGGGAGTTCAGTTAGAATCAACTTAGCTGACCGAATCTCATCCTGCTCTCTTCAAATTTGCCACTAAACAGTAGCCAAAATTTGTGGTCCCTGAATTCATGAAGCCCAGGCCACATGGCTCTACTTGTCAGCTTTATTGTAGGTCCTGGGTATGCCCCACGCAAGGCATACTGATCTGTTTGGCCTTGGTATGTAGGTATGGCCCCAGGCCCAGTCCTAAATCTTCAACTCTAAACCCAAGGGTATCCCTATGAGATAGAGCTGTCTAGGAAGTTTCCTGTTTCAGGTGTCAGGTTCCTAGTCTGAGCAGGATAATTCTAAAGTGTCTATGCTACACCCCTCCCCTTTAGAAACTGAGGACTTCAGGAAGTAATGAGGGGAAAGAAAAATTGATCGCAATACTTGTTTTTACACAGGCCTAATGGGCACAATTTAGACAATAAATATTTTGAATATGCAGACTAGGTGTCACAATGTTAGGAATCTGAAGTAAAATTTCATATTTCTTTGGTTAGAGTATAGCAGGGGCTGGCTCTCTTTTGGGTTTGTCATAAAGAGGTATTTATTAAATGACTTTTCTTACTTAAAACAGTCCACATTCACCTAATATTTATTCATTCATTCAACACATATGGAATGTCTACGATGTGGCAGGGATGGCTTGTTTATGTTCTCATATTCATGGCTCATTGTAATTCACATAGCACATGTGCGTTCTGCCTTATATAATAGAGCTTTATGTATTTTACTAAATTGTAAGATCTTTAATGTCTTAGATTGTCTCGTTGATTTTTGTATTCCCAGTATCACTGAACACAGTGTCTTGCATATAGTAGCGACTCAATATTTGAATTATACTGCAATGTTGTGAAAGATATTACAAAAGTGCTGCATAACTTTTTTTTTATTGTGTTAACAGTCTAAAAGCAGATGTATCAATAGGGTATCATTGTTATGCAAGTAAATAAATATTAAGAGCTTATAGAGAAGGGTATATTCATTTCAAGAGTGAAGGAATAAGGGAAATGCATAACTCGGTACAGACTCCTCTGGAAGAAGTGTTAATTTTCCTCTGGTCAGTCCAGAATGATTGTGTAGGGTTTCTAGAATTTCAGTCGTCTAAAGTATTTTCACCCCTCTCACCTTTCTGGAACTACTCCGCCCCTTTCTGCTCCTCCTCAAGGGCTGTTGCCAACTGATTCTACCCCAACGTCTCAAGGGTCCACCCCGTACCCCTCCAGCTCCAATTTAAGAGTGCTCCAGATCATGAGCTTTAGGAACGCGTGCCAGGAAATCGCCGGGTCACGCGCAGGGCAAGCGCCAAACTGGGCGCAGCTCCGGGAACGGCGCTAAAGGCGGGGCTGCTACCGGGCGGGGCGGGACGGGGCGGGGCGGGAGGAGGCCCGGGGGCGGCTTGGGTGTCACCACTAACCCGCTCCGGCCGGAAACTGGCGCTTGTTTCCGGCCGGCCGGCCGAAAGCCACCGATCCTGAACCAGCCGCCGTAGTCGGAGTGGCAACCGGGTGTGGAGCAGGCAAAAAGCCACTGGGGGAGGCCAGTCCCGATCAGTCCCGTCTGACTCCAGCTCTAGATCCTGTGCGGAGCAACATCCGCGGGCGCAGTCTCCGCCACCGCCTCCGCCTCCTTCGTCGTCTGGGGAGGGACCGGCCAGACCCCGGGGTCACTGCCGAGGAATGAGGAGAGGCGGCCGGGCCCCGCGCTCCGCCCCGGCCTAGGGCCTTGCCCCAGGAGCCGCGAGGGTAACGGAGTCCCCCGCCCTGATAATCTCCCCCGTCTGCTCCCGTCCCTCTCGCCCCTTCAGACTCCCAAACTCTGCACCTCTGATCTCCACTGTCCCCTTTCTCCTTCCTGGTTATATTTCACTCGAAGGCATCTCCCCTCGGCACCCTCTCCTCGCCCCGACTGCTCCTTGCTTCGTCCTAACCTTTTCCCCTTTATTCCTTCCTTTCACCTGCGTCCCGCGTGCCTAGCCTCCCTCCCGGATTCCTGGCCTCCGTTCCTAAGCTGGGCAGTTTGAACAGTCGCCCCTTGTCAGCTAGACTTTCAGGGAGGGATGGTGGAGTTTTAGGGTGGTTAAGATACAGGCTGCTACCCTCATAGTAAGATAAAGTTCATTTAAAAATCTCAGTATAAAAGTAAAATGAAAACAAGCTTATTCTCTCTGTTGATAGCCAAACCGAGGTGCTTCCAGTAATGGAGGAAGGGAGCGAAAAAGGTGTGTGTGTGTGAGAGAGAGAGAGATTCTAGGGCAGTCTTATGAAGTTTAGAAAAAAGAAAAGTTGCCATGAGCCGATGGAAACTTTAGAAACTGATGATGAGTAAGCCGGGGGCTGCGTGATCTCACTCTTCTCATAATTACTAGGTTAACGGTGTGTGTGGCTCCGGTCGGGATGGAATGGGATTTGTTTACTGGGCAGGCGTATTTTTAGCTTGTCGGCTCACAAGGACCAGCGCTCAGTCTCTCTTTCCCCTCCCTCGTGGTAGTCTGTCTGACCTAGGTGGCTTCTCTGGGTACAATACAGACGTAAAAATTTGAAAGTTAAAAGAAGCTGACTGGTGGAATTTTATGTAAGAGGTTCCCCACAAACTTTCAGGGAGTTTTGTTTTTATGAATGCAAAGCCAAGAAATATAAGGACTTTTTTATTTTCCTTATCTTTTTGTAAGTACTACAGAGACTGCCTTATTTAGAGGCTGATAATTTTTCAGTCTTTGGCTTCTATAATAGTATTTAGATCTTTGAGGAGGCTGGATTCTTTTGTCTTTCAGAACCTATTTCAAAGGTGGAAAAGCACAGGTAGAGAGAAGAAGTCGTGGTAAGACTAGTCCAAAAGGGTAGCGCTAATCCCTAAATATTTTAAAAACATTTTCTATACTATATAACTTTCAAAAACATTTAGAAAATTTCCTCCCTAGTAATGAGATTTCATTCCTGATGGGTTGGAGAAGACTGCGGGGATTTATGCTGGGTGGCTAGGGAGAATCAGACTTGTAGTTAAACATTTGCTGTGCATAATTTACAAATGAATACATTATAGGCAAACAATGAAGAATTAATCATACTTCTAGTCTTCACTGTTTTTCAAGCAGTTCTTTTAAAGTTCAGTAACCAACCTGCTGTAAGCTGAACAGAACTGTAAAGTAAATGAAATTAATGTTGCTTCTCATCTGCAGGCTGAATACCAGTCTGTTCTAATTTCCACTAGTGACCCGACCCGACATGCCTCAGAGCACCGCCCTGACAAAGTGGCCAGTTACTATGTACTTAGAGATTGCAAATGAATACAAATATTAGCTAATGCTAGGAATAATTGAGAAGGTAAATATGCTGAAAACATATATTCCAAAACCAAAATAGATTTTATTCGATTTTCCCCCATTTTGGGTTATCAGCACCTTGTGTCAGTAATTATCCATTAACATGAATAATTTAGAATTGAACAGATATCTGCTTTGAACATTATGAATTCAAACAGGAAGAAAAGATAGAAAGAAGATAGTTTCCAAACTGTTACTAATTTTTATTTTCGTTCTCTGATTTGACTTATTCCTTTCATTTAATACTAAAGACTCTCTCAGGAAAAAAATGTAAAACTTTGCCAAAGAAAGGGCTGTCTGCTGACGTGTTTAAGTCAGGATGACCAGTAATGAATGCTAATTGTTAGCTAGACTTTGGTGGCCTTATGTCACCAACAACTTAGAGATTTTCCTAAAGCTTTATTTACTTGATCTTTCTTTTCTTTTGTAAAAGATTTATTTTGGGGATCAAAATCTAATTTTTAAAAATCCCATACACCCTCCAAGAGTCTGTTCACTATCAATAATTGTTTTGATCTGTGTGAGTTGGTTGGTGCCAGTATTAGTGATGATATCTGGGTGAATTCTATTTATATCTATACTTAGCAACTTATCCTAGTTGAATTGCATATTTTATTCCAGTGGGTGGGGATTGAAGGGATTGAATAAACCTAGGAATAAGTGTAGAGCAGCCTAGTAGCCCACCACTATTCTCAGTTCTCAGAAGGCTTTGTTTGGAATTTTGAGATTCAACATATGTAATCAAGTGAATTACAGTGGAATAATTTAGTATTAGCAATAAGTTTCAGATTGTTATGAGGGCACTAAGTGCCATTTGTCAAAGTTTTGGTGCTCTTGAATATCTCAAGCATGCTAAGGATGCCAGCAGAGGCCATTATTAGTGTGTGTGTGTGTGTGTGTGTGTGTGTGCGCGCGTGTGTGCGTGCGCGTGCATGTATATACATGTGTATATATGATGAGTACCCCTCTCCTTACCCCAAACACTCATCCCACCAAACAATGCTTTGAAATGTGACCTCAGCAGTATCTTTCCTATGGGAACTTAAGAGCTGTGGAATAACAAGCAGACTGTGGAATCTTCTCGGTAGCCCCTGATAAATTCAGATAATTAAAAATTTGTGTAATTGGAAGGTAGAGCAGGGCAGTTTTCTCATAAATGCCTGAATTCAGTTGACTTTTTAATATGATAGAAGGGTTTGATTTTTTTTTTTTAACTAAGAATCCTCGAATAATGATTGAATACTCCTGTGTATAATAAAGCAGGTTCCAAGCTCCAATGACAGACTTTAGGGAGATATAAAAGATATAAAGAGGCCGGGTGTGGTGGCTCACGCCTGCCTGTAATCCTACCACTCTGAGAGGCTGAGGTGGGTGGATCGCTCGAGGTCAGGAGTTCGAGACCAGCCTGAGCAAGAGCGAGACTCCGTCTCTACTAAAAATAGAAACAAATTAGCCGGACAACTGAAAATATATAGAAAAAATTAGCCGGGCATGGTGGCATATGCCTGTCATTCCAGCTACTGGGGAGGCTGAGGCAGAAGGATTGCTTGAGCCCAGGAGTTTGAGGTTGCTGTGAGCTAGGCTGACGCCACAGCACTCTAGCCTGGGCAATAGAGCAAGACTTTGTCTCAGGAAAAAAAAAAAAAAAAAAGATATAAAGACAAGTGTCCTTGCCCTTGGGGTGGGATATAGAGGGGAAAGGTAGTATATAAATGGAAAGGCAGACTATTGTTATAAGCTTTAACATTTAGGAAACGGCGTATAAACAAAACCAAGTTAATGTACTACAAATGGAGTAGGTAAGGGCTGAGAAAACTTGAAGTAACAAAAAATCAATGAGATAAGTGAGGAAAGATTTCTGAGTTAGTAAATTTTGAAATGGACTTGTGAGGCTGTGGGTTAGTCAGCGGTATAGGCTCTGGAGTTAGATGGATCTTGGTTCTACTTTTTACCATGTGGCCTTGAACAAATTACTTTTCTTCCTTATGAGTATTCTAGTAAGTTAAATAGTTATTGTGTTGGACATAAAGGAAGAGAAAGGATCTTCCAAACAAAGTATAGAATGTACAGTGTGCAGTGATGGTATGAATGACTAAGTTGTGTGTGGGGGAAATAAATGAGAGTGATTGGATAGAATGTGGGTTGGTCAAGTCATGGGTAGAACAGACAAGAGGGTGGAGGGGCCTCAGAGGCCAGACTCTGTTGGATGTTGATGGAAGGGTCAATAGAGTCATTGTAGGTCTTTGAACAAAGGGTGGATTTAATTAGATGTGTTGAGCCCTTTGGTCCAGGAACCCAAGGATATGGAATCAGGCAGGCACCGGTACATTGTGACTCTTCTCATCTGTACCATCCTGGCCTAAAGGGATGTCTCTCTTATCCAGGAGACATAAGATTCCTTGTAGAAGATTTTGTATTTACACACCTTAATCACTATACTGAGCTCTGCTTATGCCTATCTCATAGTCCACCAACCTGTGAGGAAGTCTCAAGACTATGGCTGGATTCTCCTCAAGAGCTTATGGTAAGGACAGTGTTATATTTCAAGTACATTTAACCCTTAGTTATCTCTGCTAATATAGGGATCACTGTTATGTGTAATTTAGAACTTAACAAAGAAATTTCTTGGTTTGAAAATGCATTACTTTTTATTTTTTAAATTTATTTTTAGTTAATTTTTTTAGAGACAGAATCTCACTTTGTTGCCCAAGCTGGAGTGCAGTGGCATAATCAATTGAAACTCACTGCAGCCTTGAACTCCAGGGCTCAAGCAAGCCTCCCTTCTCAGCCTCCCAAACAGCTGGGACCACAGGCCCAGGTCACCATGCCTGGCTAATTTATTTTTATTTTTTAGAGATGAGGTCTCTAAAAAATTAAATAAATTAAATAAATAGCTATGTTGCCCAGGCTGGTCTCAAATTCTTGGCCTCAAGCGAGCCTCAAAAATGCATGATTTTTTAAACAAAATTTATCTTCATTTTTAGGGATCATACCGATACTGAAATAAATTTGCATTTCTAAGCCTCTATTACCTGATGGTGAGAATAAACTGATGGTGAAGAACGGTCAATCTTGGATTAAGGATTTGGCCTTAGAAATCCATAAAATGAATAATCCATTTGTGGATAATCAAGACTATAGACTGTACTGAATATGTTAACGTAGACCAGTTTCTTTTCAAAATCCGTATGGGTCCAATGTGACCTCTTAGTCTGTCTGCCTTATCCTAGGGATGACTGGTAGGTGATGCCTGTGTTCCAGCCAGAATGAGTTTTCACTCACAATATCTGCAGGAATCCCACTGCGTTGTCTTGCGTTGTTGAAGATTAAGCTGGCTTTTTCAAAGGACTTGGGCTTTGTGGAGACTCTTCCAGATATCAGCTTTACTGAAAAATTTGTCACATTTTTCCTCCTGCAGGAAACTTGTTTGAAAATATGGCCAGTTAAAAAAAAAAAAGAAAAAAGAAAAAGTGGGCAGAATTGTCCACATTTAAGAAGTAAACAAAATCACACACTGTTCTTTCACCTTTTTTCTTTCAGTTGACTTGCTTTCCTTCATCCCTGCCACCCTCCCCTACCTTCTTATAATCATTACCACACTATGTGTTTGTGATGTCATGAGCACAGGATTATTTTTTACTTCTTGAGCCAGGAGACTAGTATTTCTGAGCTGGAAATCAGAGGTAGAAAAGTCAGGAATCTTATTTTATACTAGAGAGGGATTATTTTCAACTGTGTTCTTTAGGATTATGTCTTATCCCTTTATTTCGTCTAAGAAATAGTTTTGGATGGGAGAAATTACTAAACTATTATTTTCAGTGACTTGCTATGAGTTTAATTCTATGCTAGGTGCTGCGGAGGATTAGGAAAAATGACAACTTCATGCCCTTGAAGAGTTTATAGTCCAATTGGGAGTAAGGGGAACAAAAAGGAATGAACACTTATTGAGTCCCTATTAATGTGCCAGACAAAATTTTAAAATGTGAAAGTATATTATCAGTTGCATAGTACAGATCTCATACCCTAGGTATTTTGGGAGAGGAGTATGCAGGTAGTTATGAATGTTATCACAGAGGAATTATAACTTATTTCAGATCTTAAAAACTAAAAGTATATTAGGTATAAGGGATGAAGATGAAGAGACAAAAAAAAATCATTTCATTTTGGAGCTGAAAAAGCCTGGAAACAGGACGATACGTGAGATGTTCTTGGGGCAGTGATGAGACTGCATAGCAATGACTTAGTAGTGAAATGAAGGTAGGTAGGTTGGTTTGGAGCTATATTTATAGGGGTCTTATGAGTTTATATTTTAAATGATAGAAATAGGGAACCACTGAGGATTTTTGACTAGGATAGCAATATGATAATAGTAAGACACAGGTTGACTTGGAGGGAAGGGAGGTTGACACCTGAGGTATGTGAAGTGATGAGGCCCAAATTAGAGTTGTGGACGGTAGGCCAAGGAGAAGAAAGTGAAAAAGAGATTGTGAAGGAAAAATTGAAATTAGTGAGGACTGGATGTGGGAGATGAAGAAGGATAATGAGTCAAGTATGACAATGACATATTAAGCCTGGGTATCTGAGACATTGACTGGGATAAAGAAGTTAGGAAAGTTTCCTGATTTTTTAAGGGGAATATGAGTTTAGCTTGGGATGTGTTGGATTTAAAGTGGCAATGAAATGTCCAAATGAGAGCTATTCTGGTTGTGAGAGTTAGGAGCCCAAAGCTGGGGTAGAGGTGAGTGTTAGTAAGTTTGGAAATGCAGTTTTTGAGTTCATGGGCATAGGTGTAGTAGCTGTAGCCAAGAGAATTAATAAGCTCTCTGAGAACTGGAGTTTAGGGAAAGAGCAGAAGGGCAAAGAAAGTGGTACTGATAAACCTGAGCACTAGCATTCCCTATTCTCCAGGCCATCTTTTTTTTTCTTTTTTTATTATTTTTTATTAAATGGGGTTGGTGGTAGGGAGCATCCACTGGGCCAAGTTGCACCCCACCATGGCCACCACTGTGCACCCCTCCAGGCCATCTTAATTGGTTCTTCCTTCTTCTTTCCTGTTTTCTGTTCCTCTACTCCTTACTCTGTCAGATATCCATTGAATGTCTCCTGTCTTGTAAGTACTGTCCTAGGTATTGAGGAGATGGAGATGAGTCAGACAAGGTCTCTACCCATGAGGAGCTTTGGGTCTAGTGGGAGGAAACAGATGTGTAAATATGTAGGTGGCATGAAGTGTGATAGATGCTGTGATAGAACTATGGAGAGGGGAGAGTGGGAGCCCAAAGATCAGTTCTGCCTTGGGCATGCAGAGGTTGTAAAGAGCCTCTCTGAGGAGGTAACATTTGAGCTGAGTCTTTTTTTTTTTTTTTGGACAGAGTCTCACTCTGTTGCCCTGAGTAGAGTGCCGTGGTGTCAGCCTAGCTCGTAGCAACCTCAAATTGCTGGGCTCAAGTGATCCTCCTGCCTCAGCTTCCCAAATAGCTGGAACTACAGGTGCATAGCATGATGCCCAGCTAATTTTTCTGTTTTTAGTAGAGACAGGGTCTCACTCTTGGCTCAGGCTGGTCCCGAACTCCTGAGCTGAAGCGATCCTCCCGCCTCAGCCTCCCAGAGTGCTAGGATTACAGGTGTGAGCCACGGCGCCTGGCCTAAGCTGAGTCTTGAAAGATGAATTAAGCATATATCCTACAGATGATGGGGAGAAGTACATTCCAGTCTGAGAAAACACCTTGAACAAAAGCTTAAAGGAACGCAATAGCAAGACTTCTTCAGGTAACTTTTAAGTAATTATTATGGCTGGAGGACAGGGTTGGAGGGCAAGGATGAGGCTGGAGAAGTAGGCAAGGCTGGATCACAGAGAGCTTTGTCTCGTTCTGCAATAAATGATGAGCTGTTTAAGCATTTTAAGCATTGGATGATAAAATAAGTTTCACATCCTAGAAAGGTTGTTTATGTCAGTGGTGTGTAGGGTGAATTGGAGAGGGACAAAGCAAAAGGTCTTTTAATAACTTCATTATGCTTCACAATAACAAATTTGTTGAAAATGATCATGTTTATGGAATCCTGGAATCAGAGAACTGGAAGGACTTTTATGCTTTCTTAGTCTTCCTCATTTGTTTTCAAGTGGAATACATGAGGTTTACTCAGGATCACAGAAGTGGTTTAGTGATAGCTTGGTCTAAAATTCAATCTTCAGTGGCTGGTATGTGGTAGGTAAATGTGGGTTCACCTCTCTATTCTCTTCCAAGTCCCATTCCAGTGTTTGTTTTGTTCTGCCACATTGCATTGTACTGAAAGACAGAGGGAGTTAATGTCATTTCAGTCCACTGTCGTTCTTACCAGTCCCAAGTGAACAGTAGTATTTTCCTAGGTCTGTCTGAGGAAGGCCTGCCCTGAGAGTACCATGGGGAAGAGGGACTTATGACCTGGGGCAATTGGGTGCCCTGGAGTGGGACGAGTAGGGTGTTAGGATTCTTCAGCTGTAATGATTCAGATGTAGAAGAATGTCAAGGTATTTGTTGTATTGAGCATATTTATCTCTCGTGCTAAGTTTCCTTTAAGTTATTTTCTTTTAAACTTAGTTTTAGGTTGTGCCAGTGAAACTTTTGTTAAAAGAAATAAGCTGTGATAAATTGGGCACTGACAAAAAATATATTTATCTAAGAAAAAAAAGAATCGCCATTATACTCAGATTCTAAATCTTTCTTCCCTGT
>NW_012151840.1:7425781-7428720 GCF_000956105.1 Propithecus coquereli
GCAATTGATTTTCTTTTGCAGTTATCTTTAGCTCAAATTTTTGATAATTTTTTTTTTTAAATTTCTGAGCTCACATTTAGTATATTACAGAAAGTTGTGGGGGAATGTGTGAGAATTGCAGGTCAGAGTAGGCTCTGGGAAATCTGAGATGAAAACTTTTGCCATAAATATCTACATATAATTGAGTTGGCTTTAATGAGCTTATAGTTCCTTTTAGTAAATGACTTTCTCTTCTCCTTTTCCGCCAGCCCCATGTCTCCTCTCTAGTCTTGGTAAGAGGGATCTGGTGGTGGGGAAAACCATAGAAGAGAAAATTGCCTGTGACCTTTTGGTTTTATTTAGGGACTTAACAGAGAACAGGACAAAAGCCCTGGCTCCTAGCACCCCGTTACCTTGTGGTTCTCAGAACTGTTCTTAGGGTAGGGAGGAGGGGAATGTAGAAGTCAGGGGAAAGAGCAAAGAAACAGAGTGGATAGGAGTTAGCAGATAATACAGAATAGGACTGAGGAGTAGCAGTGGAGAAAGGGGGGGATAGGTGTAAACATTTAAAGAGGTTCTCTTTCCTCTTATCCATCAAAACCTGGCTTAGAATTCCTTATAAACCTTTTGCCTTAACTGTGTCAAATTTGTATCCAGGCCACATGCTACGGATACCGACTTGGAAAGTATCATATATAGAATGCAGCTTTGAAAGTATCAGTGATGTATTCTAAAATAGTTACTTGAAAAGTCAGGGTCATGTAAAATGAGTTGGTGTGCTAGTGCCTTTTGAAACATTAATAACTGACATCAAAGAGAAAGAAGAGAATTCCTCTGAGGCTTTGGTGTTAAAAAATGTTGATAATTTCATGTGAGGAATTGAGGCAAGACAATGGGAAAATATAATGCTGCTAACAAAAATATATTTTAGGACAGCAAGTTCCCATCTGTTTTGAAAACTTATCTCCTCTTATGTGTTCCTTTGTGAGCATTTGCTTTTTTCTCCTTTGAACTAGCAGCTTACCTGGCTGAGTGTTAAACTGTTCATTTCTAGAACTTTTCCATCAGTTCTAAGGGACAAGACTTCTCTGACAACATGAACAATACTTGGTACCTGTTTACTGACCATGGATAGAGATTTATCCCATTCCTTCTCAGAACTCTGAAAATAGAATTTGAGAATTAGACTTTAGAGTTGCTGCATTCTCCTAGCTTCTTTCTTTGCCTAAAGTAAATTCTTGGCTATTTGGCACAAGGTGGCCCCTCATTTTAACAACAGTAAATTTCTTCTCTTTCACATTTTTGTAATTTTTTGTAATATACTAGTTCATTATGAAAATTAAAATATAAAAACATCATCTACATAAATTTCTCTTGATGTTTGCTGCCTGATTGAAACTATAAATTCCTTTCCACTGAACACCTGCTGTGTATTAGAATCTGGGCAAGGTGCACTAAGAAGATGCCAAGGAGGTATTATTCAGTAAATAAATCAAACAAATAGGAGAATTGGTCCCTTGGGTATTGACATTCCGGGTTAACTAGAACATAGTTAAATATACATAAATGCATATATATCAAAAAAAGAAATATGAAAAACGAATACAGGCTTTGGAACAGTATGTATATCATCAAATGGTATTTTAGAACTGAAAGGAAATTGACATATTATCCTCATTTTCTGGGTGAGGAAAATGAGGCCCAGAAAACTTAAACGACTTGTTCAAGGTAGTATTACCATCAACAACAGTTTTTTGAATATCTGCTCTCTGAAAAGTTAGACCTCAGGTATAGGAACAGTTATTAATATAAGTCATCAAGAACTCAGTAATTAGTTGTGAACACTGAATATTTGCAGAATATTTGCAGAGATAAATAGTGATATAAAGTCATAAGTACTAAGTACCAAGTGAGGAGTACACTTAACATAGAGTTATACAGAAGTTTAGAGGGACTAGGTAGGGAAAAGTTTTACCCTTAGGGTAATCTAGACCTTCAAGAAGAGAGAAGACTGGATAAGTATTGAAGCATTCAAGGTAGGAGAACAGTGAGCTGAGCCCACCTTATTTTGGGGGCAGAACAAATAGTTTGCAGCACAGTGTATCACCTACGAGGGCAATGAGATCAATAAAGTTGGAGAGTTAGATAAATTAGAGAGAGCCCTACATCTCAGGCAAAGGGTTTGGTTTATATACTTAGAGTGAAAAATCCCCAAGCAGGGAAATGTATGTGTAAATTAGTATTTTAGGAAAACTAATTCAACCTTGTGTAAAATAGAGGAAGAGAGACCAGTTAGAGGACTGTTCTACTAGTCTAGGGAAAGGAGTTTCTACAAGGGTGATGGTAATGAAGAAAGGGGGAGAGATTTGAAGAGAAATAACTAGAATTTGATAACTTATTGTTGTGAAATAAGAATGATGCACACGTTTTCAATCTGGTTTATAGCAATAAAGGAGCTAGGTTTGGTTGGTTTCTGATACATCTCTCCAAAGGGGTTCCTTGGTGGAAAACTTTGTAAAGCACTGAGTCTGGCCCATCATTCTCTGTTAATACTGAATTCAGAGAGTTTTCAGTGACTGGTTTATGTTTGCATATCTAGTAAGTATTATAATAGAACTTAGTATAGAGCCCATTCTTTCGATTGTTGTTCAGTGCTCTTTCTACTGTTTTGCATCGCTTAAGAGGAGGTAGATTAAGTAGTTAAAAACAGAGCAGATGCCTGGGAAATGAAATGGGAAGTTGAAGACCACATTATGATGAGGTTTAACCACAAGCTGTTTCACTTCTGCATAGGTTTTCATTATATTTAGACACTAAATTGTATGCTTACTTATCAGGCTTATAATGCAACAGGGACTCTTAAAACTATCTTCTTCTGAGATTCAAGTCTTCATATTCAAGGGGAAAGATTTCTTCAGATTTTGGATTTAAATGCATATTCTCTCTGCCTCTCAGTTTTT
>NW_012151840.1:7428770-7429943 GCF_000956105.1 Propithecus coquereli
TTTTTCATATATATATTCATAAACAATATGTAGTTTTGTTTTGAAATCTCACATAAATAGAATCATACTGTATGTATCCTTTTGCAACTTTTTCTTTCAACATTACTTTTCAGATATGGCTACATGTAGATCTAGTCCATCACACCACTAAATCTTTAAACCTGTTTCTTCTATTGCTCTCCCCACTTGCTCTGTTAAAAAAAAACAAAACAAAAAAAACCAGCAACAGCAACAAAAAAGACCTGCCTATTCTTAAAGTCCCAGTGTAAACTATCTCTTCCATGAGAACATTTCTGATTATTTTCTTCCAATAGTATGTGATATTTTCCACTGCTGAATCCTCCTATCATTGGTACTCAGTCCTTTGTCATGTGGTAGTTGTATATTCTTGTATTTTGGTTTATTTATGCCCTTAGCATGCCTCTTCTACCACACTGTAAGCTCCTTGAGAGCAGATAAGTAGTCTCTTTTATCTCTGTATCCCTTGTGGAGCTTACCACAGTAACTTACACATAGTAGGCATTTAGTCACTCATGACTAAATGGTTAGATTAATGAATAAAAAATGTAAAGACCATCCTTTGTATTGGTGAACTATTAATTTAATTATGACTATTGGTATGGTCCCTATGAAAAATAAAGCTTAGAAAGAAGCACTCAGCACTGAAAATTATATAAAAATGCATGTAAATGGTGAGAGTAGTCAAGACTAACTTCATGCAGGGGGTGAGAGAAAACATTCCTTGGAAAATGAAATGAGAGTTGATAGGTGATATCATCCCAATGGGTAAACTCCTGGGAATTGATCCTAGTGGCTTTTGAAGCAGTGTGCTCCTGTTGCCAGACTCATTTTGCTGGGTATCAAATTCTGCTTTTGTCATCAAGGTCTTGATACCTTCCCTGGAAATGGGCATTAAGAAAAAACAGCCTGTCTCTTCATTTGCCAAATATTGCTCAGGACCAGGAATTCTTTGGCTCATAAAGAATAAAGCCTGATACACACGTTCATACATGTATATATACTTTTAACCACACTCCTTTTTTATCAATGAGCCCAGGTTGTATCTCAGCATATTTTGAAACTTTTAATTCTGTAATGTATAGTCCAATATAACAATGTTTTGGCCTCATGGAAGATCTCCCTACCCCCAAGTAGGAGATTAAATATTAAGTT
>NW_012151840.1:7433703-7436581 GCF_000956105.1 Propithecus coquereli
TGTGAATCAGTTGGGTATTTTTACTTACAGGAGATTTTTAAAGGGTTGAATAGCCTTCTGAAAATCTTTTGTATTTGGCTTTTAAATATGTAGTCAGGGCTTCCTTCCTTCCTTCCTTCCTCCTCTCCTCTCTTCTCCTTCTTCTTTTCTTTCTTTCCTCCTTTCTTCCTTTCCTTTTCCTTTTTCCTTTTCTTTTTTTTCTTTCTTTCTTCTTTCCTTTTTTTTTTGTGGTAACAGATATCTGAGGATTCAAAACACTTATTTAGTTATTTTTTTTTTTTTGAGACAGGGTTTTGCTCTGTCACCTGGGCTAGGGTGCAGTGGCACACTCATAGGTCACTGGAACTTCAAACTCCTGGGCTCAGGTGATTCTCCTGCCTCAGCCTCCTAAGTAGCTGGGACTATAGGCAAGTGCCCCTACACCTGGCTGATTTTTTCTATTTTTTTGTAGAGAGGCTGGTCTCAAACTCCTGGCCTCAAGCAATCCTCCCGCCTCAGCCTCCCGAAATGCTAGGATTACAGGTGTGAGCCACCCACCGTGCCTGGACCAAAATACCATTTTTTGAATCAACTAACATTTATTATGTACCTACTGTAAGGGCTGGCATTGTTATTTAATTTTATCTGCCAAGACTAAATATTCTTGGATGTTATGACTAGGTCCCTAGTAGAAAGTGACTTCTAATGCTTGGCTTCTGCCACCTTTATCCCATCTTATTCCTTGCCATGGCTCTTCTGTCATAACTTCTGACCTGGCTGGGAAATAAAGGTAAGACAACTTGACTAATTAATAGTGAGACCCTACCCTGAGTTATACTAAACACTTTATATATCACTTTAATACTCATAACAATTCCATAAAATAGATATTCTTACACCCACTTATAGATTAATTAATCCAAAATATTTATTACTGTGGTTTAGGCACTGTTTAAGGTGCTGAGGATATCATAGTGAATGTCAGATGAAGTCCCTGTTAAGGCAAAGAGAAGTGAAATAACATACCCAAGGTCACAAATCAAGAAAGCAACAGAGTTAGGATTTAGATACATGTCTGACAGATTCCAAAAGGAACATCTGCAACCATTATTATGTTATACTGCTATTCATTGCATGTTCTCTGTGAATATATACATAAATCAAGTCATAAAAGTAGTTGTAACTCCCAGTATCTTTTTGTTAAAAAGGTTCTTAATGAATCCATGAAAGAAATCTGTCTTGCGCTGACCCAATAATGCTGTTCCTCTCTTCCCCCTCCCTTATCCCTCCCATTTGTACCTGGGTATAAACTGGACAGTGTGACCTGCTTTGGCATTTGGATGTGTTTGTGCTTTGAGGACTAGGAGAGTTTTGTTTGTGTCCTTGGCTTCTTGAAATTTCCTTGCTACACTTGCGAGTTCTTTCTTGTAGCACAATGGTCGATAATGTGTTGTTAACATTGTAATATGGTTATGCCAGTTGGAATGTTTTATCTTTTCCCCCCATTTTTTTCTGATGATTATGTGAGTAGACACTCTTGGGTCAAACTTGCCTTCTGCGGTTCCTTCAGATAGAAAAAGTTTTCTGTATTCAGAGGAATAGAAAGGAGTTTTGAGATTGGGAAGAATATCAAAATTCAACGTCTTTTGCCGCGCTGAAATTCAGTTTTGTTAGCATTCTAGGTTTATTCTTTAGCGTGTGCTATACAAGACAAGTACTTGTTTGAGATTATGACTGTTATCACCATGTGCCATACCTGGGATGAGTGGTATTTATTCTGGGGTTAGCAGCTTAAAAACAAGCACAAGGATTTCTTTTGTGCATTACCTAATAGAAATCATTAAAAAATGCTTAAGACTGTGAGGGTGAGGAGCTGAGTTCAGTAGGAATGGAGTTCTAAGGATTAATTAGGTGGGATCAAGGTTACAAGTATTACAGCTATTTGGAATTGGGGATCCAGGAGTATCTGGACATGGCTCATAAGGTTAATGAGATGATTTATGTGGATGTGTCTAATCCATAAGTAATATGTGATACTTGATAGGTTCACAGTAAATGTTAGTTAAATCTTGAAAAGGCACTTGACTGCTGAAGTTGTCAGTTTGTCTTCCTAGGGCAGCTTCTTCATTGTTAAGTATTCCTTCTTTAGAAGAATATTAAGCATTCAACTGTGGGTAAAGCATTTAGAAAAGTGGTTGGAGTAACAAAGATTTATAGTATCAGATTCTTGCTGAGACTAGGATTTTAACATTTACAAATGGAATCAATTAGGCCTAGGATTTAAGGGCATAGTTTAAGGGGAAATTTGTGATTTTGCTTTGGTAGAGTCAGTCCTATGCTTTTTTGATAAAAGTAACTTCTTGATCCTTTGGTAGAATCAAAATGCTTTCTTTTCAATTCCAGTTAAATTTGGCTTCATTTTTGATGGTTGAGGTAGTTGCCTGTGATATTTCCGTTTATCCTCGCTCCATTTTTTTTTTTTCAGTGAATGAGATAATATATTTGAAAGAATTTCATGAAGTGCAAAACTAGCAGTTGTTGCTATCACCACTAACATTACCCATAATAATATTAAAAATAATAATTCTTAGAAGGGTTGGTTTGTTCAATTAATTTCAAGGAGAAAGACTCAGAGGGCAATGTCATATTTGCCAGATGACTTATATACTAATTTATGCCTTTTGTATTTTTTGTGGAAGGGGGAAGGAAAAGCAGAGACGTGTCACTCTGAAAATTTGGCCTGGTGCTATGCCATTGTGAAAGGTTGCCTACTTTGACCCACTCTGTATGGGACAAGAAAGCTTAACAGGATTTATAATATGTTTGACCTTAGAAGCTTATAGTACATTCTACTGGAAGCATCTATCTACATAAAAAACAACTCATCCCAGGTTTTTGG
>NW_012151840.1:7437679-7438586 GCF_000956105.1 Propithecus coquereli
AAAAAAAAAAAAAAAAAAAATTTAGCTATAGTGGTGATTTCTGAATAGTGTATGAGAAGTATATTATAGCTTCCAACTATCAATAGAAAAGAAGAAGAAAAATTATCCCTATGTCACATATAATTTTGCCTTACCCTCTTGCTATAAAACTTCAGACCTTAGGGCTATAACATTAGAAGGATACTTCTAAATTGAGTTTATATCTTTAGTGGTAATGAGCAAAACAAAAATGATGTTTGATTTCAAGCAGTTTTGATAAGTCCACTAAGTGGATCACCTAGAGAATTGAGAGCTGTCGATACATGTGAAGTCAAGTAAAGATTGCTGGAATGGGAGTCAACAGATTTGTGGTCTATACCCAGTTTTACTACTAGTTACTTCAGTGACTTTGGACAAGTCACTTACTCCCACTTACCTTGTTCTCTGTGTTGTCATCTGGAACTTGAAGGTGTGGAATGAAATGATCTTTGATAGCCTAATTCTAAAAGTCTGTAATTCTAAAGTGCCAAACAGGGAAAATAGTCTGACTTTCCGTACTTCAACATCAGGTTTGTTTCACATAAGACTCAAAGTGTTAATTATATAAATAATAGAAGTGTATAGACTATATTCCCAAGTAGACTAGAATTGCCAAATTGTATTATATGCTCGTAACTAATTTTATGTGCCTAAATATAAGAGACTTGGTTGCTTCTAAAAGAAAAATTATTATTACAAAAGGCATAAGAGACCCAAATAGTGCTCATGTTACCATGGGATGAAGTTTCTGTTTATTTACTCCAACTTGGAAGTGTGTGTGTTTGTGGGTTTGGTGAGGGTTTACAGAGGATAGTAGTGGCTCGGAAACAGTGTGGTGAACATGGATAATATTTTAAAAAGCAAAGTATTAGGAGTTCTTTAGCTCGTG
>NW_012151840.1:7440695-7453799 GCF_000956105.1 Propithecus coquereli
TTTTTTTTCCTCCAAGTTTGACTTAGGAGGAGAAAGTAGACATTCCCTGAACATATACTGCATTGGAGGTAGAAAACAACCCAGAAGTGTGCAGGGTGAGTAGAAGGATATGTAAACATTTTCTACCAATAATCCAAAAATAGACAACATATGTGAGATTAAGAAAATATTATAAAATCTTTGAACCTGGAATGAGTAGAGTAGTAGTAAGGAGTATAGGCAGGGAGGTAGGACTAGTAGATTAAGACATTAGAATTTCAGTAACTATGTATGAAATTGCTGTTCCTGGAGGTTTGGGAATGAATGAGCCATTTAACTGTGCTTGTACATCTGGGAAAGGACGGACACTTTTCTTTTGCTTTATTTTTGAGGGACCATCTGATGGAAGGTACAACTAAGGGAGCCCTTTTATGACATTTTCTTGAAGGCTTAAGTTGAAAGACACTGGAATGGGAATGATAGGCTGGGCACTGTGTGTATATGTTAGGACTATGCTTTGGAAATGGTCGTGGGACTGAAAGGCTTGTTTGGGAGGAGTAGAGGAAGCTTTTGAAGGAAAGATACAGGGATGGGGGCTCTGTTGTGCACCAGTGGAGTGAGGCAGAGTGTATGAGGGGGAATTGGGCAGAAAAAAGGCAACTGACAATTTGTGAGGACTTACTATGTGCCAGGCACTGATGCTCTAACGGCTTTATGCATCTTACATTTTTTAATCCTAACAAGAGGGCTGAAATGCAGATATTGCCCCATTTTATGCATGAAGAAACTGAGTCACAAAATGGTTATATTATTTACTCAAGATTACACAGGCCTTAAGTAGTAGATCTGGGATTTAAATCTAGATCTGTCTGAATCCAAAGCCAATTCTTTCTTTCGATGTGGAGTTGAGAGGAGTTGAAGCAGTGAGGGTGGACTTCGACATGGGTGGACTGCCCATGTTTTCTCAGTCCTCCGCCCTGGATGGACTAAGTGTGGTATAGTGTAAGCGTATGATCTCTGGAGTCAGGTGGACTGGAATGAAAATCCCGGTTCTACCACTTCTACCTGTGTAACCTTGAGCATATTATCTAAGCTCTGTGAGCTTTAGCATCTTCATTGGTAACGTGGGGTTAATGATACAAACTTCTTAGAGTTGTTTGGAAGTTTAAATGAAATAATGTCTAAAGTTTTAACATACTACTTTCTTTTACTTTTCTTCCTTTCAGATCCATCTTATTACCTCTGGATTCTAAGATTTAATGTTACATAGGTCCCTTTAGAGTGGAATTGGTCAAATTCTCTCTCTAAGAAGGTTACATTTTGTTTCTTTGACTTGAAGGGACCCATATTAAGTAAAAACAATTCTGCCAAGACAGTCATTCATCTCTCCCTCCCACCTAATCAAGAATTGTTTGAAATTTCTAAGTGCCTCTGTCCCTCCTCCTTCTTGTCTGGATTCCTTGGGACTGAAACATCATAGACGTGGAGGAGTGAGCCTTTGGCCTTTGAAAATACTTAACAGTCTAGAATGCTGTGGTTTTCCAGTAACTTTTGGGAGGAGTTGTAGAGGACTCAAACACAGCTCTACTGTATCAGTGGAACCAGGAGAATGGGTATAGAGTGAGAATGTGGAAGTTTTGGGGGATGTTGCAGATGAGAGAATGTAGAGTTAGTAATTTCTTGGGCATTTTACTGGAGCTCTATTATCTACAATCAGTATTTTATTTGGGGTCATTTTCTCTGCTATTAAGTACGTTGGACACTCAGAGCATGAAAACTGATTTTGCTATTAGTCTGAGCTAAGCAATGTTTAGGAAGAGAAATCTGTTGCAAATAAAATCACATAAATAAAATCAAAATCAATCAAATAAAATCTTAAACGTCTTTGAGATGAGCCACTGTTTTAGACTTTACTGTGTACAACACTGATCGACTATCAACAGTACTCATGTGTGCGTGTGGGGGTGTGTGTGTGTGTGTGTGTACAAATATACTTCGGTTTATCTGAATTAAAATTGCATGCCTGCTAGGTGCTGGGATGCTAGGGTTATAGGATGAACCAGACAGGATTCCTGCCCTCAAATTGTTCCTGGTTTAGTGGGGAGACAAACATGTAAATAAACAAAAATACCACACAGTGTGATAAATATTACGATAGAAATGGAGTAGTACAAGGTACATTGGGGGCACCAAGGAAGAAGTGGGCAATTTAACTTGGGAAGCTAGAGAAGGTTTTGCAAATGAGGTAGAACTTAATTTACTCTTAAACAAGAGGAAGAATTCACCTGCTAGACCAGGAGTTATTCCAAGCAGAGGGAAAAATATGTGCAAAGGAACTGAAATTTGAAGCACACTTGGGGAGCTATGAGTACAAGGAAGGGAATAATGGGAGGTAGATAAAGCTGGAGAGTTAGGTAGAGGCAGATCATGAAGGCCTTGTTTGTCATGTATAGGAATTTGGATCTTCAGCTTTGGTCATTGGAGATCCGTTGAAGAATTTAGAGCAGTAAGATATAATACTATCGTATTTACATTTTAAATTGTTCAGTGGTTGCTTGTAGAGGCTGATCAATTGGCTGGAGAGAGGTAGAGGGAGAAGTTAAGATGCTATTTCCTGAGCTCCAGGTTATGAAAACCTGAGATAGAATAAAAGAGATGTAGCCTATGTAAAGCGTTGGATAGATCTGAGAGACCTATAAGGTAAAATTAGTAAAACTTAGTAAAAGATTATTTGTGAGGATAAGGCTAGAGAGAAGTTCAGGGTGGCTCCCAGGATAGTGGCTTGGGTGATTGGAGTGATAATAGTACTATTTGCTAGAATAGACAATACTGGAAGAGGAATAGTTTGAAAGGGTTGGGGACAGAGATGAGAGAATGAGCTCATGTTTTTGGTTTCGGTTTTTCTTTTTCTGGTTTTGTTTTGTTTTGTTTTTTGAGACAGAGTCTCGCTTTGTTGCCCGGGCTAGAGTGTGGTGGTATCATCATAGCTCACTGTAACCTCTAACGCCTGGGCTCAAGCAATCCTCCTGCCTCAGCCTCCTAAGTAGCTGAGACTATAGGTATCCACCACCACACCTAATGGCTAATTTTTTAAATTATTTTTTGTAGGGATGGGGTGTCTTGCCCAGGCTGGTCTTGAACTCCTGACCTCAAGCAATCCTCTTGCCTCAGGCTCCCAAAGTGCAAGGCTTACAGGTGCAAGCCACTGCTCCCAGCGAACTCATGTTTTTATGTGTTGAGTTTGAAGTGCCTGTAGGATTCCCAGGTGAGATGGAAAGAATTTGGGGCTGTATATACATTTGGAGTTAGGAGCATTTGGGTGCTTAGGGCCATGAACGAAGTTTCTAATGGGGATGATAAAAAATGAGAATATAGAAGGCCTAAGGTTAGAATTGTGGGTGCAATAGCTTTTGATGCAGGCACAGGAAGAGGAGTCCACAAAGGTGCCCAAGACACAGGGCCAGAGAGACAGGAAGAGTGGTCAATAAGTATCAAATGCTACAAAGAGATCAGCAGTAAGGATGACTGTGATTATCTTATCTATTATATAAGTCAGTGTCATTCTCTTTCTGTAGCGGCTCATTTTAGTAGGTTGAAGACAAGGAATTTTGCAGGGAGGAGGAGAATAGCAACCACCAGGTAGAGGCAGGGGAAGAAACCTCAAGGAACTTCTCTTGCTTTGTTTTGTAATTTATTTATATTTTTCTGTGAAGTAGGAGGGCAAAGTAATTTGCCAGGAGTAAGGGGAGGTGATAGGGATTGAACAGGAGGCTCAAGAAGAATGGTAGAGGTATGGGATAGTAGCTGAGAAAATTGGTTGAGGTACCAAAGTCTAGCAAAAGACAGCAGTATTTCAATAAAAGGAAGGAGGCTGAATACCAATTATTAGTTGTCATATTTCTCTATAAGGTTGTGTAATCTTATCTTGCTCAATAGCCCCATTTAGTAGCAGAGAAGTTGAATGTGGGACAGATGAAATAGTCCAAGTTGGACAGATGAAATAGAAGGATAAAATAACTAGATTTTTACAGGAAAGTAAATTAAGTGATCAATCATTGGTTTCACTTTCAGTTAGGCAAAAGGGGACAAAGTGTAATCCATTTTTCTGTCTTCATTGCTATTATCCTAGTCTAGCTCTCCACCATCTCTTTTGCAATAATTTTCTAACCAATTCTTTCCCTAAATTCGCTTGTGTTCCCTTCAAGCTATTCTTACTGTAACCAGGGTGATCTTTTAACAATTCATATCTCATCATGTCCTATCCATGCTTATAACCCTTCAGTGGCTTCTCATTACTTTTAGGATAAAATTTCAAATCTTTTTAACAGGATCCACTAGGCCCTTTCTTCGTCCTCATTTTGTATCATTCTTACCTCTAAGTTACTTCCTGCCACAGAACTTTGATATATGTTTCCTTTGCTTGGAGCATTCTCCCTTTCCAAATTTGTCTCTCCAATTGCTACTTACTCTTCAATTCTTATATGAATCATCATTTCCTTGGGGAAGCTTTTCCTGACTTCCTATAGGAGATAACACTCCTTTCCTCAACATTTCTTTATTATAATTATTTGTGAAATTTTGTGGGCTTTTTTCCATACTGGAAGTTTTGTGAAGATAGGGTTTTTGTCTAGTTCACTGTTGTGTTTTTAATCATGGGCATAATGCCTAACATATATAGGCACTCTATGAATTTTTGTTGCATTAATGAATAAAGTGGTTAAGGGATTGGATATCTTAGTGAGGTGAGAAAGCAGATTTAGAAGTAGAGAGAAAAAGCTGAGGGGTGATGAGGTTATGCCCAGAATAAGATGTTGGAGTTTAAGATTTAGAGGTAGAATGGTTTCAGGAAATGGTAGGGTCCAGGTCTGAGCTGTTGTAGTAGAAATGGAGGTCTTTGTATTTGAAGAGATTGTGAAACTCTAAGGCAGAAATGTTAGGTGAATTGTGCAGGTGGATGTTGAAATTGCTCAGAAGATGGTAGGATTTTAAGTGAGGAAAATATAAGGCAGGTATTTAAGTCTTTAATAAATATGAGAATAGGCACAGTGCTTTCTTATGGTGAAAGAATTAAATGGGTAAGAATCAGGACAGTTCCAGGAATCAATAATGCCCTAGTCCCTTAGGAAGCAGCAGATACAATAGAAAGAGCATGGGTTCAGACTATCTGGGTTGAGACTTTGGGCTACCCACCTGACTTTCAAGCCTTTTTTGTTCCTCTATAAATTAGGAATAATGAGACCTACTGCAGGAGTTTTGTCATTAGTGAATCAGATAGTGTTTTTGAACGTGCTTAACTAATATTAACTTGTTAGTTTTTATTCTTGTTTGCTATCATCACTTCAGAAGGGTATGGAAGTGGAATTAGGGGTGAGAGGCAAAGATAGCAGCAGAAGTGAATTTTGCACAAGATATATGATATAATATTTCATCTATTTAGCATGTTCAGTTTATAGGGTCAGCACAAACATTTACAAATGAATACAGGTATAAGCAAGTACTGATAATAAGAAAGGATTTTATAAAATAAAGGCCACTGGCTGGTTATGGTAACATTGTGATATTCATCTGCAACAAATGTTTATGTAAAGAAATGTATTACCTAATAATTTTCCATGAAAACTTCATGCATGGGAGGAGATTTTATTGTTCTAGGGAACAAAATAAGGACCATTATATCAAAGTTATAGGGAGAGGGGTCTGGTGATAGCTTTTGCTTTAGTTTAGGAAAGCATTTTCTAACAATTAGAGCTGTCCAACAATAAAATAGACATTATGACAAAATAATGAGGTCTCTATGAGACATTGTATTCAAGTAGAGACTAAATGATTTATCTGTCAGAGATGTAATAGGCGGATTCTTGCATGGAGGCAGGCAACAGATTAAATAATTGCTAAAGGTCCTTCCAGTTGGAAGATTGGAGAATTTTGATGCCAGTTAAAATCCGTCTTTACATCATTCAGTTAACAAATATTTGAGTGCCTCCTATGTTTTGCTGGAAAGGTTGAAGGTTGAAAGCCATTGTGTGCCTGTGGGGGGCGGGGTTGTTTTGGTTTTTACTTTTTTTTCCCTTTCTGTGTCCTGAGTCAGAGCCAAAGACTAGTGTTAGTAATTGTCTTTGCTATCCCCATGTGGAATTTGAGAAGTTCAAGCCAGATGTTTGTGTCGATATACCAAAAACTGCTGTCCTCACCTGTTAGGTGGGGTTAGTGTGGAGTCCATGACATGTACCTGTAGACATCAAATTTAAGAACATGCTGCCAGGAAGTTTGGTCTAGTGCTTTGAATTTTTGCTAAAGAACAAATCGTTTTAGATCATGTCAGACTTCTGAGTTATTATTATTATTATAACTTTTAGAGACAGGGTCTCACTCTGTTGCCAAGGCTGGAGTGCAGTGGCCTGATCATAGCTTATTGTAACCTCGAACTCCTGGGCTCAAGTGATCCTCCTGCCTCAGCCTCCCAAGTAGCTAGGACTACAGGCATGCGCCACCACACTTAAATCTTTTTTGTAGAAGTGGGAGTCTCGCTATATTGCCCAGGCTGGTCTTGAACTCCTGGCCTCAAGCAATCCTCCCAACTCAGCCTCCCAAAATGCTGTGATTACAGGCATGAGCCACTGTGCTTGGCTAAAATTATCTTTTAAAGATGTTTTTTGAAGAGAATGACCTATCTTATCTACTGTGTTGACATGTGAGATCCATGATGCCCTATCACTGATGGTTTTCATTCACTTCTCTCACTCAGAAATGCCTGTCTGGCTGGAAAATTGAACATGCCTGTGGCTTAATCAACTCTTCTTTCTGCTGACCACCTTTTTGCTGATTGTTCTTTTTTATACTTACTGTATATTTCTCACATTCTTTCAGAAAGTTATAAAAATGTCTTTACTGTTACTTCAACTTTTTTTTTAGAGAGTGGGTTGAAATTTATTTTGTAGCTCTGTACTTGGTTTTGGATTATTCAGGTGTATAAATTATTTGAGCTGCTACAATCTCCTGTGACCTAAGACCATGACTAAAATGGGCTTGGAAAAGAAATTCTTCCCTGTATTAGGGAGGGAAAAGCCTTTCTATGAATTCTGAAGGAATTTAATTCTTAAGTATTGAATGTAAAGAACTAATTTACTTTATAACTTGACATTTTGAATTTGAGGTATCTTAGACCAAAAGTTCTTAATGTATTAGTAGCCCTCTCTGAGGTTGCTGTGAGCTAGCTGATGCCATGGCACCCTAGCCAGGGCAACAGAGCAAGACTTCTGTCTCAAAAAAAAAAAAAAAATGTTAATAAGGAACTAGGGAATTAAATGTTACTCTTTATAATAAATTTTCGACTGCTGTATTTTAAAACCTGGAATGAGTGAGCTAGGATAATTAGTTTCCCCAGTTGGTTAGGAAGCTGCTGAAATTGGGCTGTGATCATTCTGTTCCAGTGTAATTTAAGCCTTATGTGTTTATTTCTTCAGGTGGAGGCCTGAATTTTGATCTGTGTCGTACCTGCATCCAGCTGCCTGAAAGTACTTGATGATCACATGACCCTGGACATGGATGCTGTCCTGTCGGATTTTGTCCGTTCCACAGGAGCAGAGCCAGGGCTGGCCCGAGATCTCTTGGAAGGTAAGAAGTCATGGAGAAAAATGAGAAAAGAGAAAGTAAAATGTGATATTTATAATCAGGATGATTTGAAGCATTTAAGGTTATGAGGAAGATTACATATGGCAGGCCCTACATTTAAGTTACTTCTAATGATCTGCTTTATGTATGACCCACCAAAATTTTAAAATTCAAAATCCTCTTTTCACCTCGAACTTCCTGAGGTAGCTTTTTCCACTATCAGTGTGTGTTCAGGTGTAATGCAAATGAAAAGGTGCGTTAGTCTACTAAAAGCATAATTCTAGATCTGTACAACTTCCTCTTTATATGTGAATGCCTTTTGGATTTTCATATTTGGGATCATCCATGGTTTTTTGTTTCTTCCCTGACTTATATGAGTAATTGTATGTTGAGTGAATTAATTTCATGTTTTCATTTTGCTGCTTTTGTTTACTTATATCTGTATGTACATATAAGTTTGAATGTTCTATATTTTAAGGTCCTGAAGGGTTAGAATAATTTCCATAGGGTTCTTTGTTTAGAGTCATAACAGGTAAAGATGTGAAAATATATGATGGCACAGGTGGGCCTATGGGGAAGGGGCAAGTTCTTAGCATACACAGGCAGTTTTTTAGATTGTCAGCCCTTAGCAGGGTGTGACAATTTGACATTTGCTTAGCTACCTGTGAGAAGAGCATGAGTTTGGAAACAGAAGATCAGGGTTTAAATTCCAGTTTACTAATTCAGGACGAGTTTGCCCTTAACTTGCTTAGTTTCATCTCTTACTACTTTTCCCCACACTTCCTGTGCTCCAGCCAGGCCTGACTTGTCACCTCTCCTTGATCATGCTAGGTTGTTTTCTAAGTCTATAGCATTCTTTCCTCCATTATTCTCCTCATCCTTCAAGATTCAGTTCAAATGCAACCTCTTCTATAAAATAATCCTTAACCTTTCCCCATTCCTCTTGTAACCTGTAAGCGTTCAATATGTGCAAGGTGCTTGAGATACTTTATTCTCACAACTACTCTGCAATATAGGTTTTATTATCCCAGTGTTATACTTCTAAAAACTGAGACTTAATGAAGTTAAGTAGGATTTGAACCTAGGCAGTTTGGTTTCAGACTGGTGGCTCTTAACAATTATGTTATAGATTATTGCTTGTGTGCTCACACCTATAGGCATATGCGTGCACTCACGCTATGAAAGAAAAGTTGAGAGTGCCATGAGAGGGAAGAGAGAAACCTGATTTAGATCTAGAAAGGAAGGCCTTTTGAAGGAAGTGGTGTTTGAACTGAGCCCTAAAGGATGAGTAGGAGTAGCAAGACAAAGGGATGTAGAAGACAGTGTTTATACAGAAGAAATAGCTTGTGTAAGGGCTGTAAGGTGAGAGAGAGCTTGGCACATTGGAGAAACTAATAATGAGCAAGACAGTAAGAATAGTTCAAGAGTGGTAGGAAGCTGCTTAGATACAAGGAAGCAGAATATGGGGGGGCCTTTGTGGGCCTTGGTAAGGAGTTTACATTTTATTCTAAGTTCACTGGGAGGCTGGTGAAGGATTTTAATCAGGGGACTTACACGATTGGATTTGAGTTTTTAACAATGTACTGGTTGTAGGGTATGGAATGGATGAAAGGTGGCCAGAGAAAAAGTGTATAAAACCAATTAAGAATATCGCCATAGTTCAGGTGAGAGATGATGGTGACTTGGACTACTGTGGTAGCAATAGAGAGAAGCAGATGGATTTAAGATATAATTTAGAAGGGGAATCAAAGGACCTGATCCTCACTTTCTCTCTGTCCTTTGCCTTTTTCCTTTAAAAGTTAACTCTGGTTGTAGTGTGAAGACGAAATGTGAAAGGGAGAGATTAGGAGCAGGGAGACCAGCTAGCTCCTTCCTGAGAGACCAAAGACTAGGTAAAGATTATGAGGACCTGAATTGGGACAGTGGCACTAAAAATGGACAAGAAGGAATGGATTTGAGAGATATTTCCGAGTACAGACAACCCTGAGGATCAACTGGGTGGCTTGAAAGAGAAAGAGTAGGATCTGAGGAATGGTGAGGAGCTGAAGATGACTGAAGTTTCTGGGCCTCAGGGGATTGTGATGCCATTACTGATTTAGAGACAGAGGAGGAGGAGAAGGAGCAAGTTTTGGGAAGGAGGATGATGGACATTCAGTCTGGGACATATTGATTGTTAGGAATACCTGACTTTAAGGAGATTTGTATAGCAAGTGCTGAAGGCAGATATTATTCATTCATTGATTGAGGACAAAAGTCCTCCATTCATTCAACAGATATTTATTGAGTGCCTACTATGTGCCAGCTACTATTCTAGATGCTTGACCAAAACAAAACAAACAAAAATCCATGCCCTCATGTTCTAGGAAGAGAGATAGTCAATAAGCAATAAACATGTTAACTAAAGTACATTATAAAGCGTATTGTAAGGTGTTAAGTGCTATGGAAAATGGTAAGGGAAATGATGAAGCGGGTTGTGATTTTTAATTAGGTCATCAAGGTAGGCCTTATTAAGAATGTCACATTTGAGCAAATACCTAAAGCTGATGAGAAATTGTCTGTGTAGATATATTGGGGAAAGACTCTTCTAGGCTGTGGGGATTGTTAATGGAAAGGCCCTAGAGTAGAAGCAGACTTAGCATGTTCTAGGAACAGCAAGGCCAATGTGACTGGAGCAGAATGAGCAAAGGGAGTCATTGCAAATGGTAAATGTAATGATTTAGAAGTAAAATCATAAGTAAAACCAAGTGTTTTTAACTCTTTTTATCTTCATGACAACCCTATGAGGTAGGCACTGTTATTATCCCCTGCATTTTCACAGACAAGGAAATTAAAGCACATTTATTGTGTACTTTATTTCTATTATTATTACATTATAATGTATAATGAAATAATTATACAACTCACCATAATGCAGAGTCTAATGTCGCCACAGATCTGACAAGAGGCGGAGCTCAGGCGGAGAAAATGCCAGAAAAGTAGGCCAGGTCATAGAAAGCCTCGAATACCAGGCAAAGGAGCCTAAGTTTTATTCCATAGGCAGTGAAAAACCATTAAATATTTTGATTATGGGTCGGATGTAGTGGCTCACACCTGTAATCCTAGCACTTTGGGAGGCCGAGGCAGGAGGATTGCTTGAGGCCAGGAGTTTGAGACCAGCTTGAGCAAGAGTGAGATCCTGTCTCTACAAGAGATAGAAAAATTAGCTCAGCATGGTAGCACATGCCTGTAGTCCTAACTACTTGGAATGCTGAGGCAAGAGGTATTGCTTGAACCCAGGAGTTTGAGGTTGCAGTGATCTATGATGACACCACTGCACTCTAGCCCAGGTGACAGAGCAAGACCTTGTCTCAAAAAAAAAAAAAAAAAAGATTTTAATTATGGAACTGAAATGATTACAACTGTGCTTTAGAAAGATTAATCTCATGGGATTCTTTAGAGTGGACTGGAGGTGGGACAGTAGGTGACAGGAATTGAATTAAGGTAGTGGCATATGGAATAGAACAGAAAGTGTGAAAAACTATGCAATACATATTTATTGAATAATTTAACTGGAGAAAGCAACAGAAAAATCCATTATGACAAATCTATTATTTAGGGTTATTTCTTCAGTAGAGTAGTGATTCTTAAATTGGAGGGGAAATATATTAAATAATTCCCTTTGATAAGCTGTTGACAGTTTACTAGAGTTTTTCTAGTAAACTCTTTTACTAGAGAAATGCACAAAACCGTAACTTTGTATACAAGTTCAATGGTTTAGGATACCCTGGAGCTGTGGTCCCTGATCCCCAGGCTGCAGCCCAGTACTGGTCTGTGGCCTGTTAGGAACTGGGCCACATAGCAGGAAGTAAGTAGCGTCAGGTGAGGGAGCCGGGTGAGGGAGCGAAGCTTCACCTGTATTTACAGCGGCTTCCCATCACTCACATCACTGCCTGAGCTCTGCCTCCTGTCAGATCAGTGGCAACATTAGATTCTGCTTTATGGTGAGTTGTATAATTATTTCGTTATATATTATGATGTAATAATAATAGAAATAAAGTGCACAATAAATGTAATGTGCTTGAATCATCCCAAAACCATCCTCTCCTCGCCCCACCATCTATGGAAAAGTTATCTTCCATGAAACCAGTTCCTGGTGCCAAAAAGGTTGGGGACCTCTGCCCTAGAACACATCTAGGCTAAGAACCTCTTTGGATCTCAGAATTAGGAGATGTGGGCTTGAGTCCTGCTGGGCCCTGGTACAAACTAGCTGTGACTTTTGGCAAGTCATTTTACTTCTTTAGGCTTTGTTTCCTTTATCTGTAAAAGGAAGTTTTAGTTTTAGGTTACTAGATCTCTCAGAGCTCTTTTAGATCAGAGAGAGCTAAACTCATTTATTAGTGGAACTTATTTAGGAAATAGATAATAAATAAGTAAATAAAGAAATTTGATATTTTACATGAAGAAAATTAAAGCACAGTAAGGAAAAGGAAGAATAATTGAGTGTGCATGAATATATGCTTGCTGGTTTTGATAGGATGGTTAGTGGGATCTCTTCATGTCTTTCCCCAGTTTTCCTGTACTCTGAGTGCACAATTCACTTTTTGCTTTGTCTCCTGACAGGAAAGAATTGGGATGTGAGTGCTGCCCTCAGTGATTTTGAACAGCTACGTCAAGTCCATGCTGGGAACCTACCACCATCCTTTAGTGAAGGGAGTGGTGGCTCCAGGACCCCTGAAAAAGGGCTTTCTGATAGAGAGTCTGCTCGCCCTCCCCGACCCATCCTACAGCGGCAGGATGACATCATTCAAGGTACTGGAGTAACTGGGGCATGTTTCTGTATATGGAGTAGGAAGGGAGGGGGTTGCTAAATGGAATCAGAAAGTCCCAGTGATCCTTTGGAGATGATTCCATTCCTTCCCTTTATCCCCAAGCCAAACCCAGATTGAGGCAGCCTCAATCTGTCCAGGTGCTGGAGCCCCTAAGTGTCTCTCTGCATCTTGAGTGTTATCCCATATAAAAGCCTTCTTCAGATACTGTGAAGGAAATAGAGAAAGGAGGATAACAATCTATTTGTTGAGATAAGGTACACATACATGTAGAATTAAAAGGGTCACTACCGTCTACCTATTTGGAGGGTGATTTGTTAATATTTGCCAGTATCTATCAAAATTAAAATGCATATACACTCTTTGACTCAGCAATTTCATATCTAGGAATTTATCATATATGTGTATGTGTGTATACATATATATGTCCTTTAAATAAATATATACTTATATAAACACACATGCAATGTACAAGGATATTCACTGCAGCATTATTTTACAGTAATTAAAGCTTGAAAACTTTTAATGTCCATTAGTAAAAGAGTGGTTAAACAAATTGTAATCATCCATATTATGGAATACTCTGCAGTCATTAGTAACAGTGCAATATATGTAGTATGCTCTTGTTTGTGTTTTAAAAGATGATTTTAAAAGCTACATGTGCTTTTATGTGCATAAAAATTTTTAGAAGCATACAAAAGTTTGCCTC
>NW_012151840.1:7455704-7486081 GCF_000956105.1 Propithecus coquereli
ATATGACAGGGTGACGCAGCTGGGAGTTCTGGGAAAGCTAATCAAGTATTAATATATTCCATGGGAGGAAGACTGGAGGTGGGAGATGCAGCATGGAAAGGAAGCTTTTATTTTTCATTTTGTAACCTTCTATACTAATCATATACATATAATTTTTTTAAAGCTAACAAGTTATCTAGGCTGGTGAGATTTATAAGCAAGTTTTTCTTTCTGTAAACTTCTCATTAGTGCAAGAAAACTTATAAGCATCATGCATAAAATATTTTCCTCAGGTAAATAATGGGTTGGCAATTGCGGGATAACTATACAGAATTGAGACTCATTTTTTTGGGTGTTTTTTGTATCTTATTGCTCGTGTCTTTAAAGTCACACCACACATGTGCTGACATACTCATATATGCAAGTGGTACTGGCAGAACACTTTAAATACATGCTTTGAGTTGTTTTTGTCTGACTGATGATGGATTTATGCTGAGCTTTTTTCTACAGTAAAAAATACTGGTCTCTTGATCAGAGGGAAGGAATCAGAGCCAGACCAAGTAGCCAACACATTTCAACTTATGACCTTGGCCTCATCATTTAACCCAGGGTTTCTCGACCTTGGCACTATTGACATTTTGGGCCAGATAATTCTTTGTTATGCAAGCTGCCTTGTGCTTTACATTATGTTTAGCACCATCCCTGGCCTCTACCCGCTAGATGCCAGTAGCATTCCCCACCAGTTTTGACATGCAAATGTATCTTCAGACATTGCCAGATGTCCCCTTGGACAAAATTGTCCCCATTTAAGACCCACTGATCTAACCGATCATGCTCACCAGATTCTGCTTGACTAGATATAAGTGAAAAAGATGTAAAGAGTAATAGAGTGATGGTTTTACGCTGGTAGGCTTCCTAGGGGAGGCTAACTTGCAGTTTGTTTTAGAAATAGGGAAGTGGGAAAGTCTTCATCGATAATTTGCTCCTTTTTCTCCACTGTCATGTTTTTGCAGGGCGTTTGAACTGGTGGGTGAGTGTGGACCCCACCTGTCAGAGGCTGCTTCCTTTGGCAACTACTGGAGATGGGAACTGCCTCCTGCATGCAGCCTCTCTTGGTGAGTCTTGAAAGCAGTCCTTCATTCCCCTGTAGAAAGGAAGCAATTGAGTCAGATCTCATATATGTGACTTGATCTAGCCAACCTTGATCTTAGGCAGAAGCGATGGTTCAGAGCAAGGTTGTATGTGTGTATGTGTGTGTTTGTGTGTGTTGGCACAGGAGGAGATGGGAGCAAGCCTTACCCTGGGTTTTCAGTCTTGTTTAGAGATGTGAGGAGAGCACAGAGATTAACTTGGGCCTTGCTCTGAGAGCTCACCCGTAGAAGTAATGAGCAACAGTTAAACAAGAGGTATATAGCTCTACGTGTGTGTGTGTGTGTGTGTGTGTGTGTGTGTGTGTGTGTGTGTCTAATTCTACTTACCATGTATTCTTTTGGCGTATAAAAAGGTTTTCAGCAGTCCTTTGTGATACTTACTTACTTTAAATTGTTAAGCCTGTTTGTAACTCAATATATTATTTGCCTTTAGCTTTTAAAAAAAAAGTCCTCATTTTTCCATCATCCCTCAAGCTTTTATGCTGATTTCTGTGCGCCAGGCCAGTCTTACCTGTTGCTACTCTGTATTTTAGTTTGTTAGACTTGCTTCAGGAGTAAGAGCTTCCTGTCAGGAGTTTGTGGGATGTGGTATATCCCCCACTTTCAAGTTCTCTGTCTTTGAACCTCCAGAGTAGGAACATCTTTTCTTTCTTGATTATGTACTTCTTCCCTAAATCACAGGTTTATCAAAACCTGGGCTTTAGCCTGATTTCCTTCATGCCAGGGTCTGTGTATCATAATTGGTAAGTGGAATTGAGTCAAGGTAAGGTGTCTTACGGTCATGCTTTCTTGCCACAGGGATGTGGGGGTTCCATGATCGGGACTTGATGCTGCGGAAAGCTTTGTATGCACTGATGGAGAAGGGAGTCGAGAAGGAAGCGTTGAAAAGGCGCTGGAGATGGCAGCAAACACAGCAGAATAAAGAGGTGGGAGAGCTTGGGTGGGAGCACCTTGTTTCCCAAAGTCACCCAGTGCCTACCAGTAAGAAATATCTCCAGGTATTTAGGTCAGTGTTACTCCCTTTTTAATCCTGACAATTATATAAAATGCAGATAATAACATCATAGGGTAAATGCCTTCTGGTAGTCATGAGACCTGGTGTGGGGAAGCTGAGCTCTACAGAGGAAGTAGCTAACTGTGCATTTTCACCTGATAAGTGCTCAGTAGCCTTTAGGGGCAGTCTCTTGCAAAATTAGATATAATGATTCCATAGGATTTTTGTATCGTTTTGTTTTTTTGCTTGTAATAAGGCGAGACCAATTTTTAAGGACATATGTTTTCAAACCTTATAGAAATTGACATACATACCATTTGTTTTTTATATGCTCAGTTTTAGTTTATTTAAAATTTCAGAAAACATCCCTGTTACATTGAGTTTGAATGGTACTCCTCAGGGATTTGGCAAATGGCTGTTTTTATGTAAGAAAATAACACTGGATTGTTTGTATTTTCTATCTCCATAGTAGGGGTTGGACTAACTATGACTGTTTTGTAAAAAAAAAAAAAAAATTTATTGGAACATAGTCCTGCCTTTTTCATGTATGTTCACATATGTTAACTGCTTTACTTCTACTATAGCAGGGTTGTAATATATAGCCTACAAAGCCTAAAGGTATTTACTATCTGGTCTTTTACAGAAAAAGTTTACCTATCACTTCCCTTTCCTCTGGTTCTCTCTCTGTCTTCTGTGTTTGTATCTTCTGCTCTTCATGTATATCTGTTTTTTGCCATGTTTATGGCTGAGTGTTTCTAGTGTTGAATATGGGAATATCTCTTCGAAGCTTTCCTTTTTCTTCCATCTTCTTTTTTTCTCATTTTATTACTTTATCATAACTGGAAAAATATAGAAGTAAGAGATTTATTTATTTTAGTTATTTAGAATTTTATATCCTGATGATTTAAAATATGTAAGTAAAATATGTTATGTTTCTTTCTCAAAAACAATGAATCCAGTTGTTAAAAGTAGGATGATATTAAGATCAGCATCCTGTCCTTGGTCAGCCAATCTGCCTCAGAAGATTGCTGAGGGAATAAAGTCGTAGGGGCAAAGCCACATAAATGACATTCTTTATTACCACCAAAAGCTGGGCGAGACCTTGTGGAAAGCTTCTTTTGCCTGAGCTAGAGCCAGCCTAGAATTTAGAACCCAAAGCAAATCAGTAGTCAGCTTTGCCTTCTTTGCTCTGTTGAGTTCAAATCATACCTGAACCTTAGGTTGGACCACTGAAGAGACAAGAAAAGACCAAACCTGAGCATGCCAACTAATTAAGTAGAAATGATAGAAATGGTGGCTCATGCCTATAATCTCAGCTACTCATGAGGCTAAAGCAGGAGGATTGCTTTAAGCCAGGAGTTCAAAAACAGTCTGGGTAACATAGTGAGACCCTGTCTCAAAAAAGAAAGAAAGAAAGAAAAAGAAATGATAGTAACAGAGAATAGGTATGCCCCATTCCAGTTATTAAAGCTATTATAGTTGTTATTTTAAAGATGGGGTTAGATTGTGATATTGTTTAACCAGGAGACCCAGAAATACCCAAGTTCTATCTTTGGTCAGTCACCCTTTCCTCTCAAACTCCCCAGTGGAAATACATGAATAGAGAATAGCAGCTAGTGAAGGAGCAATTGTTTTATTCCTTTTGCTCAGCACAATGTAAGTTCCATACTGAAAATGTAGCCTACCTAATTGTCTTAACTTAGACCATTCATACCATTATACTCCACCTTGGGAGTGATAGCTCCCTAGGACCAAGTACCAAACTAAGTTACTTTTGATTTTCTGGGCTTCCTTGTTTTGTGTTGAAACTGGTGCTAAAGCTCAGTCAGAACATTTTCTTAAGTGTTACGACTAGAAGTGTACACCACCTAGTGGCCGTGTATATTAAAACAGGAAGCAAAAGTAGGTGAGAGGAAGAGGGAGACAGATCCTGCTGGATGTGTATGTCAGAGTGACCAGAGCACCCCATATATAACCTGTGTGTTGTTCTCTTTAGCTTTAATTGAAATAAAATTTGTGATAGCATTTTACAAATTGGAAATAGCTTTGTAATTTTCTTATTATTAAAGTAAAATGTGCTCACAACAGTTCTTTAATTCCTATTAAATTTGTTCCTGAGGCCCCTCATGTTTTCAGTGTGAATTCTTTTACTTTGTCAGTGTGCATTTAAAAGTGTGAACTTACTTTACTACTAATATCAGCCAAATAAAATTAATAAGGTAAACTTGTCTTCTAAATCATCATATACATTCTGAAGCCAATATATTTTAAAATTGCTTATATCATTGCATGCTCTCTTTTGATAAAAATTATAGTTTTACTTAGCACATATTTATTGATCACTGGTCATATAATAGGCACGGGGAAAATTGCATACAACATGATCCTTGCCTTTAAGAGTAGTAGGAGGAGATGGACGTGTAAATACAAAATTGTAACAAAGTATAACATGTATGACTTCTATGATAGAAGTCTGTATAGCAGTTGGGGAGAGAGGGCACAAAGGAAGGAGCGGTTGATCTACCAGGGAGATTTAGGAAAGACTGCATAGAGGAGTGTTACCTGAGTTCTGTCCTGTAAGTTAAGTTGTTCACCAGGTGGATAGAGCGTGGGCTGCTCCAGGCAGAAGAAACAACTTCGACAAAAGCTCAGAGGTATAAAACAACATGGTACATTTCAGGAACTAGAACAAATTCAGTGAGATATGAGACTAGAGAAGTGGTTAGGGGCCAGAAAGTGGGCTTTGTGTTTTTTTTGGTTTTTTTTTTTTGAGACAGAGTCTCACTCTGTTTCCCAGGCTAAAGTGCTGTGGCATCAGCCTAGCTCACAGCAACCTCAAACTCCTGGGCTCAGGCAATCCTACTGCCTCAGCCTCCTGAGTAGCTGGGACTACAGGCATGTGCCACCATGCCCGGCTAATTTTTTCTATATATTTTTGGTTGTCCAGCTAATTTTTTGAGACAGAGTCTCACTCTGTTTCCTGGGCTAGAGTGCCATGGCATCAGCCTAGCTCACAGCAACCTCAAACTCCTGGGCTCAGGCAATCCTACTACCTCAGCCTCCTGAGTAGCTGGGACTACAGGCATGTACCACCATGCCTGGCTAATTTTTTCTATATATATATTTTTAGTTGTCCAGCCAATTTCTTTCTATTTTTAGTAGCGACGGGGTCTCACTCTTGCTCAGGCTGGTCTTGAACTCCTGACCTTGAGTGATCCTCCTGCCTCGGCCTCCCAGAGTGCTAGGATTATAGGCGTGAGCCACCGCGCCTGGCCCAGAAAGTGGGCTTTGTATGTAACAAATAAGGAATTTAAATTATATCTAATAGATGGTGAAGATTTTTAAAAGAATTTGTATCAGGAAGCAAACATTATCAGATTTCAATTTGAGAAAACATTTTCAAGTAGCATTGTAGAAATGGATCAGAAGAATACAAGACTGGAAGTAGTAAAACCAGTTAAGGGTGCGTTGTAGTAGTTCATGCTTAATAATTGTTGACTGAAGGGATGCAGGTGTGGCGTGAGTGAAAGAAAGAGAGGGGATAACTCCTTGGTTTCTAGCTTGGGTGTTTGGGTAATAGTTGGTACTATTCACTAAGGTATGAATATAGGAAGAAGAGTGGGTTTAGGAAGAAACAGAAGTTCTGTTTTGACTATCTAGAGATGGAGATAGCCATAGTCAGATGGAAGTCTTCAGAAGGCAGCTGGATATATGAATATAGAAATTAAGGGGAAATCTGGGCTGGAGAGGGACATTTTAGAGTCATGAACATATAGATGATAGTGGATGAGATTATGGCATTAGAAGAGATCCCAGAGGGAACCAAGGCTAAATCATTGCCACAACACCAATATATTTGGAGGAGACAGATTTCAGAGAAACAGGAGAAAGTAGTATTAGTGGAAGATAAAGGAGAAGAAAGTTTAAAGAGGAAAACAAGCCACATGAAGGTGAAGAAAGATGAGAACCAGAGAGTCCACTGAATTGGGCAATTAGGAGGTGACTGTCCTTTGCCAGAGTCAGTTAGGCAAAGTGGTATGTGGGAGGCTGGTGATAGTGTAGAGGGCAGAAACAGAAGCCAGATTACAATGGGTCAAAAAAGAATGGAAGATGAAATGTGAGAAAGATCATAGACTATTCTTTTACGGATCTCGACTATGAAAGAGAGAAGAGATTTGACTTCGTGGTACAATTGTCAACCAAGTGCTAAGAGAATAGAGAGTGGAGTAACAGTGAATAAGTTGGAATGGGTATTGCCTCTTAGAATCTAGTCTCTAATTGCTTGATGTCCCCTGTCTGTCTTCAACACAGTCAGGGCTGGTATACACAGAGGAAGAATGGCAGAAGGAATGGAATGAACTGATAAAGCTTGCCTCAAGTGAACCCCGAATGCATCTAGGTACCAATGGAACCAACTGTGGTGGGTAAGTATGACTAAGCAGGGGAGCAGGAAATAATCTTTACGAAGTTCTTACTGGGCTACCGCAGCCCAGTGTCTAGAGAGCTCTGGGCTAAGAGGATGTTAGAAGGAAAGACAGGAGCTATGGCAATGGCACAAAAGTGTATAACAGCATGGTATGTTCTAGGAACTACAGGTGTATTGCTGGAATATAGAGTATGTGGTATGAAATGAGAGATGAGGCTGGGTAGTCCATTTTTTGTGTGCCATGCTAAGGTGTGCCTTCCGCCATGCTAAGGAATTAAAATTGTGTCCCATCCAGACTTTGGAAAACTGTAGGACAAATGACCCAGTATTTTCAAAAAATAAATTGCAAGGAAAATAAAAAGGAACAGGGAACTGACAGGTTTAAAGACACTTAAGAGACATATCAACCAATTGGAATGTGTGGACATTATAAGACAATTGGGAACAATGTCTAAATGATTATTGTTAAATTCTTTTAAGTGTGAAATTAATGGTATTTTTGTTTAAAAAAGCAGTCCTTTATTTTTTAGAGATAGAAACTGAAATATATATGGATGAAATGATACGATGTCCAAGATTTACTTCAAAATAATCTGGTAGGATGGGGGTGAAGGGTGATAGGGAAATATATTGAGGTATAAGTGAAATGAGATTGACCATGTGTTTATAATTGTTGAAGCTGAGTGATGGATACATTGGAGTTTAGTATAATATTCTTTCTAGTATTGAATATGTTTAAAATTCTGAAATTTTTCATTATAGAAAATTAAAAATTATAACCTATCCAAACTTTGTTGTGCATAAGAATAATCTGGGAGAATTATTTAGAATGCAGATTTCTGCCAGGTACAGTGGCCATGCCTGTAATCGCCACACTTCGGGAGGACAGGTGGGAAGATCACTTGAGGCCGGGAGTTCAAGATCAGCCTGGGCAATATAGCGAGACCCTGTCTCTACAAAAAACGAAAAAATTATCTGGGTGTGGCAGCACAGGCCTGTAGTTCTAGCTACTCAGGAGGCTGAGGTGGGAGAATTGCCTGAGCTCAGGAGTTTGAGGTTACAGTGAGCTATGATCAAATTATTGCACTCCAGCCTTGGTGGCAGATACGCTGTCTCTTGGGGGGGGGGAAAAAAAAAAGAACAGATTTCTGGACCTTTACCCCAAGAAAGTCCAATCGAATTAGACTGAGGTAAGGCCCATAAATCCATGTTTGTAACAAGCACCCAATATTGAATAACATTAGAGGTTGGGAGACCATTGAATTTTGAGTATGTGAGTAACAGGAGCAAATTTGTCAGACTGTACTTGCACACACTGACATCAGAGTGGGTGATGAAGTGGAGAGGAGTGAGACAAGAGGCAGTTGTAGTAATTAGGAAAGAGGGCCGTGGATATGAACCAGGTCGTGGATTGAAGATAGGCCAGAGGAGACAGATAAACATGTGGGAGATGGAGTTGGTCAAGCCAGGAGATTAATTGAAGATGAGAGATAAAGCACAGTAAATATTTCACAATTTCTGATTAGGCTTATGGGTAGATGGTGAGGCCGTTCTTTAAGTAAAGGAACACAGGAAGAGAAATTTTGGAGTTTTTTGGTAAGATATGATGAGTATGATGTGTGGGTGGTTATGTATAGAGTAAGCAGGATGAGGCTATGCAGTTGTGTATTAAGCTACTAGATACAGAGAGTTGGGAGAGGTTGTTGAGCAGGATGAATATTGAGAGATAGGAATTACCTCCAGATACCTTAACACCACTTTAACCCCCAAGCCTTCAAATCTCTTTTCTTGGATTTCCCAATCTGTGAAACTGAAGTAAAAACAGCCATAGTAGCATAAAGTAATCATATCAGTTGGAAAACGAAGAAAGGACAATCCTCTTTTTTCTTTCTGCAGAACTGGTCTTCAGGGATCTCTTGTTTTTTTTCCCCCTCTCCCTTCCACTGCATCCTTTCATTCTCTCCCCTCCTGCCGTTCTAGGGTGGAGAGTTCAGAGGAGCCTGTATATGAGAGCCTAGAAGAGTTCCACGTCTTTGTTCTTGCTCATGTGCTCAGGAGGCCCATAGTTGTTGTGGCAGACACCATGCTGAGGGACTCTGGAGGGGAAGGTGAGTCAGCCAGTCAATCCTCACTCTACCCTGAGAACCCCCTTTCTGCAGAGCCTTGGGCTAAGCATTGGGAGGAAGGCAGGAAAGGGGATATATAGACAAAGTATAAATTAGAATAATGCAAAATTCTCAAGAGATTCAGTGTAAAGCAATTGGAGTTAGTTGACAGGCCTTCTTAGAAAAGAATTATTAAATGAGATGGAGTGAAAGGAGCACTCAGTTGGCAGAGTAGGGTGGAGGTATTGTCCACTGGGCAAGGACATAGCCTTATTAATAATCTTTGTGGTTTCCTGCAGCATTTGCCCCTATTCCCTTTGGAGGAATCTATCTGCCTTTGGAGGTCCCAGCCAACCAGTGTCACCGCTCCCCTCTGGTGCTTGCCTATGATCAGGCCCACTTTTCTGCACTTGTTTCCATGGAGCAGAAGGAGAATGCCAAGGAACAAGGTGCTGAATGAAGTGTCTTTTGTCTGCGTTATCTTTACTTGAGAAAATGGAATGAGAGCTAATGTAAGAGGAAAGAATTAAATGACATGCAAGCCCAGACCTTGTATGTTGATACTGTTTTACTAAATTATAAGATATACCAGGGTTTTCATTAAAAAAAGAAAAAGGTTTGGCGAAAAAATATGGTCTGTATTTCCTGTTGTGGAGTAAAGGACTTAGGTATGAAGTTCGTATGACCTTCTAAGTGATTCTTTGCAGCATTTGTCTTAATGATGACTTTGAATTCCCTGAATACACGTGAATTGGCAAGAACATCATGCGAGTTAGTTGACTGACTGATAAGGAGTCGTGGAGATTTGTGTCCTAAATCGTATACTGGGTGGTAGGGGAGACTAGCTAATTGGCTTTAATGCCAGAGGTAATTCATGCATAAGAATTGAAAAGTGACTATAAGTAGAGGCCTGTGGTATGCTTTTAGTGAAGTAATTCTGTGTTCAGCTGCCTTCCTCACTCCTCAAGGAGACTCCTTAATGGCATATTTTTTCCTCCCCAGCTGTGATCCCACTTACGGATTCAGAGCATAAGCTGCTGCCCTTGCACTTTGCTGTGGACCCTGGAAAAGGCTGGGAGTGGGGGAAAGATGACAATGACAATGTCCGATTGGCCAGGTGAGGCAGGCCTAGCCTTTTCATTCTGCTTTGTAGCTGGGATCTCTATCACATGCAGCATCCATTTCCCAGGTATTTTCCCTCAGCTCGGAGGCAAGACAGTCACATCCTAACTCCAGTGTGTTTGGGAAGATGGAGAGGTGGAAGGCAGATTGAGCACCAGGACTCTTGCATTATGCAGCTGCTTTTTCTCCCTGATGGGAATCCTGGGATCTCGATTTGTTCTTCTCTTACAATAGGAAGAATGTTCCTACACAGATACATCCCAGAATCCCCAAAACAATGATCAGAAAATCAAGATAATCAAATCACTACTTTTTATCCCAGCCCAAGTGAGAGGGGCTTCAAATATGAATAGTTGACCAAAATAGTTTGGGTTTTTGCCTTTCTGGAATTTAAACAGTGAGCAAGAAAAATACCTTCCTTCCTGCTCCTCATCCCCATTCTACCTCCCTGTAGCTTGTTAAGGCTTCCTCCTGTCCACAGCTTCCCTATGAAGAGTGTAGGAATATAAAAGCTCCTGCTCCCTTACCTCTTACCCAGTGCTTCCTTCTCTGGGCTCCTGCAACTGGGTCCCAGCTAAGAGGGTTTGATTTAAAAATCCAGAGTTTATGGATTATCAAAAGCAAAAGCTCTTCTAAATAATATTTATAGCCACAACAATAGCAATGGCTACTGTTTAGTATTTCCTGTTTTTTAGACACTGTGTTGGGCCCTTTCCAAATAGTGTTTTAATCTTCACAACAGCCCCACAGGATACATATTATTATTTATACTCATTATCGACCCCAGCTGAGTTTCAGGGAGTTGAAGTGACTTGCTCAAGGTCATAAAGCTTATAATTGATAGAGCTATAATTCAGACCCAACCCTGTTTGAGTCCCAAGCCATGTAGCCCTCTCCCACCCTTCTTCCCAGCCATGTCACACTGCTTTGCTTTTAAAAAGTCACAGGAAGTTTTTCTTTTCTTTTCCTTTTCACAGTGTAATTCTGTCCCTAGAGATCAAATTGCATCTGCTGCATAGCTACATGAATGTGAAGTGGATCCCACTATCCTCTGATGCACAGGTGAAGACTCTGCCACACCTGCCCTGGTGTGTCCTCATTTTCAGTGACAGGGAGAACAAGGAGATCTGGTAGTGATCTTCTGAATCTGAGTGGTAGCTTATGATTCAAGGTTAGAAAATGTCAGATTTTTCCTGCCTTTTCACCCTTTAGTCCCCTTTGTTTTCCACATCTCCTCTCCAACCAGGCTCTGATTGCTGATACTAAAACACATTCTTTAAGAAAAGTTTTCTGGACTTTTTTTTGTTAAACTTGAGGTTATCATTACTTTGACCCAAGCCCTCTGTAGATAGAGCTCTGTTTTGGACACCAGACTGAGACAGAATAGCTTAAAGAGCTCCAGATTCCTTGGGTTCTGAGCTAGATCAGGAACGCAGGAGAAAGGGCAAATTGATGAACTCCAATGCTGAATGTGTAAAAGTTGAGGGGATGCAAAATGGTTAGGCTTGGTTGATTGTAATTAGTCAAGACTTCCTTGAGATTAATTTTGAGCAGAATTTGGCATAGAGAAATTTATAACAAAGAACATTCTAGTGTCTGGGCCTCTCACCAAGAAGCCATGTGTTGTACAGTTGCTCATTGCTATAGAACAGTCAAGTTTTCATTTTGAAGTCTCCTTATTACTGAAGGGAGTCAAATTGCAGTGGGTGAGATAAATGTTAGATATCAGATACATCTTTTCTCGGCCCATAAGAGAGCTGGAGCCGGGGAAGGATAGTGCCCTCCAGGGTGACCCATCCCCCATCATGACTGCAGCCCTTCTCTGGAGCAAGGCAGTCACTAGGTGGTCACTCCAAGGATGGGGTTCATAAGAGTGTTACCACCCTTCTTCCACATGGCCAATTCCTATAGCAGTGGCTATAGGGAGCTCACCCATCTAGTGAGAGCTAGATGGGTGGGGTAGAGGTCCCTGGGGGCTTCTCCCACCCAGATCAATGAGATAACTGTCAGCACTGTTTTTGTCTCTTGCAGGCTCCTCTGGCTCAGCCTGAGTCCCCCACAGCCTCAGCTGGTGATGAGCCCCGGTCCACTCCTGAGTCTGGAGACTCAGACAAGGAGTCAGTTGGCAGCAGTTCTACCAGCAATGAGGGCAGCAGGCGGAAAGAGAAGTCCAAGCGAGATCGGGAGAAGGACAAAAAGAGAGCAGATTCTGTGGCTAACAAACTGGGCAGCTTTGGCAAAACCTTGGGCAGCAAGCTCAAGAAAAACATGGGAGGCCTGATGCACAGCAAGGGTTCTAAGCCTGGAGGGGTGGGAACAGGGTCAGGGATTAGCAGTGGCACTGAAACACTGGAGAAGAAGAAGAAAAACTCACTGAAGAGCTGGAAGGGTGGCAAGGAGGAGGCAGCTGGGGATGGGCCAGTATCTGAGAAGCCCACATCTGAGTCTGTTGGCAATGGAGGGAGCAAGTATAGCCAGGAGGTGATGCAAAGCTTGAGCATTATGAGGATTGCAATGCAAGGGGAGGGGAAGTTTATTTTTGTTGGAACCCTGAAGATGGGTCACCGTCACCAATATCAGGAGGAGATGATCCAGCGCTACCTTTCTGATGCTGAGGAGAGATTCCTGGCAGAACAGAAGCAGAAGGAGGCAGAGAGGAAGATCATGAATGGAGGGGTAGGGAGTGGTCCTCCTCCAGCCAAAAAGCCAGAGCCAGATGGCGGGGAGGAGCAGCTGACTGCCCCCCCAGCAGAGTCTAAGGCAATGGCATTCTCTACTGGCTATCCTGGGGGCTTTACTATCCCTCGACCTTCTGGGGGTGGAGTCCACTGCCAGGAACCCCGGAGGCAGTTGGCAGGGGGTCCATGTGGGGGGGGCCTACCACCATATGCCACCTTCCCCAGACAGTGCCCTCCTGGGCGACCCTACCCCCACCAGGACAGCGTCTCTCCTCTGGAGCCAGGCAGTCACTCCAAAGATGGAGTTCACAGGGGTGCGTTGTTACCATCCTCCTTCCGCGTGGCTGATTCCTATAGCAACGGCTACAGAGAGCCCCCTGAGCCAGATGGATGGGCTGGAGGTCCCCAGGGGCTTCCCCCAACCCAGACCAAATGCAAACAACCGAACTGCAGCTTCTATGGACACCCTGAGACAAACAACTTCTGCTCCTGCTGTTATAGGGAAGAACTGAGGAGGAGGGAACGTGAACCGGGTGGGGAGCTACTGGTGCACAGGTTCTGAATGGGTGGAACCTTGGAGGGCAAGGTGGCTAAACAAAGAAGATTAAGCTCAACTAATTGGCTCATCAAGACCCAGCCCCCATGTTGACGGGACAAATGCAGTAATATTTGTGGGAGCCTGGCTGGAAACTTTTAAGTGTGTGTGCGCTAGAGGGCTGCCAGGCTGGCAAGAGCAGGTCAGGGCTGAACGGCGCCTCAAGGGCTGTACTATTCCTTTGCAGAGCTTGACTTGATGGGACTAAGGAGGTACAAGGGGGGAAAGGTGGTGATTCTGTCTTATAACCCACCTTGGGTCCTATCCCAGGACCTAAGGAAAAGTAGTAGGGGAAGGATTGGGGTGTGTGGGGGGGAGGTGGGCAGAAGTCTGGAGGAGGAATAGGCAAGGAGATCCTCAGTAAAAAAAAAAGAAAAAAATAGACCAAAGTTCTTTAGGTTGGAAAAAAGCACATGGTGGTAGAATTGGGAGTGTGGAGGGAAATTTGGAAATTGGACAAATTTGCTATTGATTTGAATTAAGGTAGAAATTAGGGTTGTATAAATTCTTCCTCCTGAGATCTGGAAAGGCAAGGCAGTGTGCTTATGGGTGTTTGTTAGGAGGGAGGGGATAGTTTAAATCACAGTTTATTGAGATGGGAAAGGGAGGAACTTAAAAGGGGAATCGTTTTCCTCTTGAGTTTTATTTCCTTCTAAACAGTCATCTGTCATCAGTTCTAGTTTGAGAGGAGATTGCCCCCTATCTTTTCCTCATCCTTTCTGAGGGCTGAGCTCAGCTAAGTTAAGAAGGGTTATGATTTTTTTAAAAGAGACTTTTATTTAAAAACAAAAAAGTTCCCTTTGGGAAGGGGAAGAGAGTGATGAGAAGAGCAGCTGTGTGTGTTGACTTTTCTCCAGATGAATTGGTGCAGAGGTGATCTGTTTTTTAACTACTTAGCAATAACCATACGTTGGAGTTTGAGTGCAACTTGGGGAGGGATGGGGGGAATGGCAGACATTTAGCCAGACTGTTTCAAACAAAACCAAAAACCTAAATAGAGCACTACCATCCTCTGTGGTAACTGGCTGCTGCATTTCTGTAGAAAGCAACTTATTTTATTGACTAATTTTTTCTTTAAAGGAAAAGAAACAAAAAGACCCCAACAAGCAAAAACATTTTAAAAAGTGATTTTTTTTTCCTACTTAAGTGATTCTTTCTCCTTTCTCTCTACTTTTGGAGAATGAACTTAACATTCTGGCTTCTTTTGTTAAGCCATAGCTGACCTTAATCTGTGGTTAGTTTATTAAAATAAAAAAAATACTTTGTAAGAAGAGATATTTTTGATAATAGGACTGATGTTGAAACATGGGGCGTGGGTTGGGGCAATTTATAAAAAGGTAGTTAAAGAAGTATATTTTAGTGAACTATCACCACAGATCACAGATTACTCCCAATGAGCTGATCTGTCTTTGGATTTCTCCCTTTCCCTGGCCCAACCCTCTTCTCTAGAGGGTGGGAGTGGGGATGTGGACACAGTACGGGGAGCTCCTTTGCATTTTGCACAAAGCACAAGTCTGGACAGTTTATACTCTGGCCAGAGCCATTTCTAAGAGCTTTAAACTGGAAGACCTATCCTGGGCCAATTTTCCTTTTTCTTTATATTTTTTCTGGGAAAATAAATCAGCTATGCAATTGTATCCACTCCTGGGTGCATACGAAGAAGGAGAATAAGTGTACTTAAGTGTCCAGAGTATTACTGGGGCTATTTTTCTGTATTTAGATTTCTCTTTTGAGTTATGTACTCATAATCCATCCCCTGGAATGTAATCCCCACATTTGATCTAAGGCACACATGGGCCAGGGATATGTGTGCGTGTGTTGCGGGGGACTCAATTGCAAATGTTCCTTGTGCCCAGTCTGGAAAGTGTTCAATCCCATTCTTCCTCAGGAACAAAGCCAGCCAAGACTGGCCGCCTTGCTGGAACTGCTCACAGTTTAGAAAGATTCCTTTCTCCTCAGCAAACTCAAAAGTCACTTATTTTCCAAATCTGATAGTCTGTTGATTCAATCATTTCCTATGGCTATTAATTCTTAGGCTTTTATTTGAAAATAGATTGCTTATAAAGATGATGTTCCAAAGGAGGGGAAGTCTCTGGGCAGATCTGGAACCTAAGATGAGATGAGCACTCCTCTTAGGCGCAGAATTTAAGGGGTACCAAAAAACTGAGTAATCAAGATACTTTTTTAAAACTGCGGTATTTTAAAAAATTAATGTGAAAAAATTCATGTTGAACAAAATAGCAGAATCTTAAAGACAGGATCTGACAGGACCTTGATTAGAGTGAGGGAAGTGAGGCTAAATTGAGCAAGTATGGGATGAATCCTGTCTTTATTTAAATTTATGATACATTGTCCATCATGGATTTTTTACATTATTTTTGATTTTTTAAAAAATGTTGCATTGAAATAGTATTTATCTTGGTTACTGGGGTTTTGGGCACCCCTTTAAATTTTGTGCCTAAGGTGAGTGCCTTGCTCACCCCACCCTAGTCCCTGTTTCTGGTGTCTGAACAACACTGGTGAGACCACTACTGTGTGACACCTCCATCCCCTATCACACACCAAACAAGTGGCTCAAACACCCTCAATTTGCATGGCTCACCTAACTCTCCCTAAGGCCTATCATAAGATGATAGGCCTGAACCAATAGAAATGGAAACAGACCAGGGGTTTTCCCAGAGAATAAAACCAGAAAAGTTTGATTCTCCACTGGACTGCCGTGTTTGGATTTGATCCTTAGATTCTAGTCAATACTTTTGTTTTTAAAAACTAAGGACAAATGAACAAAAACAGAAACCTTGCATCGTGTTTGTTTTTGTTTTTATTTATAAATTAGCCAATCCAATTCCTTTGCCTTCTTTTCAAAGAAAAAAAGATGGAAATTTTGATGGGTGGTTTAGGGGTTCATATGGCAAAATAGGGCATTAGGCCCTATAGCTTTTTATTAAGAAATTATTTTTTATTTGGGAAGGTAACTATTTATTGAGGCTTTGAAAAGCCTCTCCATTCTAAGGATGATGGACCCTGAGACAATGGATATTTTTTTATAGTGGATAGTGAAGTTTGTTTTGCTTCATTCTTTGGAGGAGGGGTTGAGTGGGATGGGAGGTAAAGGAATAATGCCTGGGAAATGAAGACAGATCGGCTGTGGTATTTTGGGAAGATTTGGGGGTGGAAGAGGCAAGCCCATGCAGTTACTATGTTGGGGAGAAGGAAAGAAGGGGTATGTTGTAAGCACTCAAAATGAGCAAAAATTCCTTAGTTAAGGAGGGGTATGTGAGTGAAGGGGGAAGGGTAGATGCTGTAACCCTATATGAGGGATGATACCATCTCTCAGGCTTAAATTTAAGTGCACTTAGTTCCTTTAATCCAAGGCATCTGCAGTTCCTACTGAAGTTTTTAACGAAAGGCGGAGATTTTCAGGATTCTTATTTTTCCCCTTTTGATTTAAGACAGTGCTACCCTCCCTGCTACATTCTCTACCCCATCTCCAATGGAGCAAGTATACTAAGGATTGGTCTCTAAATCTCTTCTTTAACCTATGCTGGTTTTATTGAAAGTTACAAGACTTAACCAAAAGTTTTTCCCCCATACTGGTTTTTATCAAATAAAAAGATTATATAAAAACAATTTTTTTTAAGGTTCAGTCTCTTTAAGGCATGGGGATAGTGTTAAACAGTGCTGTACAGAGCCTTGGAAAGGAAGTATCTTCCCTCTCCTATTGGCTCAGTTTCTTCTCAAGCAAAACTAAAGCCCACAGACTACTAAAAAATTAGGAATGACTTCATATTGTATGTTTGGGAGGTGATACTGAGCCCAAAAGAACGGAACTGGTTGTGAATGAATTCTGAGAACCTAGCTTTTGCCATTCATACTTTTAACCATGTGTCCAAGGTTCCAGTCATTTTTTTCTCAATAAAGGAGTATTTCAGAGATGATTGTCCTTAAGTTACTCAGTCACCTCTAGACTCTGTGTCCTTTTTCTCCAAGGAGTCAGTGCTGCAGACACAGCCACAGGTGAGAAGACAGAATTAGAAGCCCCTAGAATCATCTGCACCCCAGATTTTTCTAATTTCCTTTTTTCCCTCCAGGCCTTTCAACTGCAGATTCAGATGAGTCATACAGGCACTCTGTTTCTTGTACTTTGCAGATACTCAGTCTGCAAATCATATGGTGTTTTTCCCCCTACACTTAAGTCGATTAACAAAATATTTATTATGATGTCCCCATGTAGACTTTCTTTGAGCCACCTCCCTTTATCAGCCACACGCATAAGGGGCAGTAGAAAAGAACAACGGAAGCTGGCTGTGGCAGTAGCTAAGAGGAGTGGGGATGGGAAGGACCTTGGCCTCTTTCTGTGCTTATAACTGGATCTGTGACTCATCTTGTGAGTCACTCAGCTCCACCTCCCTCCTCCAGCTACCCCTCCTAGCAGCCTTCACTCCTGGCACAAACCTGCAGCCAGACAAGGATTCTGAAAATGGAAAAATCTGATATAGCCCCTTGCCTCTCCACCCTTCCTTTTATCCAGTAAACTACTGGGTGTATGTTGGGGGTGGTGAGAGGTAGTCTTCCTGTTATTAACCCTCAGCTACTGCCCCTTTGCATTCCTGGTTAGGTGCTGACCCAAATCACCCAATTTATTTCTCCCTCTGATTCCCCCCACCCCCCCCACCCCATTCCCCTGATGGTTTTTTTCCCCTCTGTATTCCTCCATTGTTTCCATACCTCCAAGTATTAAAGAATAGAATGAGGCTCTTGAATGAAGGGTTGTGGGGAGAAGGAAAGTGGGTAATGGGATTTTAAAATTGTGGTATACACCTCCTACTGTACTCTATTTTCTTATGACAGCAGACCCTGGGAAGTATTTTCTTCCCCCAAAAAGCCGAGGCCCATGGGATGCAGGGGGGTGAAGTGGGATGGTGGTGCTCAGTAGCCTTTAGGACTTCCAGAATCAGGCTTCTGGGCCACCTTCCTAGCAGGTGTATACCTCTTTGTTCCAGACTGACTTCCTGTCTCACAATATTTCACTATTTCCACAGGTGCAGCCAAGACAGGCCAGAAGGGTGTGTGCGCTGGGGAAAGGGGAGGGTTGAATGTCACTTTGGAAAACTCGGGTCCCCCACCCAAGGATTGCTGCCTCTGTAGACTCAAAAACAATAAAACAGCAGCTCATTAACTCTTATTTTGTATTTTATTTCATATCTAAATAAAGATTTTTGCATTGCTGCCCCCAAGTCACCCTTGGCAGCAGCTCCTTTCCTTCCCTCCTAGTGGCCCCCCATCTTTCCTTCTTGGGTTGCAGGGGGAAGGGAGGGGAGATGGAATTGTTGAGCTGAAGAGAGGTTTCCAGCCCTCAGCTTTGAAAGTCCTGAACATGAATCATTCATCTGGAGATCTGGTGTCTGGGTTGGAGGGGTGGAGTCCTGTACCTCGAATGGGCACTGATTGCCAGTTGGTTGGCTGTGTTGTGTGTCTGTGTGATGGGCAGGGTTGAGGGGTTAAGATCTTTTCCTTTTCCCACCCCCGTCCCCAAGACTTGCACACAAACATACCTGTGCTGTGCATTTTGGGCACATTTCAATTTTTCTCCGTACTTGTCCATTGCACTCCACGTGAGATACGTTTCATGCGGTGAGGAGATTCAAACTACTTTTACCTATGCCTCCACCCGCTTTAAGAAGACAAACAGACAAACAAACAAACAAACAAACAAAACCCTGAGCTTCCCAGGGAGGTCACTGAGAGACTCCAGAGAGGTAGCCCAAACGATTGCAGTCCAGCAGTATCACTGCTCCCTTCAAACAGCCCCCAATACTCATGAACAGTAAGAGAATAGGATCTGGGATTGTCGTAAAGAAGGGAGTCTGGATATTTTTCTCCCAGTTCCCCATTTCCCCCCATCTTTCTCAGGCTCCTCCATTTCCTCTCCACTTTTCCAAAATTGTGTGTATTCTCCTTTAAGGGGCTGGGCATCTCTCGCCCTTCCAGCCTTTCCAGAGTCGACTGAAGTTTCCGAGGAGCCTACTCAGGCTGGACTGGACACACCTTTCAAAAGCCCCCCAAATTGTGCTCCGTGCACCTCAAATGCTCCTTTTCCTTGTCTCCAACCCCCTGCCCCTCTCCCTAACGTCCCTCTTCTCTACAACAAGAGTCAGCTTCTCCTCAGGGAGCTGAGCATCCTTGGAGTTTCCCACCCTTAACTGCTCCGTCCCCGGATGGAGCCAGAGAAATGTGGTGGGGGGGCCGGGGCCAGAGTTTCAACATTGCCCCCCAGAAGGAGGAGCCAGAGATGGGGGTAAGGAGAAGGAATTTGGGGGGTCAGCAAGAGGGTGAGGTGGAGACAAAAGAGGGGGGAAAAGGGATCTAGAGCAGGAGGAGGGTGTGCCTGTCATGTCACCCTTCGTTTAATGGAGCTCGGTCTGCCTTTTTCATAGTCTCAAGTTCGTCCTCTCATTATCCATTAACCAGCCCCTCCCTTCGCTGTCTGCCAACCCCGGTCCCGTCCTCAGCTCCCCACCGATGCTGATCTCAGTTTCCCTTGAGTGTCTGAGCGTAGGCCTCCCAAGGCTGCTACCGAGGTCCCCCCAGAGTTGGGGGAGCCGGGGGTTAACCCTGTACCCTTCTCAGCTTTCCAGACCAAAGTCTGTCCAGGGAAGCAGGATGCCGGAGCTCAGGAGTCGTCATCTCAGCGGTTGCTTGGCCTCTCGATGCCTCCCAGGTAATAATACCCTTTCAATACTTCTGATCTCCGAAGGCTCCTCCGAATTTCATCCTACAACAACCTCACTTCATCCCTCACCAGAGATACCTCTGCATTCCTCTCCTGGCTCACAGTGCTTCTGCCTGAAGCTGGCTCTCTCCTCTATTTACCGCTGGCTGAGAGCTTGGACTTGATATTTCCTCTGTTTTCTTCACCCTGTTACCCCTTTTCCCATTTACTTATTTAGTAAATACTTGAGTGTCTATTATGTGCCAGGCCTTGTTCTAGTTACAGAGGTAAAAAAAAAAAAATACAAATTCTCTTTCCTCATGAGCTTACACTCCAGTGAGGTTAGGGGAAGATTTTAATCTTCCCTCTTTAGATCCCCTGTGTCAGAGGAGTGGGGGTACTCAAGTGGGGGCAACACTGGGAATAGTGATGACCTGGCTTCCTTTCTTCCCCTTCAGGGGAGCAGATCCTAGCATGGGCTACAGGAGTGAGGAAGGGGCTGGAACCTGAATTGTCTGGAACCCTGATCTGTACAAACTTTAGGGTCATCTTCCAGCCCTGTGGATGGCAGCGGAGTCAGGTGAGATGGTTAGAGCAACAGAAAGGACAGCTTTCTGTGGGAAATGGGCAGGGGAGTCTAGAAGGCGTTAGACAAACATTATGGGGTTAAGGGAAGTCTTCTGACTATATCAGCGATAGTCAACGGGGACTATCTCTAGGGGCGTTGTCCCCTTGAGGGGGCTGGGGGCTGCCAAGGTAGGAAAATGAGGTTTATTTCAGATATCTGTAGCATCAGTCATGTGCTTCCTCTAGGAGACTCCCCTGAGCAGTGAATATGATTTTGCCCTTGTCAACATTGGGCGATTAGAGGCTGGTAAGTGTGGGGGTTTGGTGAAGGAGGTGTTGGAACCTCTCCTCATCCTTCCTCTATTCTCAGAAAACAGCCAGGGATGGAGTGGGATGGGCTAGAAGAGTTCCTTCTAGAGGGACCCTGGTCCATGTTACACTGTTCCCTAACTCTTGACTTCAGTGAGTGGCTTGTCCCGAGTCCAGCTCCTCCGTCCAGGGTCCCTGCTCAAATTTATCCCTGAGGAGATTCTGATTCATGGCCGAGACTTTCGGCTGCTCAGAGTTGGTTTCGAGGCTGGAGGACTAGAGCCTCAGGCTTTTCAGGTAAGAGGCCCCTAACCTGAGAATCCCTCCTTTCCTTAGAACCTTGGGATCCTCTCCCTGCAGTTCCTAATCCTCCCCCTCCCCAGCATCCCTCTTGTCATTCCCCCTGCTTCTCTCCTTAAGGAGAGGCAAAGAGGCCGAGATGAATGATAGCATAGTGAGAGTAAGGCCCCTAAATTCTGGCCTGGTTCTGCCAATTACCAGCAGTGTCACCGTAGGCAAGTTTTCTCCTCAGAAAAATGGGGAGGGTTGGATGATATTACTCTAAGATTCCTCCCAGAATTAACATTCTATGATTGTGCAGTTCTAGATTTGTTCTCCTGACCCCAGTCCCCATCACCCGTGGAAGCCCCTTTCTCTGGAGATTGTCTTCACTGTTCTTCTTTATTGGGGACAAAGACTTTGGAGCAACACATGGGCTCCATTTTCTTCTTTTCACTTACTCAGTCTGAGCCTGTGGATGGAATTTCCTTTCCTGCACAGGTGACCATGGCCATTGTCCAAGCCAGAGCTCAGAGCAGTCAAGCCCAACAGTATGCGGGGATAACCCTGAGCAAGGCTGGTGAGTGAGGGTGCTTTGGGTTAAGGAAAGGGTAAGGAGTCTGAAAAAGCAGAGGCTGGCTCAGGAAAAACAGCTAAGAAGCTGTCTCTGGTTCCTCTTCTTCCTCCTCTGTGCTTCACTCCTGCCCCAGGCCAGGGTTCTGGTTCCAGAAAACCACCTATTCCTCTCTTGGAGACATCAGAAGACTGGGAGACTGAGCGGAAGAAGCAGGGAGCCAGAGGCTGGAGGGTCAGCACTGTCAATGAGAGGTTCGACGTAGCCACGAGGTGATTCCCCAGTCCACCCCAACACCTGCTGCCCTCCCAATCTTCCCGTGGTTCCCTGATCCTCTAAAGCTAGGAATTCCCACAAACTCCAGCCTCCCTGGACATCCACAAATCTATCCCCCTTACCTATTGGATCTTTAAACCTGAGACCCCTTGGAATGAATGGTCCCTCCAAAGTAGATTCACAAGGAATTATAAGAATAACAGTTTTACTTTACAGTGAAGTCATGGAGCCAAGCTGTGACATCACTCTCAATTTTACAGCCTTCCTCGTTACTTCTGGGTGCCTAATCGGATTCTGGACAGTGAGGTCAGAAGAGCATTTGGCCATTTCCATCAGGGCCGTGGACCGGTCAGTGTGAGGGTTAGGGCAATGGCTGGGGATTAGAATCATGGGAGGTTGGGGACAGCGTGGAAGGAGGGATCCCTGTGAGGTCAGTGTGGGGGCAAGGGTAGCTTGGGGCTAGGAGTTTCTCTCACAGCCATCCTCTTCTCACCCATTCAAAGCGCCTGTCCTGGCATCACCCTGGGGGCAGTGACCTTCTCCGCTGTGGAGGCTTCTGTACAGCTAGTGACCCCAACAAGGAGGATATCAGGTGAGGGGAGGTTTGATGAGAGGAACTAAGGGTTAGGTATTCAGAGCAGACTCCTCTTATTTCCTGACTCCCTCTCCTCCAGAGCAGTAGAGGCAATGCTCCAGGCTGGGCATTCAGATGTTGTCCTGGTAGACACTATGGATGAGCTGCCTAGTCTTGCAGATGTCCAACTTGCCCACTTGAGGCTGAGGGCCCTCTGCCTGCCTGGTGAGAATAACCTTTGACTCCTCACCCTCACTCCTACGTCTGCTGACCCTAACCTGTTTAGCCTTTTGCTTACCACAGATGAGTAACCCTTTAACCCAATGATCCTTAGTTTTCTACTCTACTCCCTTCTCCCACAGACTCACTGATTTTTTGTCTTCTTGATCTCAACTTACTCTTTTTAAAACAGCTTTACTGAGATATAATGTTCATATCATAAAATTTACCCTTCACCCATCTTAAGTGTACAATTCAATTTGTATTTACAATGTTGTACAACCATCACCACAATTTAATTTTAGAAACCTCATGGCTATTTAGTTACTTTTCATTCCTATTGTCAACCCTAGGCAAACACTACTCAGCTTATTCTTAACCCATCAGGCTATAGACCTGAAACCTGCATCCTGAGTCCTCTTAATCTCTTTGCCCTTCCAATCCCTCTACCCTCTATCAGATTCATCTGTAGCTGAGGATAAATGGCTTTCAGCCCTGGAAGGAACACGGTGGTTGGACTATGTCAGGTACTCTCCCCCTTCTTCTAGCCATCATTTATAATTCCACCTTCCCCAACCTTCTGTTAACTTGGATTCCTAAATGGCCTTCCATTAACTCTTCTTGGTTTCCCAAGAAGACTTACTTGCTGCTCATTAGAAGGAGAGGGGGAAGGATTTTGGAGTCTGCCTCTATTCCATCCCATTACCCATGACTCCATTCCCCCAGGCTTATCATTCTTCTTCTCTCTTCCTCATTTGCCCCCCACCCCCAGGTCTTGTCTCCGAAAGGCCAGTGACGTATCAGTATTAGTAACATCCAGGGTTCGTTCTGTAGTACTTCAAGGTGAGTTCCTCGGGTCAGCCCACTCTGTTCCTTGCTGCTTCCCATTATCCACCTGACAGAATTCTGTTCAGGGAGACCCATAAGGCTTACTCCTCTCCTATTCCTGGGAACTACACATGAGCTCTAACTCTCATCTTTTTGTGCTATCTCTGCCTCCCCACTGCAGCTTGTGGTCCCTAACACTAGGATGTTCTTAGCCGCTCCGTTCCCTTCCTTCCATCAGTGGATAGGGACTGGGGTTGGGGTGGGAAGAGCAATGAGGAAGCTGGTTTGAGAATTGTGATTCTGCCATCTACATGTGAAACTGGGTATTTCTAACCAGGTGGAGTCTATGAAGTGAATTATTCAAGGTCTTTTTTTTTCTCTTCACTTCTACGTGCTCACTCAATCCTACCTGCCCCCAACTTTCGCCCTCTGTGCCTCTCACTTCTCCTTGCCATGTTTCCTCTTCTCATTCTCTCCTGCCCTAGTTTCTTGGACCCCCCTCTTTGTCCCCTCTTCCTCTTTATTACCCAGAGCGCAGTGATCGTGATCTCAATGGCCTCCTCTCTTCACTCGTCCAGCTGCTTTCAGCTCCCGAAGCCCGAACACTGTTTGGCTTCCAATCACTAGTGCAGCGAGAGTGGGTGGCATCTGGACACCCCTTCCTGACCCGGCTTGGGGGAACTGAGACCAGTGAAGAGGTGAGAACAATTTGGGAGGCTATGGAGGAAGTTATTACTAAAGAAGTAAAGGAATGAGAAAATTATATAGTGCAATCCATTGAAGGTGAATCAGGTTAGAAGTGTCCTGAGGTTAGGCTGAACTTGAAGACCCAGATAAGTCAGGCCTCACACCTCCCTAGTACCCTCAGTTCAGATTTTCATTCCCTGACCTCTTTAGTGCCTCCTGTTCTCTGTGTACCCCCATCCCCATCATTTTGTCATCGTCCCTCTTTAGGTCCCCACAATCCCTTCCGAGCTCTTAATTTCTCTCTTCTCAGGCCCCAGTGTTTCTCCTCTTCCTTGATTGCATATGGCAGCTCCTCCAGCAGTATCCAGCTGAGTTTGAATTCTCTGAGTTTTTCCTTCTTGCTCTTCACGACAGTGTCAGGGTTCCTGACACCCTTACTTTCCTGAGAGATACTCCCTGGGAGCGTGGAAAGCAGAGTGGACAGGTCAGTGACTTCTATTTTTGACTTGTCTTTTTTTTTTTTTCCTCCTCATTGAGAAGTACTCTCTGAAGTTTATTCTTAATTTGTTTTATGAGAAGTGAAGACTGTGGGTGGGGAGGGGTAAGTTGATGTTCACTTTCAGGACAAGACTTTCCTCCTACATCTCATTTCTAGAATAAGAGGTGAAAGTTTCATGATTTGTCTCTAGATTTGAGAGATTATTATTTTGTGTGTGTGTGTGTGTAACCATCATTTTCTTGCTTCCTCTGTCCAGTTTAACTCCTATACGCAAGTCTACACCCCAGGGTACTCCCAGCCCCCAGCTGGGAACTCTATGAACCTGCAGCTGTCTGTCTGGGACTGGGATTTACGCTACAGCAATGAACAGATACTACAATTCCATAATCCTGGCTATGACCCAGAGCACTGCCCAGATTCCTGGCTCCCTAGACAGCAGGTGAAATGTCTAAACGTCCTAAATTCCTTGACATTCCCACAGGCTCATGCTACTAGATGGGGAGTAGAAAGACACAGTGTCTGCGTTCCTCAGGGGAAGCTACGCCACTCCTATTCTGCAGCTGGACTTATAGTCCCTGACTGTCCCTAGGAAGACAGAAATGCTAGAATAGCACAGAGGGCATCCTTTTTATCTTCCTCAAGTCTGTTTACTCATCTTCCTGCCTCATGCACACATTTTACAAGTTTCCCTAAAATCAACTTTAATCATTCCTGAGGCCTACTTGAAGCCTAATGAGGCTAGAAGATTTCTGAGGGGGAGGCTTGTAGTTCTAGTCACTAGTGCAGTGAGTGGGTGGCAGATGGACACCCCTTCCTGACTCAGATTGGGGAAACTAGGATTATCTGATTTCTCAATTGCCAGTTGATTTCCTTTCTCCTTTAGCCAAGCTTCATGGTTCCTGGCCCCCCCAGTTCTATGTGGCTCTTCTCTAGAGGGGCCCTGACCCCTCTGAATCAGCTCTGTCCTTGGCGGGACAGTTCCTTCCTGCTGGCCGTCTCTTCTCGTTGGCTCCCTCGACCTGCTATCTCTTCTGAAAGCCTGGCTGACCAGGAATGGGGGCTCCCCTCACATTGGGGAGCTTGCCCTTTACCTCCAGGGCTGTTACTGCCTGGATATCTGGGACCCCAGATCAGGCTCTGGAGACGCTGCTACCTGAGGGGAAGGCCTGAGGTTCAGGTAACAAGGGAAAACAGTGATTGGGAGTGGGAGAAGGGGCTTGACTGTTGAACCAGATGAACAGGAGTTGGAAAGGCAAGGGGTTGGGGGAATTGGGAAACGAAGTACACTCCTGTTGGTATCAAACTGGGTAGGTTTGAGAGTAAAGGAGATTGGGGAAACTACTTGTGGCTTAGATTAAGTGGAATTTAGGGCATGGATGGAAGGGGAAAAAGAACTAAAGACACCAGAAATAGTGGACATCTGAGAAGCAGAGAGCTAGAGCTGCAATAATATTCCTCTCTGCCCCTGTTTGTCTCCTCCCAAGATGGGCCTCTCAGCTCCCACAATCTCTGGCCTCCAGGAGGAGCTTTTCCATCTTCAGGAGCTATTAAGGAAATGGACACCAAGAATATCTCCTGAGGACCACTCCAAGAAAAGAAATCCAAACACCATTCTCTCCTAACCCCACTAAAATTACTGGCATTCTCAAAGGCAAGGCAGGGGGGAGCTGGGATGAGGGAGGGTTCTGTCTAATTCTTCAGTTTTTCTTGTCTGGCCTTGCTGTCTCTATTCTCACACTCCAGCCCTTGAATAAGCTCACTTAGTAGACTTGAGTTTCCATTTCAGAACGTGGTGCTCATCTTCTCCAACTCTTGTCCTGTGTTGTTTGGTTCCTGAAGCTACTTTTGTTTCTTGTGATTTGAAGAATTAAGAAACAAAAACAATCTAGAATGTGACCACCTCTTTTTTAAGGTCAATTCCATCCCTTTTGGATAACCAGCTGTTAAATTGTGAGATCAGAGATTCTGTTCATCGGTCCCAACAAGATGGCCTAGAGACTTCATTCTCACCCCTTTATGCTGCTTCTTTAATTCCAATTTCTATTTCTTCCCTTATAGTTTTCTACAGGAATGAGGTGAATATGGAGACACCCTGTCTCCCTCAACTCTGTATTTTTTGTAGTGGAATTTCTATTTAAGGAGTTCATTAAAGCACAGTATTTATACACATTGCTGGCACTGTTTCCTGTGTTTGAATAAAGGATCTTAGCTAAGAGTGGTGGGTAGAGTGAGTGTGACCCAAGAGAGGAAGGCACCCACTATATTACTGCTAAAGAAATAAAAGAATTGGGTCGGGTGAGGCTCTGCAAAAATCATATGCAATTAGGAAGAAGAGGTCTCTTTTCTGTGTTTTCCATTTAGAGGCAGACGGGGCAAGAGCAAATCAGGAAGTTGTGGCGGGGGCCTGAGTGTGTTCTGGAGGTCGAGACTGAGGCCTCGGAGCTTCAAATCCAGCCACCCCTCAGCTTTGGTCACACCCCATCTTGCAGCCTCAGATTCCCTCCAATCCCTTATCCCCTTCCCTTCCCCGCCCCCCACCGTCATGCAATTAGGACTAGGCGAGCTCAGCCATCTCTCCAGCTCAGACATTCCGCAATCTCCTCCCCTGAGGGAAATCGAAATACCTCGAGCCCAAACCAGGGCTGCGAGGCCAAATCTGCACAAAGACTGCAGGCGGGAGTGCAGGGCTGCCTCCGCGCCCGAAGGCGACCGAGTCCATGAGTTGGGGGATTCCTCAGCACATACTTCTCTGGGCAACAAAAGGACCACTTGCCCACAAAATACTTTTCAAGTAAAGTTTTGTTCTTTTAGCTTTCCAATTTACATTTTTGGGAGCGTGTGATTCTTTCACGTCTAGTAGTGCCTTAAGAGCGACTGAGCGTTTCCGTTCCGTCCTCCTCGCTATAACCACTAGTGACAGCACCTCGGTGCAGTTCCGAAGACTGAGCAGCCCGACCTGCGTCAAGTCTCAGCGGCTCCTAAGATGGCCGCGGTCGCTTCTGGCTCCTCCCCCGCCGCAGCCCCGCCTACCGCTCTCGTTAGCCTTCGCCCCGGAAGTGGAAGTAGTAACTGAGGTCAGAGGGCGGAGCCGCTGCTTGGAGACGGCGGGAGCACTTTCGCCATGGCTGCCGGTCCGATCTCCGAACGGAACCAGGGTAACTGGAAGGGACAAATCCGGAAAGGACCCAGTGGGGCTAGGAGGCCCCTACTAGGGCCAGCAGTGTTTCCCCTGCCTGGGTGGGAGATTGGACCCACCGCCCGAGAGCGCTCCCGTGCCTGCTGGGGTCGGGTTGGCAGAGTGCAGGCTGAGGCCTGTAGGTGTGATGCTTTTAAGATCCAATCCTCCCTGTAGTCCCAGCTACTTGGGAGGCTGAGGCAGAAGGATCGCTTGAGCCCAGGAGTGTGAGGTTGCTGTGAGCTAGGATGACGCCACGGCACTCACTCTAGCCCGGGCAACACAGTGAGACTCTGTCTCAAAAAAAAAAAAAAAAGATCCAATCCTCTGCTGCTTTTCCACTCAAACAAAAATCCACCAAGAAAGAATTTGCAGCAGAATACTAAGACTCCAGAAGATTCTTCGGGTCCTGGGAAGAGAGAGGTTTAAGGATCTAATCTAACGTTTTCTTTTTCTTTTTTTTCCTCTTTTGCTCCAATCCCCAATCTCAATTCCTCTTCCTGGGTTCTACATTCGTGTTTCCATCACCTCCTTTCCTGTCATACTTAACCCCTGCCCTCACCTCCTCCCAGATGCCACCGTGTACGTGGGGGGCTTGGATGAGAAGGTTAGCGAACCATTGCTGTGGGAACTGTTTCTCCAGGCAGGACCAGTAGTCAACACCCACATGCCAAAGGATAGAGTCACTGGCCAGCACCAAGGTGAGTTCATGGCAAAAGGTGCATTCATATATTGAGGGGACAAACTGCTCCTGGAGGGTCCCAGCAGTATTCACAATTGTTTTGGAATGAACAACTTGAAGATTTCTTTCTCTTAAGCTTTGGTTCACTTTGTTTCTGGAACCATTCTCAATTGAAGTGAGGTTCTTTCTTTCTTGTTCTTTGTGTTTAGAGGGTGAGTGAGCTAAAACCCATTTTGAATCACTTCACCTAAGTTGTTAACCTTCCCTTCTCCGCTTCCCCAGGCTATGGCTTTGTGGAATTCTTGAGTGAGGAAGATGCTGACTATGCCATTAAGATCATGAACATGATCAAACTCTACGGGAAACCAATACGAGTGAACAAGGCATCAGCTCACAACAAAAACCTGGATGTGGGGGCCAACATTTTCATTGGGAACCTGGACCCAGAGATTGATGAGAAGCTGCTTTATGATACTTTCAGCGCCTTTGGGGTCATCTTACAAACCCCCAAGATTATGCGGGACCCTGACACAGGCAACTCCAAGGGTTATGCCTTTATTAATTTTGCTTCGTTTGATGCTTCGGATGCAGCAATTGAGGCCATGAATGGGCAGTACCTCTGTAACCGCCCTATCACTGTGTCTTATGCTTTTAAGAAGGACTCCAAGGGTGAGCGCCATGGATCAGCAGCTGAACGACTTCTGGCAGCTCAGAACCCACTCTCCCAGGCTGACCGCCCTCATCAGCTGTTTGCAGATGCACCTCCTCCACCTTCTGCCCCCAATCCTGTGGTATCATCGTTGGGGTCTGGGCTTCCACCACCAGGTAAAGCTTTTGGTTCAGAATATGCTTGTCTTAGGGTTGGAGGGGAGGGGCAGGAGGAAGGAAAAAGAACCTGAAAGAGGAGGGCATTGAGTCAGTGGGTAATAGGAAGGGGATTGAGGGGTTATGGTAGTGGTAGAGGAGAAAGTTGTCAGGTTTCTCCAGGAGGTTGAAATTGTTTTGAGTTGTCTAACATTGTTTTGATTTTAAAGTGCTAGGAGGAGAGAAAAAGAGCTCACCCTGCCTGGAGAGGCCAGATATGGACAGGCTCTTTAAAGACATTTTATCCTCACTACCATTAACTGCTCCTCCTTCTTCCATTTCCTGTATAGGCATGCCTCCTCCTGGCTCCTTCCCACCCCCGGTGCCGCCTCCTGGAGCCCTCCCACCTGGGATACCCCCAGCCATGCCCCCACCACCTATGCCTCCTGGGGCTGGAGGACATGGCCCCCCATCAGCAGGAACCCCAGGGGCAGGACATCCTGGTCATGGACACTCACATCCTCACCCATTTCCACCAGGTGGGATGCCCCATCCAGGTAGGTTTTTTTTATTGGGAAAGGGAGGGATGAGCTTGGTAGAGAGTTTCTATCACCATTCATTTTGCTTCCCTTTGTTTCTCAACAGTAACAGTCTTGGAGCTCTCCTTTCCTTCATTCTTTTATAAAAACAAACACAAAATACTTTATTCTGTTTACATTAACAACTACTACCCTCTCCATTTCTTAAGTTTTTCTGAAGAGGAGACTATACTTGCTATTTTTTGTTTCCTTAACCTTTACTTTTATTCTCTCCTCTGACACCACCTCACAGCAGTGACCTAATTGCTAAGTCTTGGGAACACTTTTCAAATCAGACTTCTTATCTGGTTTGACGTTTGATGTATTTGAAACTAGCCATCTCCTCTTGTTTGAAATTCTAGTCTCTTTTTGCTTCTGTTTTTCTGGATTCTCCACCTGTCTCTCTGACTCCTTAATCTCAGCCACCTTGATAGGCACCTTTTTCTCTGCTCATGCCTAGATTTTGTGCTTGTTTCTCTTTTCTTCATATGTCTATGGTTTTAATTACATATACATTGATGCTGCCTCCTTGATTTGTATCTCTAGTCCATGGTTGTTAACATT
>NW_012151840.1:7486706-7491883 GCF_000956105.1 Propithecus coquereli
TTAGCTGTCCAATTAATTTCTTTCCATTTTTTGGTAGAGACGGGGTCTCGCTCTTGCTCAGGCTGGTCTTGAACTCCTGAGCTCAGAACGATCCGCCCGCCTCGGCCTCCCAGAGTGCTAGGATTACAGGCGTGAGCCACCGCACCCGGCCTCAGTTTTCTTTCCTTTGATCTACTTTCACATGGTAATTTTTTAGAAATATAGATGTTCACACACTCTTGCTTAAAATTCTTCTGTTGCTCCCTTCTACCTACAGATTAAAACCCAAATTTATTACCACAGTATTCAAAGCTTTTTATGATCTTGCCCCTGCCCATCACTCCAATAACTGCATGTTGCTCCTGGTTACTGAGTTACTGGTATTCCCTGGAACATACTGTGCTGTTTGACACGCCTGTGCTTTGCACATGCTGATCTTTTTGCCTGGGATGGTCTATTCCCACTCTCTTGTCCTCTTGAAATATTCTTATTCATCCTTTAGAATTAGCTCTTTGCTCAGACACTGCGTCTGCTATCTTCTCAAATCCTATCAACAGAGTAATCACTCCACTTGTTATATACTTTGGCATCATTATTACAATGCCTAAATTATGGAAGGAGCAAGCGAAGATGGTGAGCAGTTGATTGGGTAGTTTGTTGGTTTGTACTGTTGGAATGGGGTCAAGGATAGGGCACTTTTTATCAGCCTTATTTTCTATACCCTTTTCTTGCTGGTGTTACTTTCTCATTTTGTTCTTCCTTTCTCCATTTTCTTTGCCTTCTTGTCTGTCTTTTATCTCCTTTCTCCTTGTGTATGTTTTATTTTCATAGGGATGTCTCAGATGCAGCTGGCACACCATGGCCCTCATGGCTTAGGACACCCCCATGCAGGGCCCCCAGGCTCTGGGGGACAGCCACCGCCTAGACCACCACCTGGAATGCCTCATCCTGGACCTCCTCCAATGGGCATGCCCCCCCGAGGGCCTCCATTCGGATCTCCCATGGGTGAGTAGGCTCTAGCCACCTCCCTCATCCACACATGTCATATTTTTATAGCTTCCTTTGTCACATCCCTTGTCCTGTGCCCTTTCTTTTACTTCTTATATTTCTTCTCACTGTGTCCCTATCATCTCCGAACATCAACTATCGTCTACTTCTTACTTTTACCAACTTTTCTTTCTCTTCTTGCAGGTCATCCAGGTCCTATGCCTCCGCACGGTATGCGTGGACCTCCTCCACTGATGCCCCCTCATGGATACACTGGCCCTCCACGACCCCCACCCTATGGCTACCAGCGGGGACCCCTCCCTCCACCCAGACCAACTCCCCGGCCCCCAGTTCCCCCTCGTGGCCCTCTTCGGGGCCCTCTCCCTCAGTAAATTTGCATTCTCCTTCTTGTTATATCCTCCCAATATCTTTTCGAGTCCTTGGACCAGTCAGAAGGGGTTAAGGCACTAATCCCTTAAGGCCCTGCCCCCTTTTAATGTAATGTTTTCCCACAGGAGGTATTTCTTTTTTTTTTATGTTGGTCCTAAGTGTTTTGCAAATGCCCAGAGAAAATAAAACTAAACTCCTTGTTTATTCTTCTTGGTGTTTTCCTTGGCAAACTAACTTTTGGCTCTTTTTCTCTGAGATGAGGCATTGTGAGAGGAATGGTAAGATAGGAGAGAGGGTGTTTACTCCACATTTTAAAGGCTTTTTCTCTAATGTGCTGTTGCAATTGCTGGACTCTGCTGTGCACTAGAGCAATTGTTTCCTTACATAGTGCTTATCTTCTAGTTTAGAAGATGAGGACCCAATATCTTGGCATAGGATTATTGTATTAAAGTGAGAACAGAAGTAAAGTGCCTGGAAATAGTCTGGCAGAAATTTGAGATAACATGCACACAGCTATTCATTGCAGCAGTATTGTTAAGAACAGTAGATTGGAATCAACTCACGTATCCGTTAGTAAGGGACTGGTTGAATAAACTGGTAAATGTACACAATGACATACCCTGCAGCTATAACAAGGAATGAGAAAGATCTCTACATACTGTTGGGGAGAGATCTCCAGGTTATAGTAAGTGAAGAAAATAATGGGTATAGTGTGCTACCTTATCTAAGTTTGGCACATACATCTTTGTGGCTATTTTAACAATTTAACCCAAAAACTAATGGAAATTGATACCACTGGGGAGATGGAGAGGATATGGGGGGAAGTTAGGTTTCTTTCAGTATACTGTGTTAACATGGTTTTCATTTGGAATCATAGAAATGTCTTACATAATTGCAAAAACAGTTAAAATGAGTAAATTGGGACAGAGTAAAAGTTCATTTTCAGTAAATGTTCATTTTTCTCTATAACACCAGACATCTCAGATAAAGAGTTTGTTTCTTGTTCCTATTTTTTCCCCTCACTGTCAGTCCTTCCAAACCCGATTTCCATCACATTTAAATCTGAGCTCAAAGACTTCAGTAACTAGACGAAATCCAATGGCCCTTTTTTTCCTGTTCTTTGCCACATTTAATCCTGTTATATCACCTCCTTCTTGAAGCTTCCTCCTTAGCTTATGTAACCATGAACTTTCCTAAATTCTAGGCAAGAAAAGGTAAGACTGGCCTTCTATTCTCTTGAATTATTCTCATTCGTTTAACATTTTTATGATACCTACAAAGGCTCTCTGCTGGTGGCAGCTGAGGATACAAAGATAAGCAAGGCAGTTCTGTTATCAAAACTGACACATAAGAGATTGTTAGTGAAACAATATTTTGAGAGCCTAAGGAAAGTTATCTAGCATGAAAGTCCAGGAAAACTTCCAAGGAAAAAAGTGATAGCTGAATTTAATCTTAAAGAAAAGATAGAAATTTCCTAGGCAAAGATGGAGAAGCTCCTTTCAAGTGGATAGGATGTTTCTGAGTAGAAACAGATTGCTAGCATGGTGGATAACACACTAAAGCCGTTTGGTGTTGGAGGCAAGTTGAGGTCAGCCAGTTAGGGAGCTCCCATAAATCTGCCTCTCAGCCCTTTTTCCCAATCGTGGTAGGGAACCATTTGAAACATCATTGAGGTAAAGGGAGGCAGCTGCTTCTGACTGGAGGCTATAGATGTGGGAATTCTAGCTGCCCCAGTTTGATATACTTACTAGATCCATGTGGTGATATTGAATAGATGGAGATTTTGAGTTTGGACTTCATGGAAAGGTCTGCACTGCAGATATAAATGTGGGAATCATCAGCATATAGACAGCGTTAAAGTTGTGGGACTGCCAGAGATGAGCAAGGGGAAAAGTAAGTGAAAGGAAGGAAGGGTTCAAGGACTGAGCCCCTAGGACCTCTAATGATAATGGATCCAGCAAAGGGGACTGTGAAGGAGTGGTTGGTGGGGTACATGGCAGTGTGGCACCTGGGGGAAAATTATTAAGTCTTCTCTCAGAACTTAAAAATATATACAGTTGTCCCTCGGCAGCCTCTGGGGATTGGTTCTAGGACCCCTGAAAATACCAAAATTTGAGGATGCTGATGTTATTTATATAAATTGTATAGTATTTGCATAAAACCTATGCACATCTTCCTGTACACTTTAAATCATCTCTAGATTACTTATAATACCTAATACAATGTAAATGCTATGTAAGTAGTTGTTATACTGTATTGTTTAGGGAAAAGTGACAAGAAAATTAAGTCTATACATGTTCAGCACAGGCGCAACCATCACAAGCCTAACGACATTTTCCATCTGCAGTTGGTTGAATCCACAGATGCGGAACCCAATGATATGGAGGGTCGACTACATAAGCTTTTCTTCTAAGAGTACAAGATTTCTATTTTAGCAAGTAATGATTCAGTAGAGAGTAGGCAAAGTCACCTTAAAGAGAAGAAATGGTTCACTATAACCTAATTGAAAATATTAACATATTTAAATAAAGAATGTGTCAACCTGAAGAGGGGTCAGTAATGAAAGCCCAGTAAAGGGAAAGTCCCTGAGGCTGTTCCAAGTACCATCCTGGAAAGACTGCTTTAGCCATCAGATTTAGAGTAGTCCAGGAGCATTGACAAGGCTCCCTGCCATAGCATGGAGGTGGGGGTAGAGAACTGTTGCCAAAAAGAGTTTTCTGGACCCATTGGCATGACTCCTTTTTGGAGATGGCCAGATGCCATTAAAGATACAAATCCTCCAGTTATGTCATTGTGCATTTATACATTGCGATTCTGATTCTGATTTGGCTGTAGGGAGAGAAGTTACTGGATATGTAGACGTGAGTTTTCAGTCTGAGTGAAAGTTAAATTTTCATGGTAAATTAATATTTATGTATTACAGCTTTATATTTCAGTAAATTGTGAACTTTGTTGGCACAAATGAATATTTCCAAGATCCAGCTTTGGAGCCTGAAAAGCCCAGGCCCACATCCCTATCAGTGGTAAATTCAACATGGCAAATTTCATTTGTAAGATCTCTTGGGACAAAGCCTGTCGGCCTTTCCACATAATTTATTCCAACATTCTGAAACCTTCACATTTAGTAGAGCAGAATCACACACTATTAGATCTAAAAGGAACCTGATGTAGCATCTAGACCAAGTCCCCCATTTTCCAGATCAGAAACCTGAGGTTCACAGAAGCAGAGAACCTGACCAAGAGTTGACAGCTTGTTAGAAGCGAGAACCCAGGTCAGAGCCCCTGGTCAGTGCTTTGTCCAGAATATCCTAAGCCCTTACCTGAAATAGACATATTTGGGATGTACCTCCCCAAACCACTGCATACCCTCTCACCTCTGGAGTAAGTATTAGCATGGTCACCGAGTGGCATGTCTTGGATCTCTTGAGTCCAGGTTATTGGTGTAGGGGCAAAGGAAAGACAAAAGGAAAGAACTGACACCAGTTGACTCCTTCACAGAAGTGTATGTTGAGGGGCTGGTGGGGGTTGAGAGGGTCTGTGGTGGAGAAGGGTGTTGAGGGGATTTCTTTTTGAGTCATTGGAGCAAATGAGTGGAAGGGGAAATGTCCTGTTGGTCAGACCTATAGAAACCCCCTCAGCTTCCTCAATACTTCTGCTACTGAATGGAGGAGAATGAGGTCTGCACTGTAAATAAGTAATCTGGACTGTTTCTTGAGGAAAGAGAGGACAGGAATCCAAGAGTCTCTGACTCTGGCAGTTCAGGATAGAAACTACACCTTGTTATCTCTGCTTTCTCTAAAATAGTCAGGTAAACTTGGAGT
>NW_012151840.1:7493113-7496260 GCF_000956105.1 Propithecus coquereli
GTCGAGTGACCGTGGGCACTTGGGCACTTACATAGCAGCAGGACCAAGGGTGGGGGAGGTGCTAGGAGAAGCGATTTAGTCAATTCTAGGGGCTCTTCCCTTATACCAGAGCTGGGATGGGGGAGGGTCGCCGCAAAGGCTGGCAGGGGCTGTCTCTATGTCTGTGCGTGTGGAGGTCTCCCCCTGCGTCCCCCTCTCTGCCTTTCCATATTCCTCCGTGTACATTCTCAGCTGACACCTTCATTTTTTTCCCCTCGGAACTGTGGATGCTTCCATCTTCCTAACCCTGGGGTAGGATGTGGGGAAGCGAGGCACAGCCTTGCCGGTCCAATCCCCCTCACCCAGTTGTAATGGGGAGGGGTGCTCTGACACCTCCCACATTCTACCCGCCCCATGTTTTGATGAGTAATTGCTTCTTAATGACCTTGTTACCTGGGCTAGGGTGGGCTGGGGATCTGGGTGGCCCCCAAAGTCAGGTGCTTTGATGGGGGGGCTTCTGGACCCTCCTCTTATCCAGGCCTGGGGGAGTTGTTCTGAAAGGAAGCATTTGCTCAGGAGTACCCCTGCCTGTCTCCACTGTCTACAGAAAATCTCCCTGGGCACATTTTTCTGGTCAGGTGAAGTCAGCCAGCCTTAAAGGGCTGTATAACCCTGAATCTTGTCTCCTTTAACCTCCACCTCTCCAAGTCTCTCTTCCACAGGCTTAGCCACCCTGTGCGCTTTTGGGGCTAAAAATAGCACCACTTGCTCACTAGCTCAAAGAATTTGTCTTCTTTCTCTCCCTCCTGACCTCTGGGCTCGCTGGCTCTAGGGGAGCTGGCTGTTGAGCCCTCATACCCTGCTGTGGCTGTGGGAGCCTTCTCTACCTTACAGGTGCCTCTCAGGGGTAAATAGTGTCAACAGACATAGGGGATGGCTCCTGGTGGGTCCATCTGCCTCCTTCGGGGATTTGGGGGAGATCCTGCTCAGGAAAGAAAGGAAAGCAAACAAATTGCCACGTACTGAGGGGATTCCACAGTTCCCTCTCTTTAATGAGGATGGTTGGGACCTGAACCATGAAGAAAAGGTGACATAGGGGTCACTGCTTCTAGTCACTGTGGTCCACTGCTTACATCTGTCCTGAGGGGGTTAGGCTCTGCTTGCCAGTGCTTCTTTCTGAATCACATAGCATTACTTCCCCTCTTCTACCAGGCTGTGTGTGTGTGTGTGTGTGTGTGTGTGTGTGTGTGTGTGTGACATTTAATGAAGGCCCTAGTTGGGTGGGAGCAGAGGAGGCAGGATATTTTTAGGGGGATGATCTCTGATCAGAATCTAGGCCTGCTGCCTCTGCTTCCATGAAGGAATGGGAGGTTATCCTGTCTCCCTCTGGAGGATATCTTTTTGGGGGGAACAGGCCCAAGGCCCCCTTTATTCTATACCAGACTGCTACGCATTGCAGTATTTGTGGACTCCCTTTTTCTTGATTGTTGGATGAGGAGCAGAAAAGGTTAAGGGGGATTAGGAAGGGAGGCCCTGGAGGAATGAGATGCAACCATAGACCTTAGACCCCCACTCTGGAAAGTGTGAGTCTGATCAGTCATTTCCATTCCCACCCCATTAGTGAAAGGGGGCCCATATATGACGTTCTGAAGGAAGATGGCAGTGGCCAGTCATCACCCTTTTTCAGTTTTCAATCTGCCCTCTTCTCCATTCTACTTGAGTTCCAGTTCTCCCTTTTCTGGGTCTTCCCTTGTTTGTCTGGAGAGAGAAAATGTGGACCTAGCCATTGGAATTAGTTTAAACACAAACAGAGAGGTCTTGGGAATCTCTGTTTTGGGACGATGCTGGCCAACAGCATCTGAGTATGCCCCCTGTTCGTCCCCTTGTCTCTTGCCATTTCTTGCTTCTTTCGTATTTCAATATAATAGGAAGGAAGGAAACTAATATTTGTAGACTATCTACTATGAGATTAAATTCTCACATTGACTCTGAGAAATAAGAGATTTTCCCAAGTTAATTATCACCAATTTAAATATGAGGGCACTGAAGCTTAGGGAGGTTAAGTAACCTGCCCAAGATTGGTTAGTAAGTGGCAGAGTTGGGATTTCAACTGAGATCATCTAACTGTTGTGTGCTTTGTACTGAATCAGCATTCTTCTTGCCAGTATCCCTTTCTGTGGCTCACCCGGAGTTTAACGTCGTGGTGGGGTTGTTAGGTGGGATGGGGTTCCCTTAAGCTCCAGTCCCCTGCTCACCTTGACGTCCCCCCCAACCCCATGAATGATAAATGACCTTGGCTGGGGCATCCAGAGATGGCTTTTGTTTTAGGACCTTATGGGGTAGTATAAGGCATCTTACCATATTACTATCGCCACAATATTAATAGCTAATATTTATTTGTCACTTTTTATGTGCCGGGTACTATGGTAAGGAGCATGTATGCATTATGCCATTTAATCTTTACTTTCCCCCTTTTAAATAAGAAGAAGCTGAGGCCTGGATATTCAGAAACATGGCTGTGGTCACTTAGCTAGTATTTGCCAACTCAGGAAGTTAAACTGAAGTCTGTCTGACCCTGGAAGCTGAGCTTTTATCCACCAGGCTATGTTGGGAGAAAATCCCTCCTTGTTGGGACCTATAAACATGGAACCTGAGGGAAGAACAGTGGAAACCCCACTTTTAGATGCCATCAGTGGACTAAAGGCAACAGGTTGGAGAGCTTGTCCTCCTACATATCCTCCTTAAGCTCTGTCCCCAGTAAGAAACCCAGACAAGACTAAAGAAGGAATTCTACTCATATTTCCTGTTTTGTTCTTTGCAGGTTGGTGGTAAAGCATGGGGTCTGGACTTGGAGGGGGTCCGGGGGTTAGGAGAAGGGCTCAGGGTAGGTGGCCGTGACTGTGGAGAAAATCCCATGAGCCAGGTCTCCAAGGTCAAAGTAAGGGGACTTCTACTCGAATGACCCACAGGTGGTCCACATAGTCATCCCTTTTTACTATATAGAGGCTTGAAACAAGGAGACCATCTCTGTACCACATGGCCCAGGCAGGGCTCTGGGTTGAGAGGAGCTTTATATTGGCTTTCTTTACCATCTTAGGACTTACAACTTCCTTTTTCTCCCTCTTGTTTTTTATAGATCTCCAGAGGCTGGTGGAAGAGAAGTAGGCG
>NW_012151840.1:7496365-7506775 GCF_000956105.1 Propithecus coquereli
TAGGCCAAAGCTCCTCTCCCTCCTTCCCCTCCTAGACACTTACTGGCCAGGTCCTATTTCCTCTTATTCTGTGCCCAAAGATACTGGAACACACTTCTAACTGCCGGGACGGGTCTTCTTGACTCTACAAGTGCTTGAACAAAAATTGAAAAAGAAGCAGGGAGTTTGGGGAGATCTGTTGAAGTGCCCTAAAGCCCCATCATGGAAGAGGGCTTCCGAGACCGGGCAGCTTTCATCCGTGGGGCCAAAGACATTGCCAAGGAAGTCAAGAAGCATGCGGCCAAGAAGGTGGTGAAGGGCCTGGACAGAGTCCAGGATGAATATTCCCGAAGATCCTACTCCCGCTTTGAGGAGGACGATGACGATGATGACTTCCCTGCTCCCACTGATGGCTATTATCGTGGGGAAGGGGCTCAGGACGAGGAGGAAGGTGGAGCATCTAGTGATGCCACTGAGGGCCATGATGAGGATGACGAGATCTATGAGGGGGAATATCAGGGTATCCCCCGGGCAGAGTCTGGGGGCAAAGGCGAGCGGATGGCAGATGGGGCACCCCTGGCTGGAGTGAGGGGGGGCTTGAGCGATGGGGAGGGCCCCCCTGGGGGCCGAGGGGAGGCACAGCGGCGGAAAGAACGAGAAGAACTGGCCCAGCAGTATGAAGCCATCCTACGGGAGTGTGGTCACGGCCGTTTCCAGTGGACACTGTATTTCGTGCTTGGTCTGGCACTGATGGCTGATGGTGTTGAGGTCTTTGTGGTGGGCTTTGTGCTGCCCAGTGCTGAGAAAGACATGTGCCTGTCTGACTCCAACAAAGGCATGCTGGGTAAGACACACTAGGGGACACTCCAGCCCTATCTTGTCTCCAACTCTGGAAACCCCCCTGCTCCTGGGAACTGCTCCTGTCCTTACCACTGGGCTCCTTAGGACTCTGCTCCCAAGATGTTCCAGAGGACTCAGGACTCCTCTGCACACTCTCCCTCTTCTTAGGGTTGGGTGAGAGTGAAGTTGTATTTGAAAGAGGGGCTTGAGCCAGTGGTTGGGTGGTGGTCAGCTTAGTTAGTTCTGCAGAAGGTGACTGTGGTGGGATGGGCCACCGTTTAATGTTTCTTCACAGGCTTCCCTCTTGTTATCCTGTTCCCTTTCCCTGATTGGGGAACAAGAAGCCAGTATGCAAACTCCCTGGTATAAATGGGGAGGGTCAGTTTGGGCTGTTGGATGTAGGGGAAAGGTCCTGGGCCTTCTGCCGGAGATGCTGGTTACTCTTGCTTTTACTCAGACTTAGGAGTTTCCAGGAGCCAGTGAGTGGTCTCTTATGGCCTTTTCTGATATGGACCCTGGGGAGGAAATCCCCTAGACTCACTGAGAAAGAATCTAGGCCTTCCTCTGTCACTGACTTGCCATAGGCTCTTGGACAAGTCTCTTCTCCTTGGGGCTTTGTTTGGGCTTGGGTAAAATGTAGTTTGGAGTACATGATTTTTAAATTTAATTCCAGTTCTGATTTATGAAGGAAATAAGAAACAGGGGAGTTTTAGGATCAGAAGTACTGGAACTGGAAGGAATAAAGGATAGATTTTGTGTGGGGGATTTCCTGGGAAGACTGAAGCAATTAGAGCTCCTTTCCCAAGGAGAAAAGGAGGGAGGATAGAGAGGACCCCAGGCCAGTCTGGGAATCCAGGCAGATTCCCCCTAGGTGAGCCAGGGATGGGGTTGTGGAGGGGTGTGTGTGTGTGAGAGAGAGAGAGATGGAGGAGATGAAGTGTGTGAGGGAGAGTGAGAAAGAGAGAGAAAAAGAGAGAGAGGAGAGTGGGGGAGGAGAGTGGAGAGTTCTGGAGTTCCCCCATATCTGCATTTCTGCCTTTGGTCCCCTGGCCTGCAGAGGTGACCTTCCATCTTCGCTCACACAATTCATTTTCTCTCACTAACTCTTATCTCTGGGTAGACTTAGCTTCTAGAAGTTCTTTATATCTTTGATCCATTCTGTTGCATTTCAGCTTCTTTAATGCTCAACTAATGGGAAAATTGAGTTGTGTCTGCTCATACCCCGTCTGCCTGTTTTCCTCCTCCTTCTAGGCCTCATCGTCTACCTGGGCATGATGGTGGGAGCCTTCCTCTGGGGAGGTCTGGCTGATCGACTGGGTCGAAGACAGTGTCTGCTCATCTCACTCTCAGTCAACAGCGTCTTTGCCTTCTTCTCATCTTTCGTCCAGGGTTATGGCACTTTCCTCTTCTGCCGCCTCCTTTCCGGGGTTGGGTGAGTGTCCACTTCCTAAGCTCCTGGGGGGCAGGACTATGCCTGGGTCAGTGTTATATCTTTAGGGCCCAGCACAGTGCCAGGCACACCAGCTGCATCTTAAATGGGTGGGAGTTAAATGAATGAGTGAATTTCTTTCTCCCCCCCACCGTCTTCAGGCCAGGTGGAGTGTCCTGGCTTGTTCTCCCTGTCCTGGATATGTCTGCAGCTGTCCAGAATGCCATTCATGCCTGGTCCACCCCACCTCTAGTTCCATTTCTGAGCCTACTTCTACGAAGAGGCCTAGTGGGCCCAGGCCTCATCCCTGGGTCCTATGGATCCTAGAGTTATCCCCTCCTCGAGTCTACACACTGCCTACACTTGACAACAAACCCTGCTAACACTCACACCTGCCAGAGCGCTGAAGCCTTGCTGCACAGCCCTACATTTCCCCAAGCACGCCAGGCACTCGACCTCTTCTGGCCTGCTCCTACAACGCCTGCCCTCAGACTCCCGCCCTTCCTTTCTCTCTGGCGATGTTCCCTCTTTTCTGCAATCATCTTTCTTCCCTTCCAATTCTGTAGTCGTCTTCAAGATTTAATGTTTGCCCCTCTTCTTTTGCTGGTACCTGCCTGCCTGTTTCCCATGGTGCCAAGGATGGGTGCTTGATGTCTGGCTGTGAAGGGAACTTTTAGGGCATTGTTTGTGAGACGGAGTCTCTTAAAAAATCTAGAAGATGAAAAGGACTTGGGGATCCAGTGTACTGGGGCAGGGGATCAGGAATATGGCCCTTTTCTAATGCTGAATTCTTGAAATGCCCTCCAGGATTGGAGGGTCCATCCCCATTGTCTTCTCCTATTTTTCGGAGTTTCTGGCCCAGGAGAAACGTGGGGAGCATTTGAGCTGGCTCTGCATGTTTTGGATGATTGGTGGAGTGTACGCAGCTGCTATGGCCTGGGCCATCATCCCCCACTACGGTGAGCAGCCCCCAGGAATCCACCCACCCCAGGCTCTCTCCCTCCTCCTGCTCCTCCTGTGCTCCCTGCGATGGGAGCCCCCAGCCTCTGGTCTCTCTGCTGACACTGTAACTTTGTCTCTGCCAGGGTGGAGTTTTCAGATGGGTTCTGCTTATCAGTTCCACAGTTGGAGGGTCTTTGTCCTCGTCTGCGCCTTTCCCTCTGTGTTTGCCATTGGGGCTCTGACCACACAGCCTGAGAGCCCCCGTTTCTTCCTGGAGGTGATGGGATGGGGCTGGGAGGGAGGGTGGGGTGGGGAGGGCTGTGGAGTGTGGAGGGCAGCAAGGGCTCCTGTGTTCAAACACACACTGGGTTTGGTTTGGTCCTGTGTGGCTGCCTTCCTTCCTCACAGGGTCCACACTCTGGGGGCTTTTATCTTGCTTCCTTTGCCTTGGAATATACCTCCAGAGGGGTTCTGTGGGTGAAGAAACCCCTGTTCAACCATGGGTGGCTTAAGATTTTGCAGGGAGGGGCCTTGGCCCTGGCCCTGGCCCTGAATTTATAGCCTAAGAGAATTTCCTACCCTCTACTCCTTCCCTCTTCAACTATATCTTGGCCCAGCAGGGTTAGGATGCTGCCTCTTCTCTGACTACATCCTTGCCCATCATTCTCCTCGTCTTCAATTTTCACTTTCCATTTTGCCAGGGAATTCCTAGGACCTATGCTTGCCTTTGTCCCCTAGATGGCCCCTCTCAACTCTTCTCCAAGTCTGATTATGTCTTGCTATACTCTAGCTTGGGGCTCTTTCAAAGTGGGTGATGCATGTCCATAGGTCAGGGGTTGGTGGTAGGGTTGGGGGATGGGAGCCGTTTTGTGTCCTGTGACTCCAGAAGTCAGGCTGGAGGGAGGGGGTCTGTAACCCTGGGCCAGGGAGGGGCTGAGTTGGTTGTGGGGATTTTGTCTGTGGCTCTAGAACGGGAAGCATGATGAGGCCTGGATGGTGCTGAAGCAGGTTCATGACACCAACATGCGAGCCAAGGGGCATCCTGAGCGAGTATTCTCAGTAAGCCGCAGCCCTCCCCACTCAAACCTGCAAGCCCCTGCAGCCCCAGCCCCCACCTGGCCCCTCTCTGGATACCCCTCACCTTCTGAGACATCTCAGACCACACTCTACCTCAGGATTTTTAGGGTATCATATCATATCCCCTGCCTCCCATTTTGCTAATGCAGGGGAAACTGAGGTACCTGGAAGAGGTTGGGAAATACAGAGTGTGTGACTGCTCACCTCTTCTCTTGACCCCAGGTAACCCACATTAAGACGATTCATCAGGAGGATGAATTGATTGAGATCCAGTCAGACACAGGGACCTGGTACCAGCGCTGGGGTGTCCGGGCCTTGAGCCTGGGGGGACAGGTAATGGAGGATGGGATGGTGGAGAGAGAAGGGAGTGGGAGAGGTGGAGAGGAAGGCAGGACTTAAGTCCGGGAGGGGGTGGGGGGTGACAGATGAACTGAAGGGTGGTGATAGGGCAGAAAAGTGGGGATCTGTGGGTGCTAGAAGTTAGTACAGCCAAATTCTGACTTTGCTCTGATCCTTGCAGGTTTGGGGGAATTTCCTGTCCTGTTTTGGTCCGGAATATCGGCGTATCACTTTGATGATGATGGGTGTGTGGTTCACCATGTCATTCAGGTGAGGGGTGGAGGGGTAGGGGGTGGTATGTGGTGGTTGTGGTGGTGTGTGGGCTGGAAGAGGGGTAAGGGAAATGGAAATTTAGGGGACAAGCAACAAGGAGAGGTGCTGTTCAGATTCCCTCTGATCCTCCACCCAGCTCCTTGACTTCATTCGTTCATTCGACAGACTTGTATTGTAGGCTGACTGGTGTTAAGTTGCTATTCAGTGCTGGTACCATGCTGGGGTGAAATAGATGTGGTCCCAGTCTTCCTGGAGTTTACGTTTTGGTCAGGGAGCTGGATGAAACTTGCTGTGAGCAGTGTGATGAGAGCCACGGTGGACGAAGGGCAAAGAGCTAAGGCAGCACTTGGGACTTGGGGGGGAATCTGAGTCCAGAAGGATGAATGGGGGTCAGATAGGCTGTGGGGGGATTTGGGAGGCCGGGGGTGGAGAAGAGTGTTTTAGGCAGGGAGATGGAGATGTCTGAAGAGCAAATGTCTGGGGAGGTAAGAAAGAGTATGGGTGGGTGGGGTGGAAGAACTTAAAGTCCCCAAAACCACAGCAATTGGTGAAGGGAGGAACAGTGAGAGAGGAGGCTGGCAGGGAGCCAGTCCTGTTAGGGGCTACCACTGCTTCTCCCTTGTTCTGGACTGCCTGGTTCTAATCTCTGAGCCCTGTCTGTTTCCATTGCCCTTCGACTCTTCAGCTACTACGGCCTGACAGTCTGGTTTCCTGACATGATCCGCCATCTGCAGGCGGTGGACTACGCAGCCCGCACCAAAGTGTTCCCTGGGGAGCGTGTAGAGCATGTGACTTTTAACTTCACACTGGAGAATCAGATCCACCGAGGAGGGCAGTACTTCAATGACAAGTATGTGGGGACCTTTGAACTTCACTCCTCCTCTGTCCCTTCTACCCCTGTTTCTTTTATGAGTCCGGGAATTGCAGCGGAGGCATTTTGGGGAATATTCCTGTGGTTTCTCCTCAATGCTGAGTTTCCCATTACTTCACTAAAAGTCTGAGTCTTGGAGGAGGGTATGAGGATGAGGGGAAAGTGTTTCTCATCATCCTGGCTGTACAGGTTCATCGGGCTGCGTCTGAAGTCAGTGTCCTTTGAAGATTCCCTGTTTGAGGAGTGTTATTTCGAGGATGTCACATCTAGCAACACATTTTTCCGCAACTGCACATTCATCAACACTGTGTTTTATAACACTGGTAAGGTGGCATGGCCAGTGGGTGTCAGATCAAAGGGTTGGGTGGACCTTGATGACAGAAGAAGGAACCTTCCTTATTCACTAGCTTAGAGTTCTCAAGCTGAGATCTCTGGAGCCCTGTGGGAACGTGGCAGAGGAGCCTAACAGCTATCACCAATAATTCTGAAAATCTAATGGAAATCGCACATTTTCCTGATAGAATATCTGACAAAAACATCAAGTTTCTTTTCCTTTGCTGGAGTTATAATAATTCAGTGAGGTGATATTAATGCACTTTTGAAGAGGGCAAAAATCACCCAAAACAGTGTCCTTGGGAAAAAGGAAAACAATAAAAGGATATTTGGTAGAGCAAAGGTTGGGAATCATTGCATTAACCCACTCTTTTAACAGTGATTCTCAAATACGAAGTGCTTGTTTTGTGAGCTAGATTGAGGTTTCCCACCTCTAAATGCAGTACTGAGCTTTTCCCACTTTGCAGGAAAAAACAAAACAAAACAAAATAAAAAATTTCCTAAACCCAGGGTACTGCTACTGCTTATAGTCAGTTAGCATGGACAAAAAGAAGAATGAATAAGAAGCAAAGACTATTAATGGGAAAACTTGGAGAAAGTCACACTGTTGATGACAGTCATTTTCTGCTGTAAAGATTCCTAGTTCCCTTGGTGATGTTACTGATATTTTGCAATGAATGCCCTGAGTCATTTTGAGAGCCCCCCACTGCTTACCCCCGTAAATGCAGAGCCCTGGGTCATAAGCAGTAGCAGCCTCCTCTCACGTTCACTGTGACTGCCTGCCTGTCTTGGCCTTCACCCCCAGACCTGTTTGAGTACAAGTTTGTGAACAGCCGTCTGGTAAACAGCACATTCCTGCACAACAAGGAGGGCTGCCCACTAGATGTGACAGGGACAGGCGAAGGTGCCTACATGGTGTACTTTGTCAGCTTCTTGGGGACGCTTGCTGTGCTTCCTGGGAACATCGTGTCTGCCCTGCTCATGGACAAGATTGGCAGGCTTAGGATGCTTGGTAAGGGGGAGAGGCTGTGTGGTGGTGTGTTGGAACTGACTGGGGGGGCTAGGAGCTGGGGGAGGCTGTCAACAGGCTCCTCACCTTGGGCTGTGGAAGAGATTGGCCAGAGAGCTCCTCTCGTGTTTTCTATTTAGGGGGTGCTACAGGAAGGGGTGGGGCCTGGCACAGAAGCTTTTGTAAGGGGTAGAAGGAGGTAGGCAGAATAGCAAGTGGTTAGGGCATAGGCTTTGAGGTTATGGGTTTTGAGTCTCAGCTCTGCCACCTGCCTTAGACAAGTCACTTAACCTCTATGAGCCTGGTTGTCTTGTCTGCAAAATGGGGGTGATAATAGTACCTGCCTCATAGGTACTATTGTATGTACTAAATCAATGCATGTAAAGCATCAAGTTGCTTGGGCCACAGCTGGCATTGAATAAATGGCTGTTACTGATATTATTAATAAAAAGATAATTATAAAGGAGGTTGAGGTCCTTTTGGGTACCTTGGGAAAAAGAGTCTCATCCTGGGCTGTCTTAGAGCTAGCTGATGGGACAAGACGGGTTCTAGATGGGTTTCCTTGTGGTCTGGCTCATGCTGCTCTCTCCTTTCCTGGCTCCAGCTGGCTCCAGCGTGATGTCCTGTGTCTCCTGCTTCTTCCTGTCTTTTGGGAACAGCGAGTCGGCCATGATTGCTCTGCTCTGCCTTTTTGGGGGGGTCAGCATTGCATCCTGGAATGCGCTGGATGTGTTGACTGTCGAACTCTACCCCTCAGACAAGAGGTACTTGGAGTGTGGTGGGGACCGGGCAGCAGGTCCAGGGTCTAGAGGGTAGGGGAGAAGTGTAGTGAAGAGGCTGAATGGGAAAATGATCCTTAGGGATAAGAGGGGGATAAACTCATTGAGTTTCTCCCCTAAAAGCTGGTAGCTTTTGTATCTACTCCTTGAAGTCTTAACTGTTAATCTCATTTTTTGGTCTTCTTTCTTCCTTATCTCCCAACTTATTTATATTCCCTGATGTACATCCCTCACCTCTCTGATCTCTTCATGCTTCCTGCTTCCTCTTGGACACTGCCCGCCATCTTCCTCACCTTCACTTCCCCACCCACCCACTCTTCCCTTGTCCCCCTCCTGGGCCTGCCCTCTGCGCTGCACACCGGACTCTGGAGCAGGACCACAGCCTTTGGCTTCCTGAATGCCCTGTGCAAGCTGGCGGCTGTGCTGGGGATCAGCATCTTCACATCCTTTGTGGGAATCACCAAGGCTGCCCCAATTCTCTTTGCCTCAGCTGCTCTTGCCCTCGGCAGCTCTCTGGCCCTGAAGCTGCCTGAGACCCGGGGGCAGGTGCTGCAGTGAGGGGGTCTCTGGGGCTTTGGGAGTGGCAGGCACACTGTGAGACCAACAACTCCTTCCTTCCCCTCCCTGCCCTGCCATCCTGGCCCCCAGAGCCCTCACTCCCCACACTCCTGTTTGGTGTCTTAAGCTGTGCGTGTGTGTGTGCATGTGTGTGACCCCCGTGGGCAGGGACTACAGGGAAGGCTCCTTCATCCCAGTTTTGGGATGAAGCTCTACTCCCTTCTTCCTACTACCCTCAACTTTGCACAAGGGAAGGCTGAGCCTCACCCTTCTCCTCCTGGTGTTAGTGAGGGGCCCTCACTTCCCTGCTCCAGGGGTTCCAGAACTGGCTTCCTGCCTTCCCCCTTGTTCCCTCTGCCTAGGCCCTGGTGAAACCACGGGTATGCAGTTATGCTGGGGGCTGGGGCTTGGGTGTAGACCATGGACCAAAAGAACTTCTTAGAGTTGGAAGGGCCTGGGTACCCTCTCACACCTCCTGGTGGATGCTGGGGGAGTAGCAATAAACCTCAGGCCCCTGGCCTCTCCTTCCCCCTAAATTTGGGCTGCAAATATGAGGCCTGAATTTTATGAAATTAGCTTTCTGATTCTTATTTATTTATATATTAAGTTCTGAGGCAGCTCAGCAGGACTGTGTGTGTGAATGTGTGTGTACACTTATGTATGTGTGTGCATGTGCCCTGGGGTGGGGGTGTCAATATAGTGTCCTAAAATATAAGCCAAGGGTAATCTCAACGGACACACACACAACCCTGCCGCCCATAGTACTTCCCTGATCCCGTTTCTGCGTTGAGCCTGGGAGGGAGGAGCCCTAGGCCAGTCTGGGGTAAGAGTCCCACAGTCTAGGGGATCTGAGGGCACCTGACAAGGCCCATCTCTTTCCCTCCTCTCAAGAACCACAGGCCTCCTCTGGAGCAAGAGGCTCCACCCACTACTGCACAGACAGGAACAGCACAGCTGCCCTCCCCTGTCCCCTTGTAGGCAGTGGAGCAAGGGAGGGAGAGAAACCAGGCATATGGTCAAACCAGCAGATCAAAAAGCACAAGGAGCTGGGGCAGGGGCCCTCCTGGCAACTCCTCTGAAAGTGGGGAGAGGTTGGGCAGTACGTGAGGGACCCCTAATGCAGGGACCAGAAGCCTCAGTTTCCCCATCTCACCCTTCCACACAATAGCCTCTGTAGGTTAGGCTGCCCTGTCCCACCCTACTCTGTGTGGCTGCTTTCTTTGGTGCCCTCTCCTCATCCTACTGTAGCTGTGATGTGTTGTAGTTTTTAGCTGTTTGTAAAATGTTTAAAAAAAAGTTACAAGGAAAAAAGTGAAAATAACAACAAAAAAGAAAATCTAAATTCACCCTCCTCATGCTGTGTCTGGTGCCCCCATCCTGTGGTCACTCCCCCTATTTTGTAACACTGAACCAGGTGGTGACTGTTTAACTCTTTGGTGTCTGTGCTCAAGACTGCCTTCTCCTCCAGTGCCCAGTGTACGAGCGTGTACCCTGTGCCCTCTTCCCTCACCCTTCACTTGCTGGACGTAGCCCTCTTCCCTGTATACCTGGGAGGGACCCATCCATCTCCCTTGCTCTCCTGGGGAACCCTAAACCCAACTCTGTTGATGTGAAAAATGCAATGAAAACTATTGATGAAAAATAAAAACGAAATGAATCCTTAAAATACAAAGTGGCTGTCTCCTTCTATGCCTCTCCACCCATGTCCAACTCTCCTAACAGTCTCGGGAGGATAAAATGGTGAGATGGAAAAACAACTCCCTCCAAACTGGAAGCCAGAATAACATGATGTATCACATTTACTTCCTAAATTGGTCTCTGTACCCTGACCTTTCCACTTCTACTGATGAAAGACCCTCAAAAGTCTCCCAGATTTGAAAACTTGAGTAGTTTCTTAAGAATAGAACCAACTTTACTCCAAATCTTCTGGTGTGCCTTTTATAGATTCCAGACTCCATTCTTTTTTTTTTTTTTTTTTTTT
>NW_012151840.1:7506935-7509914 GCF_000956105.1 Propithecus coquereli
ATATATATTTTTAGTTGTCCTGATCATTTCTTTCTATTTTTTAGTAGAGACGGGGTCTCGGTCTTGCTCAGGCTGGTCTCGAACTCCTGACCTTGAGTGATCCACCCGCCTCGGCCTCCCAGAGTGCTAGGATTACAGGCGTGAGCCACTGCGCCTGGCCTCAGACTCCATTCTTGACTTGTGTAATTAGAATCCTTTATTTTTTTGAAGTGTGGGGACTTTGAATGTACATATTAAACATGCTCCCTTGGGAATTCTTACCCAAGAAGAAATCTGAAAACCAGAGACACTGCCCCTTTTCTCTATGTGGCATGGGGGAATCTGGCCTCTAGCTGCTGGTGGTGGAGGGACAAGGGGCGATTTGAGGGGCCTGCACCAGAGACATGCGTGTGTTCCTAAGGGGATTTGCAAGGAATGGGTTGGAGGCTGCAAAAGTAGGGTGTGTGCAACTTTGTGCTTTTGGTTGACCCCATGCCCCTGGGAGTTACCCTTGACTTCCCTCTCACTCCAGTCCATTTCTGTTCTAATCAACTCATTTTCTTTTTTTTAATGGTAGCTCTCAAATCAACTCCTTCCTTTCCATTTCCACAACTGACTTCTAAATCAGCGTTCTACCTTTACTCTTACGCATTCTAAGCTCTTTAGCCAGAAATGGTCAAGATATATATTAACCAAGGCCTTTCTCTAATAATTTCCACATTGAGATTATTGGAAAGTTGCTTCTGCAGATATTACTTGAGCTCCCCTCAAAAATATGACCTTTGGAAGGCTCATAAGAAAAAAGGGCTACAGAAAGATTTCTCCATCTTCTGTGATCATTTTCTAGGTTCTTCTCCTTTTTTCACTACTTTAGCAGTCCTTTCCTCTCCTTTCTGGTTAATTCTGTGCTTTCCTTTAAAGGTCCAAATAGGTCACTTCCCCCATGAAGCTCTGACTGCCCTGGTCTACGGATATCTTTCTCCCAAGAACACCTATAGTACTGATTCAAAAGTCCATTAAGAACCCAGCAATGCAATTCATATTGTAATTTCTATTTTAATGTACAGAATTATTTCCAATTCATCAGGTCTGATGCAGTTCCTTAGTCACAATTTATTAATAACATGGAACAACTGGGCAAGAACAGTAGTAAGTGACGCTGCTCTTTCCTTGGTTTATCTTTGACCTGAAACGAGCTGCTATTCTGGAGAATACGTAGGGACTCCAAAAGAATGGGGCCCAGGGATCCTCGCCCCTTACAAATTCTGGACTATATTGAGGGGAAGGCCTCAGTAGTTCATTCTCACCCAGCCCAGTCGATCCTGGTCCTCCCTCTCTTGGGTTCAGGGCGTTCCTCGAGTTTTCTTGTTCCCACCCAGGCAGGGAGGGCTGGAGTCCAGCTGAGGGTTCTCCCTCCACTGGGCAGGGGTCCGCGCCTGGATGGCCAGCGCATGGACCGGCCCGGCCAGCTCCTCGGACAGGGCCGCGTGTACCAGCCTGTGCCGTTGCAAGGGGCTCAGTCCCTCGAAACAAGAGCTCACCACCGCCACTTGGAAATGCGTCTCGCTGCCCGGTGGGACCGCATGGCCGCCACTCTCGTTGCGAAGCTCCAGCACCTCGGGACTCAGGGCCTGCTCCAACTTGGCGCGAATGGCGGCCTCCACCGGACCGATGGTTCCGGATCCCGCGCTGGTCCGGGACAAACAGACGCTGCCAGCCATGGAGACAAGGCGCGGGACCAGCCGCCCACTCAGCATCAGCTACCGCAGAGAAGCGGACGCACGGAGTGAGGGTCAGGGCCTCCCGCTTGGTGAGGGCCGAGTGTTATCATCCGCTCCGCAGTCCCCGCAACTGTCCCCAACTCCCCAGACCCCCACCCCTCGCGACATCTACACCCGGGCCCGGTAGGAAGCCCGCCTAGACACCACACAAGGAGACCGCCCCTTTTCTCTGTGTGACGTGGGGGAATCTGGCCTCTAGCTGCGGGTAGTGAAGGGACAAGGGCGATTAAAGAGGCCCGCACCGGAGGCGCGTTCTTTCCTAAGGGGATTTGCAAAGCTGGAGGCTGCAAAAGTAGGGTGTGTGCAACTTTGTGCTTTTGGTTGACCCAATGACCCTGTGACCCCTCTGAACCCCAGGCTGGCCCGTTTCTACCTGCCGCTTGGCCTCGGCTACTGCAATTTCAGCTCTGGATCAGGACTCCTGACGTTCCGGGAAAAATGCAGCGCTGACGTCCTGAAGCGCGCTGGGAAATGGAGTCCTTCTGCGCCATAGCAGGGCCGGCAGGCGCCGCGCGGTGCCCGAGGGCTCATGGGAACTGTAGTCTCGGAGTTTCCCGACTCGCGAGGTCGCCGAAGTCCTCAACCAGAGCCCGCAAAGAAAAAGGGCTTTCCTGCGCAGCTGGGGTTGGGATTATTCGTCCTATTTATTGCCAATAGATCTTGTAGATCATCTAGACAACTCCTTTATTTTACATACAAGAAAATGGAAGTCTGTTCCATTTCCTGGATACATAATTATTGTGCGCCAGGCCAGTGCTGGAGGCTGGGGAGTGAAGAGAGGCCCTGTCCTCAAGGAGTTTACAGAACGCTGGAGAAGATGGACAAGTGAGCGGACAATAGCAATACCGTGTGCTAAGTACTGTGATGAGACTAAGCAAACAATGCTAAGGAGCCATGTCATCCGGACTTTGGGGGGGGTGGCGGTGGGGAAGAGAAAATTTCCAAGAGGAAATTTAGGGGAACGGTCCGGAAGGGACAGCATGAAAACCCGTTTCTCAGTCCCTCATAGGCTATGGCTGTGGTAGCTGCGCATGCAAAAGCCAGGAGGAGAGAGAACTCTGAGGGAGTGTTCCTAGTGGGGTAGTTAGGGTTATGTAAGGTCCATGCCCAGGGGGCAGAGATGATGGTAATGAGTCAGGAGTTAGGGGCCAGACCACGCTAGGCCTTGTAGCCCTTGTTAGGTGGTCTTGTCTTTATCCTAGGAGCAGTGGGAGGCTAG
>NW_012151840.1:7510458-7515448 GCF_000956105.1 Propithecus coquereli
TCACCCCTAAGTATTCCAATATGTATCTACTAAGAATTAGGATATTCTCCTACATAACCACAATACCCTTATCACACTTGAGACTTAACATATAATGACATATAGTATTTTCCCTAGCCTTTTAAAAAAATTTAAAACTTTCAGAAAAGTTGCAAGATTAGTACAACGAGTAACCCATTTACCTTCCCTTTGCCTACATTCACTGATAACATTTTGCCAGACTTGCTTTGTATCTCTCTCAATATGAGTGTGTATAATAGCAATGATAAAATAGTTATTTTTGCTGAATCACTTGAGTTAGGTACAAAATTCTTTACACTTCACTGCTATATATTTTCAACATATATCTCCTAAGAACAAGGACATTTCCATACATAACCACAATACCATTATCACACCCAAGACATTTAACCTTCATCCAATACTATTATGTAATATACAATTTCCCCAGTTGTCTCATTCATGTCTGCTATGGTTTGAATGTGCTCCTTCCAAAATTCATGTTGGAATTTAACCCCCATTGTGTTGGTATTAAGAGATGGGGCTTTTAGGAAGTGATAAGGCTATGAGGGTTCCACCCTCAAGATGAGTGTTGTATGAAAGGGCTTGAGGGGGCAAGTTTGCCCCTTTTTTCTCTTCTGCCATGTAAGGACACCTGGGTGGCACTATCTATGAGGAACTGGCCTTTGCCAGATACCTAACATGCCAGAGCCTTTGTCTTGAATTTCCCAGCCTCCAGAACTGTGAGAAAATAACTTTCTGTTTTTTATGAATAACCCAGTATGTGGTATTTTGTTATAGCACCACAAACAGACTAAGATGGTACCCTTTATAATATTTAATTTTTGGAAATGCAATCAATGATAGTGCATTGCATTTAGCTGACTTTAAATTTGTATTTTTGCAAAGATCACTGGCTGCAGGGTGGAGAATGATTGTAGAGGAGGAAAGACTGGGAGCAGGGAGACTGGTCGGGAGGTTATTATTGTAGAAGTCTAAGTGAGAGATGATGATGACTTGCACCAAAGTGGTGGTGGTGGTAATGGAGAGAAATTGTGGCTATAAGATGTACATTAGGACAGTATAACCTACAGGATATGGTAATGGCTCAGTTATGGGAGCTGAAGAGTCAAGGATAATTATCAGGTTTGTGCATCTGAAGTTGCAAAAATAGTACAAATAATTCCTGTATATCCTTCACCCTGATTACCCAAATATTAACATTTACTGTGTTTGCTTTATTTTAATGCATTTATCTCCACATATGTAATTTTTTTTCCTGAACTGTTTGAGAGTTTCAGAGATAAAGTTCATTTAACTTAACTACCTGTGATGGTTAATTTTGTATTTATTTATTTATTAGAGATGAGGTCTTGCTCATCTCTAATCTGGAGACTCCCAGGCTGGAGTACAGTGGCATGTTGATAGCTCATTGCAACCTCCAACTACTGGGGATCCTCCTACCTCAGCCTCCCAAGTAGCTGGGACTATAGGCTCTTGCCACCACACTCAGCTAATTTTTATTTTTTTTTTGTAGAGACAGGGTCTTGATACATTGCCCAGGCTGGTCTTAAACTCCTGGACTCAAGTAATCCTCCCACCTTGACCTCCCAAACTGCTGGGATTATAGGCATGAGCTACCGCACTGGCCCTGTGATTAATTTTAATTTGTCAACTTGGGGCAATTAATGTGTTTCTGGACTATTGGTGCCCAGATATTTGGTCAAGCACTATTATGGGTCTTTCTGTGAGGGTGTACTAAATGAGATTAACATTTGAATTGGTAGACTGAGTAAAGCAAATTGCCCTCCCTAATGTGGGTGGGCCTCATCCAACCATTTGAAAGCCAGAATAGAACAAAAAGGCTGGGCTGGGCATGGTAGCTCACGCCTGAAATCCTAGCACTCTGGGAGGCTGAGGCGGGAGGATCGCTTGAGTTCAGGAGTTTGAGACCAGCCTGAAGAGCAAGACCTTGTCTCTGCCGAAAATAGAAAAGAATTAGCTGGGCGTAGTGGTGTGCAGTTGTAGCTGTCGGGAGGCTGAGGCAGGAGGATCCCTTGAACCCAGGAATCTGAAGTTGCAGTGAGCTATGATCACAACACCACTGCACTCTAGCCCGGGCAACAGAGAGAGAGACCCTGTCTCACAAACACAAACAAAAGAACAAAAAGGCTGACCCTCTCCCAAGTAAGAGAGCCTTCCTCTTTTGCCTGACTGCTTTGGGACAGGAACATTGGCTTTTTCCTACCTTCAGATTCAAACGGAAACATCAGCTCTTCCTGGGTCTTGAGCCTGGCCTTTGAACTGGAATCACACCGTTGGTTTTCAGGCCTTTGTACATGGACTGGAGCTACACCGTCTGCTCCAGCTTGTCAACTCACCTTGAAAATCCTGGGGATCCTGGGACCTGTTAGTCTCCATAATCAATGAGCCAAATCTTTATAATAATATCTATCTCCTATTGGTTCTGTTTTTCTGGAAAACCCTGACTAATGTATATTTACTTTAAAAAAAAGACATTTTCTCACATAACCAGAATATAATCAAACTGTGAAAATTAACACAGATACAGTACTATTGTCTAATCTATAGACCTTACTCAAAATTTGCCAATTGTTCCACTAATGTGCTAAATATAAAATGAAAAGAACTTTTCCTGTCTGGACTCCATTATAGGATCACATATTGCATTCAGTTGTTACTGTCTGTTTGGTCTCCATTAATCTGGAATAGTTCCTTAATCTTTCTTTGTCTTTTATGACTTTGACATTTTTTGAAGAGTACACATCTTTTATTTTGTAGAATGTCCTTCAATTTGGGTTTATCTAATGTTTCTCTATGATAAAGATTTAGCATAATGCATTTTTGGCAGGAATACTTCAGAAGCCATGTTGAGTCTTCAGTGCACCTTACCAGGGTGCACGCAATCTTGATTTTTCCTATTACTAGTGGTAATTCTGATCACTTGATTAAGGTGGTATCTGTCAGGTTTCTCCACTATAAAGTAATTCTTTTTCTGTCTGTATTTGTGGGAGATACTTTGAGTCTATGTCATTCCCTATTTCTTATTAAACTTTGTCCACTACTTTTAGCATCTGAGAAGTATGTTTGAGGCACCTCTTAGTCAAGGGTTATTGGAGATGGAATGAATCACTGGAGGTGGGTGAGTGTGTGTCAGTGAAATCACCTAGGGAGACAGTATGTGGTGAGAAAAGAATCAGAATGTTTATTAGAAAGACCCCTCTAGCTAGTGTGTGAAGAGTGTATGTGAGGAGTGGGAAGAATAGAAGCAAGAGGAGTGGAAAGCCTTTGTTAGGAGTCTGGTGAAAGATAACCGCAGTGAAGGCAGGAGATGGGCTAGAGAGAAATAGATCAAAAAGCTGTTAAAGAGATGGCATCTATGGGACTTGTTTTTGGTCAAGGCCTTGCAATTTGCTAATCCAGTGACAGTGGTAGGGAGAGGTGGAAGTCTGTGGTTAGGGAAAGCCTTGATGTGGAGGTGACATTTAAACAGAGATTTGAACCAATAGAGGGAACTAACCATGTGGAAAGAGAGATGCAAGCACAGGGAATGGTATTGAGTATATTCTAGATGTGTGATGCCAAGCTCAGTGTTGGCATACTTAGGTGTTCAGTAAAAGGTATTGGAAAGATGAGTGAATTAATGTATGAGTGGAGAGGGCTAACATTATTATTTCTGCTGTACAAATAAACAACAGCTTTTCAAGTTGTAAGCTCCAGAGGGCAAGCTTATTATCTTTGTTTTCTAATAAAAACGTAGTCATAACAATATCTACTATTTAGTGAGGGTCTTCTTGGCCAGATTAAGACTTTTAGAGGCTTTAAGCACTGAGAGATTATGGTAGCTACCTCAAGTGTAATTAAACAAAACAAACAACAATAAACACTCATTTGTAACATGAGGATTGGGATGCCCCACAAAGTACTCATTGTTTTCCCAATGATTAATATTTGTTCATTTAAAAAATTAATTTATATTTATTGAGGTATAATTTATACGTAAGAAATTTACAAATCTTAAATGTACAGCTTAATTTTACATACGAATACACCCATGTCAAGATAGAGAAAATTTCCAATTTCTAGCACCTTGGAAGTCTCCTAAGGAAGTCAATACTACCCTGCCCCTAACCTTTATCACCATAGATTAATTTTACCTGTTTTTTTTTTTTTTGAGACAGAGTCTTGCTCTATTGGCCCGGGTAGAGTGCAGTGGCGTCATCATAGCTCACTGCAGCCTCAAACTCCTGGGCTCAAGTGATCCTCCTGCCTCAGCCTCCCTAGTAGCTGGTACTACACACGTGTGCCACCATGCCCGGCTAATTTTTTTATTTTTAGTAGAGACGGGGTCTCACTCTTGTTCAGGCTGGTCTCAAACTCCTGACCTCAAGTGATCCTCCTGCCTCACCTCTCAGAGTTTTGCCCGTTTTTGAACTTCATATAAACAGCATGAATTCATTTTTGTTTGTTGTCTTTTGCTCAACATTATGTCTATTAAATTCACCCACGTGTGGCAATAATTTGTTCATTTTCATTGTTGTATAGCATAACAGTATATGACTATATTACATTCTTGTACATGCTTTTTATTGCACATAAACATTCATTTCTGTCTGGAATATATTGCAGAAGTAGAATTGCTGGGTCATGGGATACACCCAATGTTTACTTTTAAAATGGCAAATTCATTCAAAGAATTTTTGGAATGGCCCTGCTTTGTTGGTACCTGGTACTGTTCTAAGTGTTTTACATTCATGAACTCTTTTAATTCTTACAACAGCCCCACAGAGTAGCTACTATTATTACTCTTGCTTTACCAATGAGGAAGCAGAGACCCTTCGAGATTAGGTAACTTGCCAGTGGTCACAGACCTGGTAAAGAAACCCAGAGAGTCGGGCTGCAGAATTTGGGCTCTTAATCATTAAACTATTCTGCCTCTGTATTAATCAGGGTCCTCCAAAGAAACAGA
>NW_012151840.1:7516318-7522784 GCF_000956105.1 Propithecus coquereli
GGAGGCTGAGGCAGGAGGATCGCTTGAGCCCAGGAGTCTGAGGTTGCTGTGAGCTAGGCTGACGCCATGGCACTCACTCTAGCCAGGGCAACAAAGTGAGACTCTGTCTCAAAAAACAAACAAACAAACAAACAAACATAGTCTGCTATTTATGGTTGACACTTAGAGTAGTTGTTGACTAATGAAAAATATTTTAGAAAAGAAAATGCTAATTCTCTAAGAGTATTGTTTTACTTATTTGTGCCAAAAACATTTAACTATTAAGAGCCAGGTAGAAAGAATCATGTAGTCTCTTTCTCTTTTTTTATTTTTATTTTTTGAGACAGGGTCTGGCTCTGTTACACAGACTAGAGTGCCGTGGCGTCATCCTAGCTCACAGCAACCTCAAACTCCTGGGCTCAAGTGATCCTCCTGCCTCAGCCTCCCGAGTAGCTGGGACTACTGGCTTGTGCCACCATGCCTGGCTAATTTTTCTATTCTTTGTAGAGATGGGGTTTCACTGTGTTGCTCAGGCTGGTCTCGAATTCCTGGCCTCTAGCAGTCTTCCCCCTTGGCCTTCTAAAGTGTTGGCATTACAGGTGTGAGCCAGTGTGCCTGGAAGACATCAGGAAGACATGATCTCTCCCATGAGGTGGTTACAGAAAGGTGAGAACAACATTAAAGCCCAGTACAGAGTGTTAAGTGCTATTGTCAAGATGTGAACAGAGATAGGGGCACACCAAGGCTGTTTGTGTGGGAGTAGTGAAGGCCTCATCTAATAAGGTTTTGTATGGAATCTAAAATATTAAATCAATCAACCTTTCTTTCTTTCTTCTCTTTCTCTTTCTTTCTTTTGGAAGAAAGCAAGGCTGGATAAGTTAAATGACTTCATTAAACGCAACATCTAGTTAGAGAAAGAGTATGAATAAGGTGAAGAGCATGTTCCTTGAGTCAGGCAGACCTGGTTTCTAACCATGTCTTAAGTGGTTCTGTGACCTTAGGCAAGTGCTTGAATGCCTCTCAGCCTCAGTTTATCTGTGAAACACACAATTATATCTATTTTGTATGTAGCCATCAGCATAGAGTTTATCACATAGTAAGGGTTCAACATAATTTTCCTTTACCCTTTCTCATAGCACAAGGCACTGTGATAGAAGTGAAAAAGAAATCAGAGGTCAAAGAGAAAGGAAGGTCAGCTGGCCCCTCAAGCAGGGCCTCTCAGGGTGCCAGGATTATGGTGGGGTCCCTATTATCTGCATTTTGTTCTCAGTCCTGTAAGTCTGAAAAGTTGACACTTATCAGAACATCCAGAATTGATTGGCTTCTTGGGGAGGGACCCATGCTAATAAAATACACAAGAAATTTATGAATAGTCCAGAATGCAAATTCATTAACTTCCAGCAATAGACATATATTTCTATAACTGGCTCTCCTCAGTCTCATATTTTTATCTTGAAATAAAATAATCAGAAAGTTATTACTTGAGCACAAAATCTGAGTAAAGAGACTTGTATGGTCTTCAGAAATACTTCACTCAGGCTGTGAGAAAAGGCTAATGCTTTCATAACCAAGGACTCTTCTCTAGTAACCCAAACCTTTTGGTCTACCAGATTTATGCTCTTCATATTGGAGAAACACAACATATTCCTACAATAATTACAACCTGTTTAGACTCAATGAGGACCACACCTTTCTGTTAACACATTCATCTTCTCAAATGATACAATATAATAGATTGGGTTAGAACTATTTTCTGTTATATTCTACTACTGAGGAAACGCTCCCATCACCTCCAACTGGACTTGGGTGTCTCCCAAATCTGTAAGTTTTCTTACCAGGAGTAATCTCTACACATAGGTGATATCAACTAATTTAACTCTCACAGATCAACAGATTCCCTCCATTTTCTGGAGATAATACATCACAGACTTGTTTGTACTAGTCTCAGTTATCTGTATACCCATTGCCCAATAAGAGCAAGCACCCAATAAATGTCGGTTGAATAAAAGGTAAGGTCAAAAGAAAATCAGAGAAGGGCTCAATGAATAGAATTTGAGTCTATTCTTTTCTCTATAGCACTCTACTTCCTGTCTCTATGGGACACTAAGGAAAGGGTGAAAATGGTGTGGGGAATGTAGAACTCCTACGGCTGGGAAGTTGGGGAGGAAGAAACAGAAGAGCTTTCAGGAAAGGAAGGCGGGTGGAGGATCCTGCAAACGATTAGTACCGTTGAGGGGCTGGTGCTGAAATCTAAAGGACCAAAGATGCGGTAAACAAAGGGAGCATGCAGAAAAAACCTGAAGAAACGTTAAGGAAGGAACTGACTGGATATGCTGTTGAGACGAAGGGAAGAGTAGAGTAGATTCTGGCTTAGGTACCTGGAAGTTTGTTGGTGCAATTCAGGGAAAGAAGGCAAAGAGGGGAGGGTGGGGGTTGTTTGCATGAGTTTGCGTCTGGATAGGGTGAGGTTGCATTTGAGGTGCCTGTTGGGACAAATGGATAGAGGTATCCAGTAAACAATCAAGTATAAGGGTATGAGCTTCTGAAACAGATCTGGACGTTAGTTTAAAGCAGGGAAGTGAGTAAGACTCTTCGGGAAGAGTGAAAAATTGGAGATACGGAAGCAGAGTCCAGCTGGACTCGCCGATATAGGGATGAGCAGAGGAACGTGAGCAGGGTAAGGAAAGTCGGAGAGGTCAGAAAAAAAACGGAGCGCGACATTTTGAAAGAAAAGGGAGCAAATTTCAAGGTGATATCGGACGCCTCCTGGAGGTCAAAAGGAGGATGACGAACCTAGCCTTAGTCAAACCGATTCCGAAGAGCGCAGGCGGGTGGCGTGCGGCGAAGCCCCACTGCAGCCAGCGACTAAACTGAGGAGAAAGGAGGCGGTCTTAGTAGTACACATATTTTTTAAGGGAGTTTGGCTGTGACCAGGCAGAAAGAGCGGGACTTGGAGGGTAATTTAGGGCTAAAGGCGATAATCGGCTTCACAATCCCATACCCTTGAGTGGGAGTAACTTTCCATCTGCTTGATGTCCTCTGCAGTCCTTCACGGTCCTCGGGATTTCCCTGCTCTAAGCTAGGAAAAAACAAAACAAAACAAAACACCTTATGAAGTGCCAACAAGCAAAAAAGAAACCGTTTCACTTGAAAGCCTTCTCTCTTTAAAATTTCTGGCATGCAAATAAGAGGTTTTAATGTGGCTCTCAGCGATTGGTAGCTACTCATAAAACCCGTCATTTCCTTTTAGTGCAGGATGCAAACCAAGAGTCTGCTTTCTGCTTTGCTATTGGCTGTTTGATCTGGCTTGGCTTTTAGCCAATCAAACCAGTTCCCTCACCCCTCCCCGTAGCTCTTATAAATTACATCAAATTGGTTATCCTTTCCACATCCTTCTCCTTGAAAAAGAAGCTGTAACTGCATTTTTAGCCGTAATGTCAGGACGCGGAAAACAGGGAGGCAAAGCTCGCGCCAAGGCCAAGTCGCGCTCGTCCCGCGCTGGCCTTCAGTTCCCGGTGGGGCGAGTGCACCGCTTGCTGCGCAAAGGCAACTACGCCGAGCGGGTGGGGGCCGGCGCGCCGGTGTACTTGGCGGCTGTGATCGAATACCTGACGGCGGAAATTCTGGAGCTGGCGGGGAACGCGGCCCGAGACAACAAGAAGACGCGCATCATCCCTCGACATCTGCAACTAGCCGTGAGGAATGACGAAGAGCTCAACAAGTTACTTGGGGGTGTCACCATTGCCCAGGGCGGCGTCTTGCCCAATATCCAGGCTGTCCTGTTGCCTAAGAAAACGGAGAGTCACAAGCCTGGCAAGAACAAGTAATAATTAGGAGGCTTGACACCATACCCATTCCCCCCAAAGGCTCTTTTAAGAGCCACCAAAATGTCAAATGAAGGGCTTATCACAAAACAGCGCATTAGCTCTTTTTTTGAAAACTTGGGTGGCTCTAAAAAGAGCCTTTGGTCTTTGGTTTAGTTTGTCTGGGTTTATTTGCTTTTAGTTTTGTGGCTTTCAGTTTTCTTTGGTAACAGAACGGCCTGGATGTTAGGCAAAACGCCGCCCTGGGCGATGGTGACCTTGCCCAGCAGCTTGTTCAGCTCCTCGTCGTTGCGGATGGCCAGCTGGAGGTGACGGGGGATGATTCGCGTCTTCTTGTTGTCTCGGGCCGCGTTGCCCGCCAGCTCCAGGATTTCCGCGGTCAAGTACTCGAGGACCGCCGCCATGTAGACGGGCGCGCCGGCCCCCACCCGCTCGGCGTAGTTGCCTTTGCGCAGCAAGCGGTGCACTCGCCCCACCGGGAACTGAAGGCCAGCGCGGGACGAGCGCGACTTGGCCTTGGCGCGGGCTTTGCCTCCCTGCTTTCCGCGGCCAGACATAATTGATACCAAGGTTACACAGGCAAAGCTCAGAACCTCACAACAAAACAAGATTGAAAGCGAACCAAGAGGGAAGCCTTTATAAGCTCTTCTAGGGGTGGGGTCAGGAACGAGTTTTCCATTGGTCCTAATTTGGCTCCAGAAACAGCCAATCAGATCAAGAGTTGGTGCTGTTACGTAGGTATCGCTGAAAACGCACGGTCCCTACATGGACCAATAGAAATGAAAGACGTTTGGAGCCCTAATTTGCATAAGGTGGTTATAAAAGGATCAGGCCCGCCCATTCTCATACTTCTTTTCTTTGCTAAGCTGTGTTTGTGTTGCGTGTTATATCATGCCTGAACCGGCAAAATCCGCTCCGGCTCCCAAGAAGGGCTCCAAGAAAGCCGTTACCAAAGCTCAGAAGAAAGATGGAAAGAAGCGCAAGCGCAGCCGCAAGGAGAGCTACTCCATCTACGTGTACAAGGTGCTGAAGCAGGTCCACCCGGACACTGGCATCTCGTCCAAGGCCATGGGCATCATGAACTCGTTCGTCAACGACATCTTCGAGCGCATCGCTGGCGAAGCGTCCCGCCTGGCGCATTACAACAAGCGCTCCACCATCACGTCCCGCGAGATCCAGACGGCCGTGCGCCTGCTGCTGCCCGGCGAGCTGGCCAAGCACGCCGTGTCCGAGGGCACCAAGGCGGTCACCAAGTACACCAGCTCCAAGTGAGTCCCTGCTGGGACGCGGCGCTCGCTCGCGCGAGTGGCCGGCCTCTTGATTCCAAAGGCTCTTTTCAGAGCCACCCACCTAATCACCAGAAAAGAGCTTTATTCACTTGTGTACCTCTTAGTTCCTTCTCACAAAGGTATTCTAGTTGAACACGTTGCTTTTTAATGATTTGGAATTCGAGGTTTTAGGCACAGGATTGGATTTGCTTTTGAGTCTATAGTGAGTCTTTATTCTTTATTGTACTGCTTAGCTTTCATAGGAATTTGTTCTAAATTAGGATGTTTTTTGTACTGCCCTCCTCCACCCCCCGCCCCACACTGTCGGTGTCCTGTTGGCTTTTGTTGGGTATGTTTTATTTTAAAAACGAAGTGGCAATTCAGTCATAATGTAAGAGAGGACTCCAGGGCATAACTAGACCCGGGTCCCGCGAACACTGCGTGACAGCTCTGTAAGGCTGAAGCTTGGCGGCAGCTTGTGTATCGGGTCACCAGTTCTGTGCTGCGAGGAGCGTCCTGTGGATACCAGCGGTTCTGTGTACTTTGGAATGAGCCCGCGTAGCCGGGTCCTAGCCTTTTTCTGATTGGACAACATAAATATTCAAAATTCTTCGCTGCTTCATAATTCGTGGATTTCAGTTTCCGCCGTTCACTTTGGGGCTTTGAAATCCCTAACATTTCTCGGTTTGTGGGGATAATTTTTGCATTTAATGCTCTCTCCTTGTAATGCTCCGGCCCCAGGTCACTGCAAGGCTCTTGCCACTTAACTTAGATCTGGGCTCAAAAGTCACCTTTCAGGGGCCTTCCCACGTCATCCACTCAGGAATTCGCGCCTCTAGTTGCTGCCTGTTTAGTTGCTGCCTTTTCCTCCTAGCAACTGTCTGAAACTGTCTGATTCGTTTGCTTTCTTGTTGATGGGTTTTTTTTTTTATTGGAATACCTGGTTTATTGGGAAAAATTCATAATGAAAACTTCAAGTGCTTATTCTGCAACTTACAAAATAAAAATTTGATATATAAAGTGAGTTGGTTTTCATTATGTAAGTATAAATGGTAAAAAAAAAAAATCATCTGATATATATGTGCCATTCAGAGAGACTCACATCCCTGAATTCTCCTTTTGCATGTTTTGCATCAGACATTTTAAATTTGTTTACCCAGGAAGACCAGGTTTTTAACTACTTGTAGGTTTCTGCTTATAGTAGCAATCTATCAGAAGCTGTGTCTATGTGATTTAGAGCCCAGTTAAACCTGATATTTAAAAAAATCAAGCCGTTTCTTCCTAGGGTGTTTTAATGGCACTTTAGTGATAGGAATGGCTTTCCTAATCCTTTACTACACAACTAATCAGATCTATCAGTCATGAGAAATTAGACCTCGTCCATCTTTCAATCCT
>NW_012151840.1:7525849-7527270 GCF_000956105.1 Propithecus coquereli
ACGGGGTCTCGCTCTTGCTCAGGCTGGTTTCAAACTCCTGAGCGCAAACGATCCTCCCGCCTCGGCCTCCCAGAGAGCTAGGATTACAGGGGTCAGGCATGAGCCACCGCGCCTGGCCTATTCCAACATATTTTCTCAAAAAAGTGTTTGGATTTCACCTTTGTTCTCCTCAGTTCAAAACGATTCTTATCCTTCTACAGCACAGATCTGACCTCATCGTCCCTCTGCTTCACTGCCTCCAGCTTGGCCTTCAAAAGAAAAAAAATAAAAGTAAATGTGAAACTTCATCAGCAATTCTTATACCATATTTGGTTTCACAATGTCATCTGGGAAGTCCTGTGCCTTAAGAGGGACGCTATTATAGCTCACAATGTGGCTCATTAGTAACTCTGACAAAGGGAGTGGGCCTGAAGGGCAGCTCTCTTTGGGTTTCAGAAATTGACCCTTAACTGAGAGACTGTCCCTGTGACTAGGGAGACTAGGTTTAGTCATTCATTTAATATGTGTGATTGAGAATCTATATCTACTAATTTTATAAATATTTATTAAGTATCTATCAATATTATTAAATTCTGTAAGAAGGGCATTCTGGGACAATTTCCTCTTCTCTGACTCCTAAGCATTGTTAGATGTGATATCATTAATTCATTCTTTCATTCAAGAATTTAGTGAGTATCTGTTAGATAGCAGGCAATACGCTGGGTAGTGAGGATTCGAAGTTGAATAGAATAGAGTGGCTTTTGCTTCCTGGACTTTTAGTGGCTAAAGGGGAAGACAGATATTAAAGCGGTAACAAGTATTACAATGGGGGAATATAGATACAGAGTGTAAAGGAGGGAGTCCTAACTTAACATTGGTAAGGGCAAGGAAGGCCCCCCCGAGGAAGGGACTTTAAGGATGAGGCCTGCCAAGCCTGGGAAGGAAGAATGTTCCAGGCAGTGGAAAGAATATTCCAGGCAAAGGCCTGGAGAACAGTGAAAAAGATCATGCTCAGGGAGATAGGAAGAACTGTAAGAAATCTAGTATGGGCAGTGTTTAAGAGGCCAAGGAGGAAAGTGCAGCAACATGAGGTTACACAGGTAGACAGAACCAGATGTTGCAAGATTAGACCAGACATACACAAACTGACTTTAAAGAACCCAATCAGCTCCTAGGCTAACCTGACCATGGGAACATAAAGGACCTGAGTGGCACTAAAAACAGAAAAGTCAAAATCTCAGAGGTCACACGGTCTGTGCCCATCAAGCACTCTCTCTCTCGGACAGATGGCACCAGACCTTCAAATGTGTGTCTGTTCACTGTAATGGGGCTTCCCTCAAAGTGGAAATGGCTGTATCAGGCCAACCAGGCTGACACCAGCCACCATGGTCACCTGCCTCTGTGTGCTGCAAGTAGCCTTCTCATTATATTTAGTAGTTTGG
>NW_012151840.1:7527320-7529742 GCF_000956105.1 Propithecus coquereli
TTATCAAATGGTAAGTTTCATGTTCACATTCTCTTACAAATGCAAGATAGATCTTATGGGTGGATATGCAGAAATTTTGGCATAGTACAGGTAATTAGTAAAAAAAAATGTCTTGTTTAACACCACAAAACATATTTAAAAGGTGAATATGAAACTGTAACGCTACTTAAGAAATATTTTCTCCTAAATTATTTTAGCATTTTTGACTAGTTTAATAGTATGAACACTGCAAAAAAAAAAAAATAGGTACAAAGTAGCCTGGGGAAACAGTTTCTTCCTCTGGAATCCCTCTCGCCTGCAGCGATTTCCTTCCGCTCTCATTCCCACCTTAGGCGCATGTGTAGAAGTACCTGGGCTTGGCGTTGCCCAGGAGGTCGTCTTCGTAGTTGGGGAGGCAGCAAAAGAAGAAGGCACAACCGATCAGGATAACTGTGGCCGCCCACCCGAAGCCGTAGGCCCAGTTATAGATGTAAGTGACAGCAGGGTTGGCATGAAGGTTGAAGGTCTGGGTGTACTTCACCGGGTAAATGACGAGGGAGATGATCTGGAACACAGCAGCCAGGGCGAGGAGGCCTCCAATCACTCTTAGGAAGACAAGCATCTGGGGTCCGCAGAGGGCAAAGAAGGAGAGGATGAAGCAGATCACCAGGATGATAAAGCCACAGAAGAGCGTGGCGGCGGCTGCTCTTCCCCACGCGTAGTCCATGAGGCTCTCGCAGCCCTCCTCGTAGGACCCGCTGCCGCCGCGCTCTCTGAAGCATCTCCACCACAGCGAGGACGTCTGGATGTGGGTGCTCGACTGCAGCCAGCCGCGGCCAGACAGCGCGACGATGTCGAAGGCGATGGCGCTGAGCAGGAGCAGGGGCAGGATCCACCGGCAGCGCTCGCAGACCAGGCCGCAGCGCAGCATGTCGACGGTCGCGGCACAGAGCAGAGGGGCGCGCGGAGCACGGGCGGCTGCCAACAGTGGCCCGCTAGCGCGGGCGCCCCGACAAAAGGGAAGAGGCAGCTGGGAGGTGGCTCCTGGGAGGACGCCGCTCGAGGCGGTCCCAACCTAGATTTGGGTGACTCAGAGCGCACCCGCCCGGACCTGCCCAGCGGGGAGGGCAGGCCTGGTGTTTTCTTCTCAAGCTCCTGACAGACTTTGCTGGTCTGGTTTGCTGCCCTATTTTCTGCGCCAATCAGTGCCTGGCACATAGTGGACACTTTATATACTACTTATTGAATTTATATTGTTGGATTAATTTTTATATCCCAATCTTTTTTTTTTTTTTCGAGACAGGGCCTCACTCCGTTGCCTGGGCTAGAGTGCAGCGGCGTCATCATAGCTCACTGCAGCCTCAAAGTCCTGGGCTCAAGCAATCCTCCTGCCTCAGCCTCTCTAGTAGCTGGGACTACAGCCACCACGCTCGTCTAATTTTTCTATTTTATTTTGTAGGAAGTGGGATCTCGCTCTTGCTCAGACTGGTCTGGAATTCCAGACCTCAAGGAATCCTCCCTCCTTGGCCTCCCAGAGTGCTAGGATGACAGGCGTGAGCCACCACTCCCGGCCTCACTTCTTTCTTAATCGCTTTCGTGGATGGGTCGGTGCTGTTCATTTTCATTAAAACGTGTATAAAGACACGGTGAAAATGGAAATATTTTTGGAACTCCTTCCCCAAATCTATTAGTCACCTATTGCAACAGGTTGGAGGGGGGCTGTGTTAAGATTCTGTTTGTTTCAAAGAGGAGGTGGCAATGGTGCTTTGCAGTTTAGCCTAACCTCTTGGATTTTCATTAAATTCAGCGTGTTGATCACTAGAAAGAGTCTTTTTCCTTCTTCTTGTCTTACTCCCCCAGCCCATCCTGATTCTCTGTTCCCCGTTGAGATGAGCTTTTAATTTATACTCACCACCTCATTCGCTTTTCAGGAGGCCCTGCAAGATAAATGGGACTACAGAGTTAATATTCCTTTTACAAATGAGGCTCAGAGAAGTTAAGTGATTGGTCCACCTTTGTATTCTCAGATGCCAGACAATTGCATTTAACTTTTATTTTATGGAATTAAAAAATACTGAATTTTCTATCCTAGCCTTGATTTGGTCAAGTAAGACACTGATGGTCTGATCAGTTATCCATTCTGCTTTTGGCTAAGGGCTTCTGGAGTTGATTGCAGGGGTTTCATGAATTCAAACGAGCTCCAGACATTGTCATAGACCGAATAAATCTATGTCTCCTATATGTGTGTTTTCAAATTGTGTGTAGATGCTATTGTTATTAATATAGTTAGCAATTAATTTAAAAGCTTTGCTGCATTCTTTTATTCCAACATATTTTTTTTTTTTTTTGAGACAGAATCTCACCTTTTTGCCCGGGCTAGAGTGAGTGCCGTGGCGTCAGCCTAGCTCACAGCAACCTCAAACTCCTGGGCTCAAGCGATCCT
>NW_012151840.1:7540236-7542433 GCF_000956105.1 Propithecus coquereli
GCTGAAAGGGAAATGTTATAGTTTATATTTTATATGGAGGAAACTGAGGTTCAGATATATCAAAGAACTTGAAATTTTCCTTCCAGTAAATCATGTTGTTTCAGAACAACCCCCCAAAGGGGTAAAATTATCTCCATTTTACAAAGGAAGAAACTGATGTTTATGCAGTTTAAATAACCTGATACACCATGATGCTCCTGAATTTTACTAAAGTATTTGTCTAAAATTTGCAAATCACAAATAATCTGAGGATCTATTAATATATTTGCCACAGGTACTTAATAGAATCATAGAATATTAGCATTGGAAAGAACCCAGAAATCATCTGGTCCAATTTCCTCATTGTGTTTTCCCTTTGGTTTCAGGATAAAATTCTTTTCTAACTTCCTGTGCCCATTAGAACCCTAAGGGGTGTAGATGTTCCTCAGACGCCTGTCCTTGAGGCCATCTCTTCATAAGCTCTTCCCAGGGACTCCCAGGACTTCTTCCAGCTCCTATGGGCAGAGGAGAGAAGCCAGCTGGGTCTCTAGATAGACCAGCTCCAGATCCATACTCTCAGCTGCCCGAAGGACACTTGCCATTGCCAGTTGACAGCTCTGACCCACTGTGGCCTAAAGTGAACTCTCTTCAGCAGCTCCTCCTCCCAGGCTGACTATTCCTGTAAAGGTGACATCGTCCTCCCAGTTCCTTTGGCAGGAAGGCCCAGAGTCATCTTTGATTACCTCTTGCATCAACAGCCCCCTTCTACCCATTCCCCCATCCAGGTTCAGGCCATCTTCCTCGTACAAGAAAGGCAACAATTTCCCTCCTGCCCATTCCTGTGTCTGGTCTCCTTGTTCTCATTCTTAGTATCCTTGTCTTTGTCCCTGAGGCCTGAGACTTGGCATCCTGCCTTGGGTACTGGTCCCTTCTTCTTTTTTTTTTTAAAGGGGTGGGAGGTTGTGAAGAGGGGTGCTCAGTTTCCTTGTTTGTTTTTGTTGAGACAGAGTCTCACTCTGCCACCCTGGGTAGAGTGGAATGGTGTCATTGTAGCTCACTGCAACCTCTGACTCCCGGGCTCTGAGGTATCCTTCTTACTCAGCCTCCCTAGTGGCTGGGACTACAGGTGCACATCGCAAGGCCTGGCTGGATTGCTTTTTTCCTTTCTTTTTGGTAGAGACGGGATCTCACTTTTGCTCAGGCTGGTCTCCAACTCCTGAGCTCAAGCGATCCTCCTGCCTTGGCCTCCCAGAGCACTAGGATTACAGGTGTGAGCCACTGTACCTGGCTACTGCTCCCTTCTGACTCCTTTTGCACCCTCCATCCCAGATTAACCTCCTTGATTCACAGCTCATCATGCTACCTGCCTGCTGAAAACCTTTGCTGCACTACGTCCCCTGACAAGTCTCCCTTTTTCTTATTTAGTATTATTCCATTTTATGTTCATTCTTATTCCTTCTCAAATATTCTAATTTGGCTTCTATGTGTTCTTGAAAAAAAGTATATTGCTTTCTATGCACTTTAAAAATTATTCTTACATACTATATATTCCATTTATATGACATTCTTGAAATGACAAAACTGTAGAGATGAACAGATTGGTGGTTTCCAGGGGATGGAGGAGTCCCACTAGAGTGTTCTTTGGAGGTGATGGAACAGTTCTCTATCTTGATTGTGGTGGCGGTTACACTAATCTATACATGCAATAGAATTGTAAAGAACTATCATACATGCAAACACACATACACATACAAGTGAACACAGATTAAAAAATTGTGAAAAAAGATTTAAGGTCTGTACACTAGTTAACAGTAATGTACCAATGTCAATTTCCTGGTTTTGATACTGCACAACAGCTATGTAAGAAGTCACCATTGGGAGAAGCTGAGTGAAGGGCACATGGAACACTTTGTACTGTTTTTGTAACTTTCCTTGAATCTATTATCATTTCAAAATAAAAAGTTAAAAATAACCTGTAGAATATACTTTACTATTAACTAAATTGATGCAAAGGTAAACAAGAATGGCATGTATATTTTTTCTAACGCTTACATACATTCTGGGTGCCAACAATGTTTTAAACATTTTACATATATTAGCTCATTTTATCCTCACAATAACCCTATCAAGTAGGTAGTATCATTATCTCCATTTACAGATTGGGAGATGGAATCACAGAGAGGTTAAGTAACTTGCCCGTAGTTACACAGCCAGTAAG
>NW_012151840.1:7542483-7544224 GCF_000956105.1 Propithecus coquereli
TGGCAGTTAGAGGATTGATTAGACTTAGGTTCATTTTTTCACCCCCTGGCAAGATGACTTCATAGGTGGTACTATTTTTTTCTGTCAGGAGACATGTAATGTCTAGCTGCTTCTCTTTGTGATAACTGCGGTGGTTGATTCTCAATGCTTACATCCATGAATTCATTAAAGATTGCAAAATGATGATATTCTGTCACTCCTCCTTCATGTGTTAGGTGGACTACTTCAATAAAGCATTATTTTTAATAGTAAATATCTAGAAATTACTTACATATCTATTATCAGGTAGCGGTAAAATGGTAGGATCCCTTTTGGTATAAATAAAAAAGGATATGTGTGTTTCAGTATGTATGGACTGGTATTAAAATAATTTTCTGGAATTTCACATAACGAAAAGAATAATAGTAGCTACTCCTAAGGAGAAGAATTTGGTTGGCCGAGAGGGTAGCTTTTACTTTTTCCTTTATATCTTTCCATACTGTTTAAATTTATGATCAATGTGCACTTAAAAAATATTGTCTGCAGAGGTTATGTGGGTAGTGTGATTATTGGCTATTTTAAAAAAAAACCCTTAGTGCTATGAGAATATTTTCAGTGAAAATAATGTATTTCAAAATACCTGTGCTGGTGCCTGGCACCTAGTAGACTGTCAATACATTTTAGTTAATTCTGAAAAACAGTTTAAAAGAATCTTCAACAATGCAAACAGCAATCAACTTTAACAGCAACAACTACAACAAAAACTCCAAAAGTACCTGGGGGCATATGGGTTTATAGGTCTAGGATTGGGACTCTACTTTTCCCAATCCTGTCAGAAAAAAAATCACCCTTAAGTTGTGAATATCTACCACGTAGGCGGCATTCTCCGGAGTGACTTTCCTGACTTGTCAACTTCACTAATGAGGCCTCAGGCACAGACTGGGTCATTAGACAGGCCAGGGAAGCCAGTCAGGCTCTTTAAGGAGGGCTGGGTCAGGGAGGGATGTGAAACCAGGTAGAGATAAGAGTTGGTAGAACTGGCCCAGGGGCGTTGGTGTAGGTTCTTGAGCAAGTCAAGAGCAAAATTTTGGGAAAGTTATTCTGACCTTTATATCTTTATTCTGACTGAGATGTGCAAGACAGATTGAGGAGGAAGAATACAGGAAACTGGAAACCAGTGGGGAGGCCATTCAAACCTGTAAAGAGGTCTTAGACAAGCATAGAGACAGCAGGAAGAGAGAAGATAAAAGCCATGTTTTTGAATGAATGAAGGAGGCAAAAGCACTATACTAGTTTTCTGTTGATGTGTAACAAATTCCCACAAATTAAGTGGCTTAGGATAATACTAATTTATTATGTCTCAGTTTCTGTAGGTCTGGGCATGGCATAGTTGGAGTCTTTAGAGTCTCACAAGGCTGAAATCAAGGTGTCAACCAGGTTTCATTCTTATCTGAAGCCTGGGGTTTTCTTCCAAACTCATACTGGTTGTTGGCAGAATTCAGTGCCTTGGGATTGTTAGAGTTGAGGTCCTCAGCTACAGCATGGATGTTTGCTTCTAAAGGCCAGCACAAGAGCATCTCTGTTGCTTCAATTATCTGATTCAGGGAGCTGGACCCTTTAAAAGAGCTTTTATAGAGCTTACCTGATTAAGTGAGAGCCTCCCTTTTTGTTAACTCAAAGTCAACTGATTAAGGGCCTTAATTGTAAAATCCCTTCACCTTTGTCATATTTGCTCAATTAAAAGTAAGTCGTAGGCCGGGTG
>NW_012151840.1:7547785-7548248 GCF_000956105.1 Propithecus coquereli
AAAAAAAAAAAAAAAAAAAAGAAAAAACAGAGTTATAGGTTTTGAGGGAAGGGTGAAGTATAGAGTTTTGATACAGGCTCAAAGCAAAGCAGGGCTGTGTGAAAGGGTAGACATTAGGACCGGACTTTGAAGTGGATCTAGGGTCGTTTTTCCTTGGAAACCACAAAGTTAAGATAGAGGTAGAATGCTGTGTTCACAAATCCCTTATTTGAAGTTTTGCACCGAGGTTGGAAATCAAGGCTGCTTTTCTTTGTCAAAGTGACTTAGTCCTCCAGGCAGAGGGAGATGCTTCCTTCTTGTTGATATGATTTCAAGTAGCAGAAATTCTGATAGTCTATGATTTTTAGAGAATAAATTTTCTCAGTGAATAAGAAAAAAGTGGTCCCTCAAAGATGGGTGCTATGAGCCTTTATAGCTACAGCGTGCCCTTGGGAACAAGAATGTTTTCTGTTAATTCTTTGGC
>NW_012151840.1:7548831-7554695 GCF_000956105.1 Propithecus coquereli
CCTCAGCCTCCCAGAGTACTGGGATTACAGGTGTGAGCCACTGCGCCCGGCCTATATATTCTTAATTGAAGTAAGGAGTATTGGGCTCCCCTCCAGAATGGTTGTACTGGGCTTCTAACACCAAGGCAAAAGAACTTCTCTGAGCCCACAGCCAGGCCAATGCTCGGGTCATCCAATTTCCTAAGTTTTGCCAGATTGTCTGCTGTAAAGTGATTATCTCATCATTGCTTTCATTTTCATTTCTTTGGTTAAGAGTTCAAACATCTTTACATGAGCTTGATAGTTTTTGGATTTGCTCTCTTGTGTATTGCCTGTTCATATCCTTTGCTCCAACATTATTTATAAGTAAAAGCCTAGCCCTCCCCAGTTTGGCATTTGGGGCCCCTAAACAGGCCCCCATTGCTAAAGGCTTACTTCTCACAACTGCCCTTTGCCCGTGCTGCCTGTGGGCCAGCAACAGTTCTTATGTCTTTGTCTTTGCTGTCCCCTCGGCTTGGAGGACATTACTTACCCGTAACCCCCAATCTAACATGTCACAAGTCCTAAATATTCTTTAGAACCCAGCTCAAATATCACCTCCTACAAGAGTTCCTTTATTTGCTCAGCTGGCATTGACCTTTCCCTCTTAGCTCCTACAGAGCTCAGCCTGTGTTTCTTGTTACCATTGATCACAGAACACCTTCCACTGTGGCTATGGATATGTGGGTCACCTCCCCACAAGGACAAGACATCAGGTTGTTCATGTGTACACAGAAAGATTCAAAAGAAATATTAAGACTTTTAAAATTAGTGAGGTGATTTTTACTTTCCTCTTTGTAGTTTTCTTTAGCCAGTGTTTTTAAACCATAGGTTGTAACCCCTAGTAAAATTAATTTACTTGGTAGAGATCACCTTTTTCTTTCATTTTGCCCTTTTGTAAGAAGCAGAAGAGAAAATAGAGTATATCACAAATAGTATCATTTTGTGAAACTTCTTACGATTTATATTTTTGTGTGAATGTGACTGGGAGGACATGTCAAGTGTATTTCTTACTGCAGGTTGCGGTCAGGAGAAGTGTGCTGTACTGTACATATATTGACATTATTTGTGTCTATTCCACGCATCCATCACTTTCCCCTGAAGCAATGACCCTAATACAAAAGAAAAGCAAAGCACAAAACCTAGGCTCAAATTGGCCACTTTTTAGACAAGTAACTCATGTTTCCAGGTGTCTCGTCTTCACCAGAAATTTCTTTACCTGTAAAACGGGAAAACAGCCCTTTCTCCTTCCCAGGGTTGTTGTGGACTCAAATGAGAGGCTGTTAGTGAAAGGCTTTTTTCAGTCATAAGGCACCCAGGAACCCAGCTATTCTTACTGCCTGGGCCACTAAGTCTAGACGAGTCTAGGTGGCTCTCTAGATGCTAATCACATAGAGATTAGATAATTTACCCATTATTTGGCATACATTTGTCTTATTTCACAACATGATTATAATATTCCCAAGGGAAAGATCTAGCATCTGTGTCAATTGATGTTTATCATAATATTAATGAAATTGCTACTGATTATTAATTTATTGCCATGTTGAGACTCTGCTCTAAGTACTTTGTTGGACTGTATTTATCTCATTTTATACCTGCAGTAATACTATGAAGTAGGTATATTTATTGTCACTGTTTTACACATATTAAACTGAGACACTGAGCCACTATTCTAGCCCCATATATTTTTTCTTCTAGCTCTTCCCATATGAATGTAAACAACAGTATGCTAGTTGCCCACATGGTTCAGGCCTTTTCATGAAGCATCTGGCCAAGGGCCATCAACAGCTCCCTCTCGGGCCCCCAGAAGCTAGGAGTTTCCCAAGTAGAAACATAGCCTGTCCCCTAACCCCCACACTCAGGGACACAGGGAAGGTGGGTAGTAATGCATAGCTGTCATGCTCAGTTTTATACGTACACAGTGACTGATAGAAGGGCCTTTTGGAGGTGGAAAGCGCAAGGGTGCTTAAAGAAGGAAGACCAGGGACCTGCTTCCTGAGGACCCTCCCAGGAGGCTTAGAGCTCAGGAACTGTAGTGGGTTGAAGAGTGTTCCCCAAAATTCATGTCCACCCAGAACCTCGGAGTGTGGACTCATTTGGAAATAGGGTCTTTGCAGATGTAATTAGTTAAGGATCTTGAGATGAAATCATCCTGGATTTAGGGTGGGACTTAAATTCAATGACTGGTATGTTTATAAGAGAAAGGAGAGAAATATTTGAACGCATAGAGATACAAGGAAGAAGTCCACGTGAGGATGGAGGCAGAGTAACGCTGTTATAAGCCAAGGAACAGTAGGAGCCACTAGAAGCTGAAAGAGGCAAAGAAGGATTCTTTCCTAGAGCCTTTGGAGGGATCATGGTATCTTGATTTCAGCCTCTGGGTGCCAGAACTGTGAAAGAATAAATTTATGTTGTTTTAAGGCACCAAGTTTGTGGAAATTTGTTATGGCAACCCTAGGAAACTAATGCAGGTTGAGTATCCCTTATCCCAAATGCTTGGGACCGGAAGTGTTTCCGATTTCAGATTTTTTCACATTTTGGAATATTTGCATTTACATAATGAGATCTTGAGGATCTAAACACAAAATTCATTTATGTTTCACATATTCCTTATATACACACCACTGTGCAGTTTCTCCAACAGCTTGAGTCTCTGAGCTATCAACATAAATGCTTCCTTTAAAAAAAAATTATCACCGTTGTCCACAGGGGTATCTACAGACCTTTTTGACACTTTCAACAATATTTTTATACCACAGAGAAAAACGAATAAGCAAAAAAGCACAGTAATGCCCATAGGTTGCGGCCCCATATGGGGCATCGTGTGGAACCTGCAGTTGGTGTCAGGCCTGCCTTCCTGCAGTTTTATCGCCCTTTGTGGGTGTGCGTGCCTGAAGGATCTGGGTGTGTGGGAACTGGGAGGGCCTTTTTCCCCTTGGGGATGATGAGTAAACTGTATGTTGTGTGCCTGCATTTTGATGACAACCACTCACGTGAAGTCAGGTGTGGAATTTTCCACTTGTGGCATCATGTCGGCACTCAAAAATTTTCGGATTTTGGAGCATTTAGGATGTCAGATTTTCAGATTAGGGATGCTCAACCCATACAGTATCTTAGCAGCAATCTGGGTGTGAGCTTTGCTCAAGAGCAAGCAGGGCTTGCCACTATTGCTACAGGCCCACAGTGAAGCCAGCCTGTGGCCTTCCTGTCCCAGGTGGCCTGTGGGAGCTCTGCAGAGAGCCATGGTGAGGGAGGCCGACAATCGTCTAGGAGAGCTCGGTGCCACTTGCAAACAAAGGAGATGGCTCCAGAACTCTGGGCTGAGCAGGTCAGGGAGGCCAGTGAGGCCCGTGAAGTAGCTAGTCTGCAGCGAGGAAAGGTTCATCTGGGGCCCTGAGTCTCCCATTCCTGATCCCTTTTTCTCCCCTGCTGCCCCCTTCCTTCCCTTTTTCCCTTCTTCCCTCCAAGTATACCTTACACTCTGCTCCTGATCACACTCAAATCTCCCTCCCCCAAATAAAGAGAACCTATTGTCTTTTGTGAGTGTAAGAATGGTGTATTAGTTTCCTACTGCTGCTTTCATAAATTACCACAATGTTAGTGGCTTAAAGCAAATTTATTCTTTTATAGTTCTGGAGGTCAGAAGCCCAAAATGAATCTTAAGGGGCTAAAACAAGTGTCTGAGGGACTGTTTCATTCTGGAGGCTCCAGGGGGAGAGTCAGCTTCTTGAATCTTCTAGCTTCTAGAAACTGGCATTTTTTGGCCTCTGGCCACATCATTCTAATCTCTGCTTCTGTCAACACTACCTTCTCTCTCACTGGCCCTCTTATCTCCCTCTAATGACTCATGTGATTACAGTTAGTGCCCTTGATAATTTAAGATAAGCTCTCCATCTCAAGGTCCTTAATGTATTCACATATGCAAAGTTCCTTTGCCTATAAGGTTACATATTCACAAATTCTAGGGATTGGGTCATGGATATCTTTGGGGGAACTATTGTTCAGTCTACCACAAATGTATACCCCTCCTTAAAGCATCTCCTTTCAAGTGCTAATCCCATTAAGGGGATTGCTAGTGGGGAACTCTGCCCTCAGTGAAGGCCACCAAAAGCAGGCCAATGTAGACCTTAGCCATTTGTGGGCAAGGGGTACAGCCCAGGGTACCTACCTGCTCCCTCTTTTGGGGCCAATCTGGAAACTCCTTCTGGAGTTCAGGTTATACCAGCTCCTGGCCTGCAAATTCCTGAGAATTCTGAGAGCTGGGAGGGGCCTGGGGACTGTGCCCTTCGAGAATTCAGAGGCCACTGGAATCAGGTCGCTCCTCAGGCATTTCCTGCCCCTCTCCTATGCTCCAGGCACTATCAGGAGGCCGACTTACAGAAAGGAACAAGGCAAAACGCCCACCCTGATGGAACTTAGAATCTGGTGGGGAACTGGAAGGATAAATTCATTCCAGGGAGTTGCTAAAACAGGAAAAGGATATGTTCGCTAGAACCCGAGAAGAATGATGTCTGTTGGCCTGAGAAGGAGCAGTAGGGATGATGGTGGTGGCAGCTGCTGTGGTGGGACCCAAGAGGAAAGTTTCAGACGGCTGTATCCTGAAGACAGTATGCCTATCAAGGATGGGAAGATATTTGGACAGAAAAAAAGTTTTGCCGAGTCATAATAAGCATAGTTAGGAATTGCAGACATTGGGCAGGGTCAGAACAAACTTGTGTAACTAGGAGAATAGCTAGTGAACATCCAGTCAAAAGCCAGGGGAGGTTTACAGTTTAGAGGTTGTAAGAAGGTTTACTTTTATTAATTTTTTTGAATAGATAACATTAAATTTTTACCATTGTTCATTTTGGATCAGATACTATACTTGTCACTTTACGGGAATTATTTCTTTAGATGTCTCCAAACAACACCATCAGGCAGGTACCATTATTCCATTTTACAAATGAGGAACTGAGGCTCCGTGAGATTAAACATCTGCCCAACTCACACAGGTAGTAAGAGGCAGAACCAGGGCTCTAACTAAAGTTTGTGGCCTTGCATTTAGTTTCTGCTTCTCTGTGTTGAACACAGAGTGGATGTGGATTTTATTCTGAAGGTAAAGGTGTGGAGAGCATGGAAAGATTTTAAAGCATAGGAGTGACAAGTTCAGCTCTGCACAGGGTGGAGGTTTTTCTCTATTTGGTGATAGTGGAGTCGGTGGGAGGGGGTGAGTGGGCAGAGAAGATCCACTGAAGCAGTGAGGCCCACACCTCTGTGCATCATGTGCCTTCTGCGTGACTTCCCCTCTGAGCTTCCTGTATGAACTCTTCACTTGGGGTTTTCTTTTTGAGACAGAGTCTCAGTCTGTCCCCTGGGCTAGAGTACCAAGGCATCATCCTTAGCTCACAGCAACCTCAAACTCCTGGGCTCAAGGGATCTTCCTGTCTCAGCGTCCTGTGTAGCTGGGACTACAGGTGCACACCACTACGCCCGGCTAATTTTTCTATTTTTAGTAGAGATGGGGTCTCTCGCTCTTGCTCAGGCTCCTCTCGAACTCCTGGCCTCAAGTAATTCTCTCACCTTGGCCACTCAGAATAAGAGTGCTAGGATTACAGGTGTGAGTCACCACCTCGCCCGGCCTTCACTTGGAGTTTTCTGCTTAAGCATATGAACTTTGGGGTCCTTGCACACTGGACAAAATCCCTGGCCCTGGCACTTAATAGTTGTGGGAACTTGGGAAAAATACTCCGAGCTCCTAGGCTGTGAAGTGAGGATGACAAAACATCTACCTGTCTTGAAGGCTTGTTGTGGTGATTAAAAGAGGTATGAAATATAAAGCATTGTCAGTAGTCACTGAGCTTAAT
>NW_012151840.1:7555215-7564231 GCF_000956105.1 Propithecus coquereli
GACTCCTGCAATGTTCCTGCTCGCTCAGCTGCCTGCCTCAGTCCTTTCTCCTTCTCCCTAACCCCTGGGTAGATCTCATCTAATTCCCTGCCTTTGGTCATCCTTCTTTCTCTGCTGAAGGCTTCCCCACAAGTGTCTCCAGCTGAGCCCCTTTATTAAACAGATTAATATTCCTAACTCCTGGTGGATGTGTTCTAGGTGGATAACAGGAACCTCAATTTTAATGTCAGGAGGGCCTATATGCATCTTCTTGGTTCAAAAGCAATTTCTTCTCCCTACATTCTCCATCTTAGTGACATCTACCATCATCTCCTAGCTCCTCAGGCCAGAAGGTTCTTCCTCTCTTACGTTCTCCAAATGCCTAAATCACCAAATCTTATTCAATCTACCTTCTACAATTACCTCACATCCATCAGTTCATCTGTGCCCATTCCTAGCACTGCCTTAGCTAAGGCCACCATCAGCTCTGATCAAAGGACCCAAAGTCTAATTAACAATACCAGTTTCATGGCAGACTTTTCCTGGAATCAGGCTGGACATAAGAATTTTCGAGAGAATGTAAATTGCTTTTTGCTTTTCTTTTAAGACTAATCTGAAATCAAGGAACTCCCTGCGTCCCTAAAATGATTAGATTTTGATACTGACATAAAAATTGGGTACTACCTTGTCCCAGTTTCTCAGATCAACAAAGATATTCCAAAAGTTTCCTATTAGGCCTAGGAAGTTTGGCTTTCACAAGATAGTGTCAGGAATGTCAACCTTATCCCGTTGTCAAAAAGGTGTCAAAGCTGTCACTAAACTGCCTGGGGCAGTTTGGGAAGCACCCCGAAGGCGATGGAGAATTCCTCATAGTCCTCCCAGACCATGCGCACAGTGGGAGCCAGATTCTGTTGCCCTGGCCCTGTGGGGAAAATCTCCAAGATGGCTGCTGATAGACAAGGCAGCAGTATCATGCCAACGCCTGACCTTGGCAGGGTGAGAGAGATTGGGTCAGATAGGCTGCACTTCCTCAGAAAGTGAGTATGCATACACCCATTTGTACTGCCTGTTGCTTCCTCATGCTATGTGAGGGCAGGGGGCTCAGTCGGGCTGAGTGAAGAACCTATGGAACTCTTTCATGGTCCATGAAACAGAGGCCAGAGCCTCTGTCGTGCAGCCGTGGAAGAGAGAACGTGAAGCAGACCAGGCATTGCCCTCGAGGTGCTTACATTTGCCAAGCAGGGAGTCCCACACCAGCCAAGAGAGACCAGGCCTTGCACTACCCAGTGCACCTTTCTCTATACCCTCTTTCACAGTCACATTGTACACCCTGCAATCTTTGAGTCCGGTGAGTAACCAGTCCACTGTCACAGCAGGAGGGGCAGAAGTGGGCAGAAAAGTGAGACAGGTGAAGGCAGGACATAGGCATTCCGCCAAGCTAGTCAAGGATCACTTCCTGAACTGCCTTTGCCATGACATGCACAGGTTGTCCTCAAATCCCAGGGCCAGGGGGAGCTCTTGGGTATCCTTGGTATTTTAAGTTGGTTGGCATCTTGCTTTTAAATCTGATTTAGTTTCAGTTCAGGGAGTGATCCTTGGGGGAAAGTTCCCTGACATGGAAACCTACATGGCTCAGGGGTCTGCTCACCCACTAATGGCTCTGACACACTGGAAGGTCACTCACACTCAGAGAACTGCAGGCTGCACCTCTGAAAGCAAAGTTCAATGGATGAAGTGCTGTGTGCAAAGGTGTTGTCCCCAACAGCTCTAAGTGATTGCCACGTCTGCTTATAACTCAGAGTACAGATCTCAAGGACCCCGTCATCTAATGTGGGTCTGAGCAGGGAATGAGGTTCTGGGCAGGGACAATGAGGCCTGTATTAGTTTTCTAGGGATACCATAACAAAAGACCACAGAAATTAATTTTCTCACTATTCTGAAGGCTAGAAGTCCAAGATCAAGGTATTGAGGGCTCTCTCCTCGGCTTGCAGATGGTTGTCCCTCTGTGTTCTAATCTCTTTATAAGAACACCAGCCATCTTGGATTGGGGCCACCCTAATGATCACATTCTAACTTAATTTGTTAATTTTACTTAATTACCACATTTTAACTTGTTTTTTGTAGAGACAGTGTCAACATATGAATTTGGGCTTGAGGAGGGGGGCAGGTGCACAATTCAGCCCAATTACAGCGTTTATATTCTGAAAATTCCTGTGAGACTAAAAACTAAAACCCGTGGGGAATGGCCTCATGTCGGGATTGGCCACAATCCACACTGCCTCTCCCTTTTTTTCACACTCCTTTTGAAGGGCAAGAAACTTTTCAAAATTGTGTCTGCTTCATTTTCTACTCCCTTCTGGGAATTCTCACCAGTCTTGTAATGCTTTTCCCTATAACTGTGCTGAGACAAAAAAAAAGCAAACTCTGGTCATTTCCAGGTACAAATAAACAATGATAAAGGTTACAAGTCTTGTGTAGCATGGGCTCTGCAATATACTGTCCCACTCCAACTGAACGGGCTCAGTCCTAAGAGACCAAGAGGCCTGAGACTTCCCCTCTTATCTGGTGCAGGAATTGTCTCCCTAACACAGCTTCAAGTCTGGTCTCACAGCTCTTGGGGCGCTCAGATGCGGGGAGGAGAGGGACACATTCTGCCTTCCATTGGTTCATTGTTGCCCAGTAACTTGAACTCAGAGCCTAGCGCTGGATCACATCTTTAATATGTACAGAGCTCACGTCTCTCATTCGTTTACTATCCTCCAGAAAAGGCAAGGGAGACAGCTGGTGACTTCCCTCCCTAGCCCTAGGGCCGCGCCTGGTGAAGCGTTTCGGCGGGAGCGGAGGCCGCGGGCGCGGGCCAACCGGCGCGCCGCTCTCGGCTCGGGGAAAAGCCCAGCCCAGCCCAGCCCAGCCGCGCCCGGGACTGCGAGTCCTGAGCGTCCCCTAGTGACTCCCGGCCTCAGCTCATTCTCCCCTCCGACGCCCTTCTCGCCATCACCAGCCCACCCTCACTCCCATCCCACCCCCGCCCCCCTGGGCAAATTCCAATTCTGCGCCGCCGTCCCGTAGCAAAAGACGCCCCAGACACCGCGGAAGCGCGCAAGCCGGACGCTGTGGGAGGGCCAGTGGCCGCCGCAAAGGTGCAAACCTGCGTGTCCTGGCCGCGCTTCCAAGAAAGCAGCCGCAACCTCGGCAGCCCAGATTAGTAAATTGACCGAACTCCGTTAAGGCTCGAAATGGCACCGCGGGAAGGGACTGGACCGGACGCCTGACCCCCACTCTTTGCCGGAGCCTACCTAGTTACTGCTTTCCCCGTTCTAGTGCCGGAGGGAAGAGCACGGAGGGCAAGCGATACAGCTCCTTCCCAGTGCTGCTGTGGGTGGCTCTGAAAAGAGCCTTTGGATATGATGGAACCTCGAACCGAGCGCGCACTGCTTAAGCCCGCTCCCCACGGATGCGGCGGGCCAGCTGGATGTCCTTGGGCATGATGGTCACTCGCTTGGCGTGGATGGCACACAGGTTCGTGTCTTCGAACAACCCCACCAGGTAGGCCTCGCTCGCCTCCTGCAGCGCCATCACGGCCGAGCTCTGGAAGCGCAGGTCCGTCTTAAAGTCCTGCGCGATCTCGCGCCCCAGCCGCTGGAAGGGCAGCTTGCGGATCAGCAGCTCGGTGGATTTCTGGTAGCGCCGGATCTCCCGCAGGGCCACGGTGCCCGGCCGGTAGCGGTGCGGCTTCTTCACGCCGCCCGTGGCCGGCGCGCTCTTGCGGGCCGCCTTGGTGGCCAGCTGCTTCCTCGGGGCCTTGCCACCCGTCGACTTACGGGCAGTCTGCTTCGTACGGGCCATAGCCAAACAAGACACAAGCTTACCGACGCCGCAGCAGGGGGAGTAAACGCGATCCCGGCCCGCGGCAAGCAGTCTTTATAGGCACAGTCTTTTCCCGATTGGGCGGGACAGTAATTGAAAGTCCCGCGCTGGCTGTCCATTGGCTGTGACGTTTCCCGTCCTAGAGTCACCGGTTGGCTTGGGCAGAATCCTCTCTAACCCCGCCTCCCCGCCTCCCTTTCTGTTTTGCGGTTGGCCAACAGTTTTCCAACCTTGTTTTTTCCTCATTCTTCCACGATGAAAGTCATTTTCAATTGCAGCTTTGTCAGATTGTTCCTCCCCAGCCCTTCACCTCCTTAGAACACGCTCCCCACCGTACCCCTTTTTCCTTTCTTCGCTGCGTAGCTCCCAAGTTGAACCCCGACCTTCCGTCTGTGTCCCCCTACCCCAGCTGCTTCTTGGCGGAACGTTTTCCGCCCGTTCGGCGCTTTTCTGATGGGAGAGTTGCCCTCCTCCACGGCGCAAGATTGTGCCTCCGAAAGCCTAACAGGAGAACCTGTGTCTCTGCTGCGAAAGCCAAGCGCTGGGGGGCGGGAGGCGGGGCGGAAAGACTAACCCAGCCGTTAAGCCAAGACCCAGCTCCCCCGCACTCCCGAAACCTGCGCGTTCCCCTATCGACGGGGGCTGGGGAGCATGCTGGTGATGGCGAGCACGCACCCCCACCCCCAACACTAGACCTCATCTAAGTATCGGCAAAGGGCCTGCGGGAACGGCTGAGGGCTTGACGTCAGGTGCTGTCTGTAGCGCTAGTGTTCATGACCGAGCCGCCCGCGGGCGCCTTAGGTGTTTGGGGCCTCCACCTGCGCTACTAAGTCCTAAGACTTAGGACTACAAACAAAGGTAGTGATGGGTCGAGACCCGAGGTGGGAAGCGGCTGGGAGCAAGGGGCAAATGGTTCCGCCGCCACCCACACCTTCCGTTATCTCCGGGTTCGGCATTTACTACTAAGAAAAAGGGAGACCGAGGAGACTAGCCAACGTAACAGCTCTTTATTTGAAATAGTGGGTGGCTCTGAAAAGAGCCTTTGATTTCACAGGGGATCCCTATCTGAGATGCGGGCTGGGCTGGGCTTCCGGATGCAGGCCTCACTTGCCCTTTGCCTTGTGGTGGCTCTCGGTCTTCTTAGGGAGCAACACGGCCTGGATGTTAGGCAAGACGCCGCCCTGGGCGATGGTGACCTTGCCCAGCAGCTTGTTCAGCTCCTCGTCGTTGCGGATGGCCAGCTGGAGGTGACGGGGGATGATTCGCGTCTTCTTGTTGTCTCGGGCCGCGTTGCCCGCCAGCTCCAGGATTTCCGCGGTCAAGTACTCGAGGACCGCCGCCATGTAGACGGGCGCGCCGGCCCCCACCCGCTCGGCGTAGTTGCCTTTGCGCAGCAAGCGGTGCACTCGCCCCACCGGGAACTGAAGGCCAGCGCGGGACGAGCGCGACTTGGCCTTGGCACGGGCTTTGCCTCCTTGTTTGCCACGGCCAGACATGACAGCGACAGTCACTGCAAGAAGCTCCCGCTTGACGACCGAGAAAGTCGCCCCAAACGGCTCTGCTTCACCCTTTTATAGGCAGAACGCGGCTTGTCCACGGAGCACTCTGATTGGCTAAAGCATAGCTTTGTCCCGATGGCCAATAGGCTTGCTCAGCCAGAATCCATTCATTTACATAATCTCGTCTCCTGGCTTTGGCGCCGCTGAAAATGCGCCAATCACAACGCAGCGTAATCGGAACTTTAATTTGCGTATAGCCTCTATAAGTACAGAGTCGTTTCCGGTAGACCCCGTTCTAGTCCTACTGTTGCGCTTGCGGTCTTTGCTGCTTGTGCTTGTCGCTATGCCTGAGCCGGCGAAGTCCGCTCCGGCTCCTAAGAAGGGCTCCAAGAAAGCCGTCACCAAAGCCCAGAAGAAGGACGGCAAGAAGCGCAAGCGCAGCCGCAAGGAGAGCTACTCCATCTACGTGTACAAGGTGCTGAAGCAGGTCCACCCGGACACCGGCATCTCGTCCAAGGCCATGGGCATCATGAACTCGTTCGTCAACGACATCTTCGAGCGCATCGCCGGCGAAGCGTCCCGCCTGGCGCATTACAACAAGCGCTCCACCATCACGTCCCGCGAGATCCAGACGGCCGTGCGCCTGCTGCTGCCCGGCGAGCTGGCCAAGCACGCCGTGTCCGAGGGCACCAAGGCGGTCACCAAGTACACCAGCTCCAAGTGAGTCTCTGCCGGGACGCGGCGCTCGCTCGCGCGAGTGGCCGGCCTCTTGACCCCAAAGGCTCTTTTCAGAGCCACCTATCTCCTCCCTGAAAGAAGCTGTCTTCTTGCTGCTTCTCGCAATTCCTTCCAAGTCCCATTCCCCAACACCTACCCGTTTCTTTTCTTAGTTAATGTCCGTCTTGATCGGATGACGGGAACCGAACATTAGGTGGAGCCATATTCTGTGGGTCGGTGGAGAGCTAGCTTAAGAGTGTAAGTTCGTGTACACAGATTTTGCCTATTCCAAAACGAAACCGTATGCAGCGCATACTGATCAATGAAAACCTCAGAAGAACGGAGAGTGAAAGCGTTAAGCAGTGGTTAGCCTAAAGCAATTAGATTTGCGCAGTACTGTGAAGTAACTGCAGTTTATATTAAGTTTTTAAAACTTTGTAGTAACCTAAAATACATATCCGTATGCATATAAATTAAGCAATACTCTTGAAACCATGCCTCAGGACCTATAGTAAACTTTTTTGTCTGTACCTGGGTATCTCAATTCTGTGGTTAAAGCAGTTTTTAGTTTAAACAGCCCTTTTACTTTAGTATTCTTCCAGAGTATTCCTTCCAGTACACTGAATAAACGTGTACTTTCTTGCTCAGTTTCAAGACATTAAACACCATCAGAATAAAATAATACATAAAGGCTGCTTTTTATTTGTGTTATAGATGGTAGACCTGTTTACTCAGGTGTTGATACCTACAATTTCCCATAGTTGTAGTGTGGCATTTTATCATTTTATGGATAAGAAGGAGGAAAGATGCTCAAGGATTGCAAGAAACCAAGCCTGCTAATTATAGAATGTCCTCCAGAGAGTACCCAGCAGCTTGTATTGTTAAAACTACTTAGCCTTAAAAATATTTTTTCCTTCTGTAATGGACAAGGAGAAAACTGCTGTTTCTTCTGTACGGGACAAGGAAAAAAGCTACAATACCATTATAACACCCAACAAATACTGATTCAATAATGACAGTAACTAATATACAATGTATACTCAAATTTCTCCAACTGTCAAAAAAAATCCTGTATAGCTGTTGTATTACTTTCCTATGGTTGCTGTAACAAATTACTACACACTTGGTGGTTTCAAACAACATTTCTTGATTCTCTTACAATTCTGGATGTCAGAAGTACAAAATCAGTTTCACTACCTAGAAATCAAGACTGTGCTCCCTCCAGAGGCTCTAATGGAGAGTCTGTTTCCATCCCTTTTCCAGCTTCTAGAGGGGTTTTTCTGGTTTTATTGTCCTTTCCTGCATCTTCAGAGTCAGCATCCTACCATCTTCAAATCTCTGCTTCTATTGCCTTCTTCTTCCCTTGACCTTCTTGCCTTTCTCTTATAAGAACTTTGGTGACTATACTTGGGGTCTACCCACGTAATCCAGGATGATCTCTCAATCTCAGAATCACATCTGCAAAGTCCCTTTGGCCATATAAGGTAATATTCACAGGTTCTGGGGATTAGGATGTGGACATATATAGGGGCCATATTCAGCCTAAGGAAGCTGTTGACTACTGTTATGGGTTGAATTGTTTCCACAAGTACAAGCTGAAGTCTAAGCCGCAGTGCCTTACAATTTTGCCTTATTTGGAATAGGGTCTTTGTAGATGTAATCAAGTTAAAAATGAGGTCATCAGGGTGGACCCTAATCCAATATGATTGGTATCCTTATAATAAAACATAGAGACACACAGGAAGAAGACTGTGGCAGAGATTAGAGTTATGATGCCTCAAACCAAAGAAGAACTGGGGCTACCAGACACTGAAAGACAAGAAAAGCCCTAGTGGCTTTGGAGAGAGCATGGCCCTGCAAACACCTTGATTTCAGACTTCTATCCTTTAGAACTGTAAGAAAATAAATTTCTGTTGTTTTAAGCCATATAGTTAATGGACTTTGTTATGGTACCTCCAGGAAACTAACAACTATTAAAATTTCTAATAGATTTACATATTGAAAGAAATTGAAAGAAATTAATTAAATTTTTAAATAAAATTTCACGTATTTTTATCCCTGTCATTTCTTTTATAATGATGATAATAATTTTTGGCCTTAGTCAAATATTGATTTTAGCACTTGGATATTTGGTCCAAATGTGTCCTTTGAACACCTCTATTTGTCTTTATCTATGCTATTTGTCTTCTGTGAGACCTTTTGATATGAAAGGTTTATCATCATTTTTTCTTTTATCCTGGGAAATTATTTGTTAATATTCCTGAAATAGTTCAAGATTCAAACTGATTTAAGTATGTCGGACAAATTGGCGTAATTTGAGTCCAAAGGTACAGCAGAGCTCCAAGCTTGGCTAAACTCCATGAGGGGCTCAGTCCTCTGATTCCCCACACTGTGCCCTCCCCTGCATATTCTCTGTAATCATTCTTACCTTCATACCCACAAACCACCCCATCCTGATGCTGCCTCTTGAAAGCAAAGAAACATCTTTCCCAAAAGAAAACAGCATTCTACACTCCCTTACTCAGTTCAATTCCTGAAATGTTAAAATGCCAATTAGATGGGTCTACATTCCTGAATAAATCACAGTGGGAAGGCAATTGGGCCAACATTTAAACTAATCAGCCCAACCCTAATAACTGTGGGTAAAATCACCTTTCTGGAAAACATATGTGGCAGTACTGTTACAGAAACAGAAAAATAAATGCTAATAATACCCATCATTCCCACTGCTCTGTGTTCATAAATAGTCCTTAAAGGCAGTTCCGTATTGTCGTCACTGAGTCCCAGGTGCATCTCTCAAACTGCCAACTGCACCTGTCAACTTGCATATCAGGCCGGGCGCGGTGGCTCACGCCTGTAATCCTACCACTCTGGGAGGCCGAGGCGGGCGGATTGTTTGAGCTCAGGAGTTTGAGACCAGCCTGAGCAAGAGCGAGACCCCGTCTCTACCAAAA
>NW_012151840.1:7564451-7568305 GCF_000956105.1 Propithecus coquereli
AAAAAAAAAAAAAAAAACTTGCATATCAAACGGCTTCTGAAAAATGAGAACTCTGGATCTTCCCCTTCAGTGTCCCAACCAATACCTTCTCCCAGTATTCCAACCTAATTAACAGCACCACTCTCTACCCAATTGCTCAAGCCAAACATCTAGGGGTTTCACTGTTACCTCAATTCTATTCTTCAGCAAGACCTATTGATTCTACCTCTAAAACATAATCCAACATTTATGTCTCCATTACTACCACTGCACTCCAATCCAACGTATCTATCCAGTGGTTCTCACACTTTAGAATTCCTCAGTCACCCTGAGACCTTGTTAACACAATTATTGGGAACTGACAATATTCATTTTTAATAGATGCTGGTTGGCACACCAGACTTTAAGAATCATTGCTCTAGCCTACACTGCAACAGCCTCCTAATTGGGTTTCCTTGCTCCTACTGTGGCCAGCCTAGGAGTTATGATTCCCAAAGCAACAAGCATGATCTTTAAAGCTAACGAGATTGTGTTATTCCACTTCCTACCTTTAGTAGTACAAGTGCTCCCAAAGCACTGAGAACAAAGCCAAATCAACCTCCCTTGCACTGTATTTGGGAGTCTTTCTGCCCCTCAAGCATTTCAAACTGTGGCTTCAAAAATTATGCATATTTTGTTGCCACTGTATGAAACTAATGCTTAAGTAGGACAAGCTTTTCTGAGTAATTCTTGGGGGAAAAAAACCCCACCATATAATACTAGGCGGATTTTAGGGTATGTGAAGTGGAAGGCATAGATGGCACCAGCATTATCGGTTAATTCCTGCGTTATCAAAATCAGGATTCCATTTACTTCATTGAGGAATCTTCACATAAATGGTGTAGGCACGTGCTTGTGAACCAAGGACACAAATTCGAAATTTCTAGGCACCATATATGCAAGTTGAATTATTTGCTAGGACCCACCTCAGAAGCACCATTTCGCCACTGTTAAAGACTAAAATGTTGTACCTTTGTTCATTCAATTTTCTATCTTGCACAAACATCAGAATTAACACAGCATTTATCTAGAAAACAACTTATTGAGCACATATTCACAGCTAAAGGTTAAGCTAAAATCAGTTTCAGGTAGTCTTCTCTAGCAACCTCCAGCATATCTGTAGGTTAAGACTCATCCACTAACCCAGGTAAGCATGCCTACACCAATGCTTAAACAGATGAGACACGGATGCTCCTACTTAGTCCAGTTGACTTTCTTAAACTCCTGACCTCAAGCGATCATCCCATCTTGGCCTCCCAGAGTGCTAGGATTACTGGAGTGAGCCACCGCGCCCGGTCAGTTGTTGACTTTCTTAACTAGAGGAGATGCCAAAAAGAAAAGTGAGAGGGACGACACATGACAGCTTCTTTCAGGGAGGAGATAGGTGGCTCTGAAAAGAGCCTTTGGGGTCAAGAGGCCGGCCACTCGCGCGAGCGAGCGCCGCGTCCCGGCAGAGACTCACTTGGAGCTGGTGTACTTGGTGACCGCCTTGGTGCCCTCGGACACGGCGTGCTTGGCCAGCTCGCCGGGCAGCAGCAGGCGCACGGCCGTCTGGATCTCGCGGGACGTGATGGTGGAGCGCTTGTTGTAATGCGCCAGGCGGGACGCTTCGCCGGCGATGCGCTCGAAGATGTCGTTGACGAACGAGTTCATGATGCCCATGGCCTTGGACGAGATGCCGGTGTCCGGGTGGACCTGCTTCAGCACCTTGTACACGTAGATGGAGTAGCTCTCCTTGCGGCTGCGCTTGCGCTTCTTGCCGTCCTTCTTCTGGGCTTTGGTGACGGCTTTCTTGGAGCCCTTCTTAGGAGCCGGAGCGGACTTCGCCGGCTCAGGCATAGCGACAAGCACAAGCAGCAAAGACCGCAAGCGCAACAGTAGGACTAGAACGGGGTCTACCGGAAACGACTCTGTACTTATAGAGGCTATACGCAAATTAAAGTTCCGATTACGCTGCGTTGTGATTGGCGCATTTTCAGCGGCGCCAAAGCCAGGAGACGAGATTATGTAAATGAATGGATTCTGGCTGAGCAAGCCTATTGGCCATCGGGACAAAGCTATGCTTTAGCCAATCAGAGTGCTCCGTGGACAAGCCGCGTTCTGCCTATAAAAGGGTGAAGCAGAGCCGTTTGGGGCGACTTTCTCGGTCGTCAAGCGGGAGCTTCTTGCAGTGACTGTCGCTGTCATGTCTGGCCGTGGCAAACAAGGAGGCAAAGCCCGTGCCAAGGCCAAGTCGCGCTCGTCCCGCGCTGGCCTTCAGTTCCCGGTGGGGCGAGTGCACCGCTTGCTGCGCAAAGGCAACTACGCCGAGCGGGTGGGGGCCGGCGCGCCCGTCTACATGGCGGCGGTCCTCGAGTACTTGACCGCGGAAATCCTGGAGCTGGCGGGCAACGCGGCCCGAGACAACAAGAAGACGCGCATCATCCCCCGTCACCTCCAGCTGGCCATCCGCAACGACGAGGAGCTGAACAAGCTGCTGGGCAAGGTCACCATCGCCCAGGGCGGCGTCTTGCCTAACATCCAGGCCGTGTTGCTCCCTAAGAAGACCGAGAGCCACCACAAGGCAAAGGGCAAGTGAGGCCTGCATCCGGAAGCCCAGCCCAGCCCGCATCTCAGATAGGGATCCCCTGTGAAATCAAAGGCTCTTTTCAGAGCCACCCACTATTTCAAATAAAGAGCTGTTACGTTGGCTAGTCTCCTCGGTCTCCCTTTTTCTTAGTAGTAAATGCCGAACCCGGAGATAACGGAAGGTGTGGGTGGCGGCGGAACCATTTGCCCCTTGCTCCCAGCCGCTTCCCACCTCGGGTCTCGACCCATCACTACCTTTGTTTGTAGTCCTAAGTCTTAGGACTTAGTAGCGCAGGTGGAGGCCCCAAACACCTAAGGCGCCCGCGGGCGGCTCGGTCATGAACACTAGCGCTACAGACAGCACCTGACGTCAAGCCCTCAGCCGTTCCCGCAGGCCCTTTGCCGATACTTAGATGAGGTCTAGTGTTGGGGGTGGGGGTGCGTGCTCGCCATCACCAGCATGCTCCCCAGCCCCCGTCGATAGGGGAACGCGCAGGTTTCGGGAGTGCGGGGGAGCTGGGTCTTGGCTTAACGGCTGGGTTAGTCTTTCCGCCCCGCCTCCCGCCCCCCAGCGCTTGGCTTTCGCAGCAGAGACACAGGTTCTCCTGTTAGGCTTTCGGAGGCGCAATCTTGCGCCGTGGAGGAGGGCAACTCTCCCATCAGAAAAGCGCCGAACGGGCGGAAAACGTTCCGCCAAGAAGCAGCTGGGGTAGGGGGACACAGACGGAAGGTCGGGGTTCAACTTGGGAGCTACGCAGCGAAGAAAGGAAAAAGGGGTACGGTGGGGAGCGTGTTCTAAGGAGGTGAAGGGCTGGGGAGGAACAATCTGACAAAGCTGCAATTGAAAATGACTTTCATCGTGGAAGAATGAGGAAAAAACAAGGTTGGAAAACTGTTGGCCAACCGCAAAACAGAAAGGGAGGCGGGGAGGCGGGGTTAGAGAGGATTCTGCCCAAGCCAACCGGTGACTCTAGGACGGGAAACGTCACAGCCAATGGACAGCCAGCGCGGGACTTTCAATTACTGTCCCGCCCAATCGGGAAAAGACTGTGCCTATAAAGACTGCTTGCCGCGGGCCGGGATCGCGTTTACTCCCCCTGCTGCGGCGTCGGTAAGCTTGTGTCTTGTTTGGCTATGGCCCGTACGAAGCAGACTGCCCGTAAGTCGACGGGTGGCAAGGCCCCGAGGAAGCAGCTGGCCACCAAGGCGGCCCGCAAGAGCGCGCCGGCCACGGGCGGCGTGAAGAAGCCGCACCGCTACCGGCCGGG